>NC_000081.6:86162450-86462450 GCF_000001635.26 Mus musculus | reverse complement strand
GCCGCTATTACCATAATGAGCAGTAGGGCTTAATAAGGAGGGCGAATCTTCTGAGGTCTGAAAGAAAATGACTGCCCATATTTGAATGTGCAGGCCAGGAAACAAACACTGTACCATGGCACGGGGCACAGGGGTGGCAGGGAACACAGACAAGGATGGATGTGACACAAGACACTCAGCCTGCTCATTCTCCATGAAAACTGTGTCCCATAACATGAATTTGGGATGGTAGGCTCTGCACAACAGCTGTCCTCAAAGAAGCAGGCCTTGCTTAGAGCTGAGATGACTACCTGAGGCTGAGTCCCCCCGGGGGAGCTAGTCAAATCAGGCACAAATTTCTGTCCCCCATACCCAAGTCTCCCACTCTCCCTGAACACAAACACTTCCAGCCCTCTCCTACATCTCTTGGCCTGGCCCTTCCTTCTAGCAGGTCTTTTGGCTGCTCTGACTTTCTCTGTCCCTACACTCCTGCCGCTGCCCGGTTAGGAATCCTGCAGTTGCAGGCCCTGTTCTGCTCTATATCTGAACTTACCTGTCTTCCCAATTGCCAGTGGCCTAGAACTACCAGCCCATGTCTACACACTGACTCCTCTCAGACAGCTCTCACCTGAACCCAAACGCATCTCCCTCTGCCATCCCACGGGGCCAAGCAGCCTGTTCCCTCAGCCTGTGGCCACTGCTCCCCTGCTTCTGGGCCCAGCTATTCTGGACATCCCTCTGCCTCTTCAACACAGTTCCTACCCAGCTGCCTTACCAGCCACCAGCCACCAGCCACAATGCAGGCCTGCAGGGGCTCTGCTCAGAGCTCCCACTTCTACCTTGCTCTATTGCAGGCTGTGCTCACAGCCTCGCCTAAACATGCTGTCTCCTCAGCAATCTGGCCCTCTCTTTCTAGGAGACACAGCAGCACCTGACTCCCACCTTTGTTGCTCTGTCACCTGCGTTGCATGGCCCCAGACCCTGAGGATGTTCTCACTGGGCAAGAGTGAGACAGAGAACTAGAGAAGGCTCCGTGGAAGCCTGGGGGTAAAGATCTGCTGTATGTATGTATAGCCCACATACTCAGAGTTTGCCGACTGTAACCTGCCCACCCCACATACTTAGATGTGTGTCTGTGTGCTACCCAACTCAGGGAAGAACTGCTGTCTCTTATTTTCCAAAATGCCCCTCCTCCTAACTATCAACATCATAACTGGCCCATCTCACTGTTAGTCCAATGGCCCTATTGCAGGCCAGGACCCACCTGCCAGTAGGGTCTCCCCATGTATGTGGTCTAAGAATCTGTCCTCTCTCTGCAAGGATGTCTGAGGCCAGGAAGTATCCACAACTGATCTGATACAAGGCCAGAAAGAATAGGCAGTGTCCCTCATGCATCTCACTATATCTCATCAGGACATGGCAGGCCAGGGCATGGGCCCCACAGTTCTGTTCAAGAAGTTAAAAGTAGTTAAAATACACCAGGCAACTGCGGGAGCCCCATAGCAACACATTCCCATTACAGCACACTAGCACCCCACAAAACACCCACACTACAGCACACGAGCCCCCCACAACACACTCACACTACAGCACACAAGCACCCATAACACACCCACACTACAGCACACAAGCCCCCCCACAACACACCCACACTACAGCACACAAGCCCCACAGGGTAACACACCCACACTACAGCACACAAGCCCCCCCACAACACACCCACACTACAGCATACAAGCCCCACAGAGTAACACACCCACACTACAGCACACAAGCCCCCCACAACACACTCACACTACAGCACACAAGCACCCATAACACACCCACACTACAGCACACAAGCCCCACACAGTAACACACCCACACTACAGCACACAAGCCCCCCGACAACACACCCACACTACAGCACACAAGCCCTACACAGTAACACATCCACACTACAGCACACAAACCCCACACAACACACCCACACTATAGCACACAAACCCCACACAACACACCCACACTATAGCACACAAACCCCACACAACACACCCACACTACAGCACACAAGCCCCACATAACACACTACAGCACACAAACCCCACACAACACACCCACACTACAGCACACAAGCCCTACACAGTAACTCACCCACACTACAGCACACAAACCCCACACAACACACCCACACTATAGCACACAAACCCCACACAACACACCCACACTATAGCACACAAACCCCACACAACACACCCACACTATAGCACACAAGCCCCACACAACACACCCACACTACAGCACACAAGCCCTACACAGTAACTCACCCACACCACAGCACACAAACCCCACACAACACACCCCACTACAGCATGAGAGCCTCACACAACATATCCACTGCACTACAGAGCACCAGCCCCACACAACAGCAAACACAAACTAGAGCACAGTGCTGCCCACACAGCATCACTCACCACACCACACCACACCACACCACACCACACCACACCACACCACACCACAGTGCACTAGCCAGGCACAGCAACACCCTCACACTACAGCACAGGGCCCTCCCTACTCAGCACCACAGGCAGCTCTACCTACCCCTACACCTCACTTTGCAACAACCTGCCAGAAGCAAAGAAGAAATAACAATTCATTTCAAAGATCTCTTTTCTATTGACCAATTTTGTCTTTAAAAATGTCTGGAAACGATGAGGAAGATGATCTTTAGTTTGGCATTTTGTGACATTTGCTGCTTTAAGGGTACACTGTGTGAGAGAAAGAGAGACATCAACCCGTAAAAGCCATTAGCTTACAGTGGCTATTCATACATTCAGTTAGGCACTGGACAGGAAAGTGCATGCTGCCTCAAGTCCGCTAGATGGCCCAGGAGGCAGGGCAGGGCTTTGAATAATTACAAGGTCAGCAGTAGTCCATGCAGAGAGATGCTATAAGGCCCTGCCAGCAAAGCCATACAGATGCAGGTATGTCAGGACCAGTGCCATCCACCCTGCCATCTTCAAGTGGTCTTTCCATGTTTGCTCCTAGCCCTAGATGGGAAGCTGTGGTTCAAGGGCTTGAGAGAAAAGGGCAGGCAGGCACAAGGACAGCGGTTCAAGTACAAGTGCACAGACTCCTCAAGAGAGGGAGGCAAAACACACGGTAGTGAACACTTAGAACAGAAAGTAAGAAAACAAGGTGGAAGCACCCATGTCGGTGCTCTGACATCATAGTGAGCTGACATCAGAAGCAAGCACCTGAGTATGGCCAGCAGCACTCTGGGAACGGCAACCAGAAGCAGGGCACAAGAGTGCCCAGACAAGATAAGCCTCCCCAGGGCAGTAAAACCCAGGCTGCAGTCAGCCCCAGCACACACTGGTCTCCAATACACCTCAGTGCCCTCAAGACAGGTACTCCAGCAGTAAGAGACCTTTCTAGCTACCTCAGTTCCACCAGGATCTCTTGTCTCTGGCCTAGCTCTGACCCTGGTGACCCTTGAGTGTCTGGCATCCTGGCTGACCTGGCCTCACAAACACAAAAGCCCTAGCCTCTGCCACTCAAAGGAACACCTGCTGCAGGGTGCATGCTGTCCCTTTTCCCACCAGTGGACGGACACACAGGCTTGCTGTGTGCTGGGAAGTGGAACTTGAAAACTGTGCCATCTCTCCCCACTGTCTGCTGTCAGGGAGCGAGCCCCGCTCTGGATCCCAGTGGCATCACCTCCAGCTGGATCATCAGCTGTCAGGTTCACTGGCTGTGAGTTGTTTCTCCTTTTATGTGTGAACAATAATCTGCGTTAAAACATACCGACTGCCTGCATCTCTGACGCCTAAGCTGAGCTCGAGACAGACACCTAGAAGTTGTCTGGATTTACGCCTACAGGACAGGTAGCAGGGAATGCTCCGCCTCAGCCCACTCCCAGCAGACAAGTATCCACAGGACCTATGAATGGTCCTTCTAATAAGTAGGTCAGAGTATGGAGTAAGTGATCTCCCAACACCTTCAAGCAGAATTTCAAAGCTGTCACCAGGCTGAAGACAACTTCAATTACTGAGACACCATACATGCTAACAGGCCAAGGCCTTAGCCATGGAGCCTACTGCTCTGAGGCTGCTCGGGAGGCAACAAAGGGGAGCTCAGGGTCTGTGTCCCAAGAGGCTGTGCATTCCTCAGGGATAGATAGTATCTTAGCCCAGCAGGCAGGGCCCATCTACATGCTGCAGCTGTTGGGTTTCTGCCAGAATCCTTCTCTTTGGTAAAGTCAGGTTGTCAGGGATAGGGGGTGGGATGGAGGGTGGGGGGGCGGAACAGGGTGTAGTCTTTCTGGTGGCTTCTCACCAGAGCTCCCTCTGTTTGAAGTCTGGGTACTTAAGGAAGCTCTGATTCAGGAATGGAGCTGTGTAGATCTTTGGGTGGATCCCAGAGAAAAGCTAGGCTCTGGGACTCATCCCTGATGGAAGGGGACTGGAAGGTGATGGGCTGAGGTTTGATCCATTTGGATAAAGATTCCACACCCATTTCTCAGACGTGATTTCTTAAAACTCTCTTCCCTGCAGACGGGACACCAATGACACCAGGAAGAAGCCTGTCCCAGGGGGTAGTGACACAGGGACTATGCAGGGACAGTCATCCCTGGATAGGCAACAGTTCTAGAGGTTTCCTCAGTGGCTACCAGAGAGAAAAAGCGTCAGCCACCCCAGTACTTCATACAGCTTGGGATCTGTGGGAGAACTGCTGCATCCACTTGCCTTGCTGTGTGGTCTCATGACCCCACCCCACTCTCAGAGCCTACCATCCCTCAGTACCAATCTTAAGCCATGAACCCACAGAGCAGGGGCTGCTCTGAAAGTAGGCACTGCCCTAGTTGGAGAATCACAACTGTGCATAATGTCCAGAAGCAGATGAACTGAAGGGAAAGGGCCAACCAAGAGAAAAAAATTATCTAGATACTACTAGCCCAATCTGAGCAATGATCATACTATACTGGGTCTCCTTTTGTTCAGACTTCTCTGAGCTTTGAACACGAGCCAATCTGGGATTATCTTTTCATTGCTGTTCCTGTGAGTAGGAACGTAATTCTGGACCAGGTTTCTCCACAGAAATGTGCCCAGCATCTCCAAAGCCATCGAGGTTATTTAAGACCAGTTTGGGTAGTTACAAAGTATTTCAAACAGCAATTCACATGGCTTGGAGACAGACTGTAAGTAACCTATTCTCCATGGACCACAGGCTGGTGTGGGATCAGAGGTCCGCTGAGGACTTGAGGTCTCCAGAAAGGCTCTATATGTGGGCCTCCAGGAGGGACAGTGCAGTCTGCTCTGCTCTACACCTGCTGATCTTGAAGTACACTCTACAAAGTGCTGCCTGCGGACAGCATCGCCTGTGTTCATTTTCAGTTCTATATTAATGACTAGATTTTTTTTCTAAATGGTTGCGTAATTTTTCAGTGACATGTCTGACCACTCTGGGTGTCTTCATTCATTTTCCATGGGGACATTTCCTTTTTATTCATTCTCTGTGTGAATTCCCTGTATATTAAGGACACAGGGTGTGTTTTAGTTCCAGCTGAGACCCATCCCCCACCAAAACAAGCTATTTCTGATTCTTACCTGCCCTTTAATTTGTGACACTTCAAACAAACATTTACGTTGTCAGTACATGCTCAGAATAATCTAGGGCAATACCTTCCCCCGAGGCTCTTGTCAGTTAAAAACCAACATTTTAGTATCAAGTGACATGAAAGTGATGTAAACGCTACCCCAAATGTGTGCTGAGTGGGCTGCAGCAGGTGCTTCTAGAAGCAGCTCTGACTTGTTCCATTCATCTAAGCCACAGACAAGCAAGGAGGCCAATCCAGCCTGTGTCCTAGAGCTGATTCAGGGTTCTGGACTCTTACATCAGGGGAAGGGTCTGACTCACCTTTGCTAAGTCGGCTTCCCCTGGTCCTGTGCCAGCTATTTATATAGGGGATGGGCCCACGGCACAAAGAAGTGTGTGCCATCCCTTGGACTGGAGTGGAGGCTGCCAGTTTCAGACATCTCAGCACTCTAAAGACAATATCGCTATGTCGATTTAAAAACAGAGCTGTTCTTCCTTCTCTTACATTTGGGGAATGCTACTGTACATTGTAGGAGACCAGATGATTCTGCCTTTAGTTCACTGTCAGGATGTTGTATAGAGGGGGGTGGGAAAGTGGTTACCCCTTGCATGGCATCTGGGAACATAGCTTCTGACCTATTTTATAGGTGCTAAAGGCAAAGACTAGTTTACCTGAACTACTCACACGCATGTGGCAAAACATGAGTTTCTTACCTGATTTTAGAGGGTAGACGATGCCCCATGGCCAGCCCACAATAAAAGCCTAAGTTCCTGGATCCCTAACGGGTGTGGTCCCTCATTTACTCTTGGGAGAGCATGTTCCATTGTATCTCTTGTCAGGAATATGTGGGGAGCCTGCCCTGTGTGCCTTTCCTTCCTATTACTGATCTGGCCAGGTCTCAGTGACATTCCCACTCAGCATGAGTATGATCAAGGCTTGGTCATTAGCTCTTCTCATTGGAGCCCAGATGTATGTGACTGGGGGACTCCAATACAAACAGGCTTGCAAACAACGAACTAGCTCAACACACCTAGGTACACATAGATTATAAAATACTAGATCAGTACATTGATAAACTCAAGAGTATCTGTCTTTAGACAGAGAGGAATTAGACTGTTATCTGACCTGCACACGGGCTTGCTTTCATACTCGTTACCTCTATTCGGTCATGCTTGTGTTCCTACCTGGTGTCTGGTGAGTAAATCTGTGAACCTTGCCTGACCTGTGAACCTCATGTAACCCACATTTTACTCCACACTTCAGTTTCGATGCCTCCAGCATTCATACAGTGGCACTCAGTCTTCAACGTGCTAGTACTAAGAGAAGTTAGTATTTCCAGGAATTTAGTCCCCCTCACAAGCAGAGCAACACCCTTACCAAGGCATTGAGCCTTAGTCCCTTCCATTCTCAGCCTTAGCCATGTGAAGACACAGCACCAAGGCACCAGCTTAGAAGCAGACCCCAAACTTGCCCGTGAGCTCTTAGGCATCCCTGCCTCCAGAACCATGAAAAATGTGTGCCTATTATCTATAAATTATCTCATCTCAGAGATCTATGGAGGCCAGGGATGGATACAGGCATGGAGGGAGACTGATGGGCAGACAGAGGCACACTGCACAGCAGTCCAGTGTCCAAGATGGACACAGACTGATGTTCCTGAGCTCAGTGAAATGGAACATGAAGTTCTCTCTGTGGGAACTGTGGAGACAAGCTCCCAGAAGGACACATGCCTGCAGCAACAGGCATGCTCCAGCCTTGTCTTACTCATCCACAAAGTATGGATCTACCAGACTGCGGGACTTGAAAAAAAATCACCAAGGCAATCTTAGGACTTCATGTTCTCCCCAAATATCTAAACTCCTCTTTCTTCACACACCTGCTTAGTGGCCTGCCTGTCACTGGCAGTTCTAAATCCTCTAAAATACACCTAGCAACTTACTTATCAGCTCCAATTTCTTTCTTTTTAATTGTGTGTGTGTGTTTTCATATGTGTAAAGGTACATGTGTGTCAAAGGTGCAGGTGGAGGCCAAAGGACAACTTGCCTTCCATCTTGCAGAGACAGGGTCTCTATGTAGGCCAGACTAGCCATCTCTCAAGGGATTCTCCTGCCCTGTCCCCTATCTCACAGCTGGGGAGGGGGTGCAGGAGGACGGGCGTGCTCTTCATGGGCTCAGGCAAGTGCTTTACCCACCAAGTCATGTTCCTCGCCCTCGACTCTGGCTTTTAACCCACACGTTTTTACTTACTGATTTCTTTACCATTATAAACAGACCTCATTTCTCCTCTTTTTAAGCTAAAGGTGAACTTTGTTTATTTTGGAAAGTTTTAAATAGAATCATGAGTTTGACATCTACTTACAAGCCTGGTACTGGCCATTTCCCATGACTAAAACCCTTTCTGTAACCTCACGATCATTTTCACCCTGACCCGTGTTAATTCCAAAGCTTGGTCATCTGTTTCCCAGCTTGTTGGTGTCTGTTTTATTTTTCAAAATTAATTTTATTTATTTACTCTTTTCTCCTCTCTCCTCCCTCTATCCTTCCCCCCATCTCCCCTCTCTCCCAGATCCATCCCCGCCTGTTTCCTGTTAATTTGCTTACTATATAGCAAATTATAGTTATACCGTCATTCAGGGCAGGATGAGGTGACCCCGTGGGAGGAAAGGGTTCCAAAAGTAGACAAAAGAGTTAGAGACAGTCCCTGCTCCCACTGTTAGGAGTCCCACTGGAACACAAGCTATGAACCCTAACATGTATGCAGAGGACCTTGGTCAGATCCACACAAGCTCCCTGACTGTCATCCTTCAGTCTCTGTGCGCCCCTATGGGCTCTGGTTAGTTAATGTTATAAGCCATGTTCTCCTGGTGTCCTTGACCCCTCTGGATCCTACAATCCTTCCTCCCTCTCTCCTGCAGGATTCCCTGAGCTCTGCCTGATGTCTGTCAGTGGGTCTCCAGTGGGAACAAAAAAGGAAGCTGTCCCTGCCTGTCTTCCCCTTCTCCTTTTGCAGGATTGTAGTCACTAGGCTACAATGGCAACACACTTCTGATTTCTCTCCTGTTACTCCTCATTGCCTGATCTTATTTCTCTTCCCTGTCCCCTCTGCAGGTGCCCATAACAGAGAGTCTCATGTTGCCCCCACCTCAAGCCACTTCCCGCTTGAGCTGCCCTTGAGGGTGGGAACAGGACCTGAGCCAAGCAGCGCTCTGGGGATGACTACTGAGCAAATGCAGCAAACGTGGATGGAGGCCGAGAGGACAAGGGACCACACAGCCTGGAGCTCACACTCAGAACTACCCTTTCCTGTCCTCTCTAGATTCTCAGTAGCCACAGATGCTTCAGGTCTCCACTCATCCCAAAGGAGAGCAAGAGGGGGTACCAGGTCATTCCCTACAGGTGGAATAGGGCCTGCACATCCTTCTAATGGCACTAGGAACAGGGCCTGTGCAAACCCTGCCGGCATGGACTTGATCCGGAGTGTGGCTTCCAGTGCAGGCACGGCCTCTCATCCAGTCCTTGCTGCTTCACAGATCTCCAGGCAGTGCTCACCACATGCCATGCGAACAGATGATGAGGCTGGAGGCTGTGCTCATCTATAAAAATGGTCATAGACAACCAAAGCTGCAGGCTCCTCAGCCACTGGGGTCCACAGAAAGACCCACACTCATCCAGAAGACATCATCTGAAACAATGCTGTAGGTGGCTGCCACCTCCTGTTTCTACAGAGCTTCTATCTTTAAGACTTAGAATAAGCGCCCCAGTCCATCCACAGGTGGAAGCTCACCAACGTGTTGGCTTACTACTCCTCTGGGCCAGCTGTTTCTGGAGATCGGCAGGACCCAGGCAGCCCTGTCTGGGCTAAGCACAAGTGTGCCAGGTGACCAGCTCTGGAGGCAGGGAGGATTAGACTGGAGTCAAAACCTCAGTGAACCCTGGCCAGGAGGCTCAGAAATCATGAATAAGACAGACACAGTGCACATTTTACAACACTGCACTTGGACCATGCAGTCCAAAAGCCAGGAAAGCCAAGCTGTGGGTCAGACTATGAACACAGTGCTTCCTGGGGAGGTACCAGCAGTCTGGTGTGGGGTCCTGCATGTCTCAGCTATGCAGTCACTCAAGAGTGTCATACTCTTGTCAAGTGTGTGTCACACTGCAGCCAGCACTGTGGGGTCATATGTCCTGGAGGGAACAGCAGGTACTGAGGGAAGGCAAAAGCTTCCTTTCCCTTACTCCCAAAACTGCTTACAAAAAACAAACTAACAAACCCCTAGCAAACAAGGAAGGTGAAGAGTGACAAGTGCCCCCACCCACAGAGATACAAGTCATTCTACACCCTGGATTTCCTTTCACTTCAAAGGGCCCCTTAAAAATATGGCTGATGGACAAACACGAGTATAGGACCTCACTGGCTGGCAGGGATAATGCAGCTTGTGGTGGAGACCCCAGTGGCACACACTGTGCAGAGCCTATGGGCTCCATGGGTAATGTTCTGGGTGCTGTAGGAGGACACTGCCATGCAGTACACAGACCCTTACACACCGAGCCAGGAATAGTCCCTGGGCAAAGGGGGGTGCCAAGGATCCAAGTGCACAACCAGAATCCCTGCCTGTCCCATGCCCCAGCTGACCTGCCACATCTACAGAACCATGCAGAGCCAGCCCACAGGCAGCACCCCAGCTGCCGCTTGCCAGTGCCTGCCTTGCCCTGGGTGTGCCTCCTCCTCAAGCATAATCCGGCACCTATGGGCATGGTAGGCACCAGTACAGGACTGCCTACATGGCCAATCCCGGCCAACAGAGGAGGGGCTGTGACAGCCGTTCTCCAGAACACCCCACTGCCAGAGGCTCGGCCTACTCCACTTCCATGAGGCAGAGTCCTTTCCTAAAATGTCAGTGGCAAGCACAACCACTGGCACTCACCAGGACCCCAGGGTTCTTCATTTAATTTAATTCAGTTCTCCACAACAACACGCACTGAGTTCATGGCACACACTCTCTCTAGCCTCCAGGCCACTAAAGCACTACCTCATTGTAGCACAGCATAAATCTACCCTGTGGCTCCCTGTCCTCCCCATTCACACCCCAGTTTCGAGGCTTCAAGGATGGCGTCCAGGCAGCACTACACCCTGTACTGTCCTGCCCGGTCCTCCTCACCCCAAGCTGTGTGAGGAGAAGGACGGTGGGTGATGACATGCAGGAGGCCAGCAACACACTGGAGTCAGCCTCCCAGTGTGAACCTATAATCACAACAGCATAACTGCAGCCCAACAGCAAGGACTTAAAACAAGTATGTGCTGAAATCAATGTAGCCTGAGCAAGAGCAGGGGAGCCATCAGTGCAGCCTGTCAGGATGCCATGGGTCCTGTCTATCACACACATGGCCACAGTGTCCCCAGTTACTCCAGTGTCTAGTAACTGTACATACCTTTTGACCACCTCTCAGGGGTTTAGTCCCTGCTGTGACACATCACTGCATATCCTCACAAGATTTGCTGTACTTAAGAGGCCATGATCAGTGTTCCTGGTCTGGTCTGAGCCAGTGTGTAGGGAGAGGTACAGACAGCCCCTTGCTAAAGGTGGCTGTTGAGCACATGTGGCCTAGGGTCTTTGCAGGGAGCTGCAGAGCTATTGTTGTAGGAATGGAGGATTCCTCCCCTAAGCACATGGCTGTGCCCACCATGAGTTCTCTGCTACCCATATCCAACCCTAGGCTGGCCTAGCCTGGAAGGCAGCAAACTCTGCCTAGAGCCTCTTTAGACACCGTGCCCAGCTAGGGAGGCCAGATTCAAGATGGCAGTTATCTGAGAGCCTACCTCAGCTGAGACCTCTGACCCTCAGGAAGTGGGGCAGCAATGTGAGTCTGGCACAAATTCCCGTGGAGGCTCCTGAGAGCCAGTCAGGCCAGGAGTGTCCAGTGACCTAACATACTGGCCAGTGCCCTGAGTAGCCACTGCACATCAGGAGAGCAGGGCCCTTCTCTCTTCTGTAAGCAGGCAGTTAGGGTAACAGGTCAGGCAGGTACCTGTAGAGTCAGCCCTGCTTCCCAGTGTGTCCTGGTGACAAACAAGCATACTGTGGGAGACGGAGCTGAGCATTTAGGACGTCTACTATAAATCACTTGGTGACAGGGAAAGTCATGCTCCCTATGGCCTCCATGTTCTCAGGATGCAGCAAGAAGGGCCAGGTAGACCAGATGGCTTCAGCTCCAGTAGCGTCACATATACCCAATGGGGCAGGCAGCCAGTACATCTCAACCACTTATAAACCATATTCATGAGGCTAGAGGAGGGGACCTGGAGTCCTGGCCAGCCTACAACCGCGGTCCACAGGACAACTGAGTTGTGTAATGACAGGGGCAGCAACCGAGGAAAAGGACAACCTCATACCCCATGTACTTAAAACACTGTGGACTGGTGGGCAGACTGGTTCTCTGTCTGCCACGCCAAGGGTAGTATTGGCAGTTCCTTCCCCTGGCCAATGCCCTTACCTGTCCATGGGCCTTCCTTCTACCGTGCCCTTATCTGGGCTGCTACCCTCGCTAGGAGTGGGTCTTCAGATATCAGGGGAGACAATAGGGGAAGCTGTTCAGGTGAGGTTCCCTACATGGGTCACTCTAATTCACAGCAAGTGGACACAAACCCAACTGTGACCCCTGAGGTCTCAGCAGGCCTCGGTGAGACTGGGCAGGACTTTACTGACTCCTCCAACAGTCATCAGATGGGAAGCAGGGAGCTCAGAGCCATCTGAGAAGCACAGAGCTGAGGAACAAGATCACTGAGCCACCACAAGTTACCACACTGGGAACCCCAAGGACCACAGGCCACCTAGCCTATTGAGAGCTGGAGGCAAGGGAGTGACCACAGATAGTCAGTGCAGAGTCCTGTCCCTATAATGCTGGTATCTTCTCTGCTGCACCCTAGACTGCCCCACCCTACCCGGCAAGGGCCTTGGCCACTAGGCCTCCTGGGCGTACTCAAGGACTCTTTCACACCTCAGTGATAGCAGAAAGCACCTGGGAAGGGTCAACAGTCCTCACAATACCTGGACCACCTCTTGGGGGGACTCAGGCAGTCTAGGATCTGGGGACCTGGACAATGGGGTTTTCTTGGTGGAACACACAGCTGGCAGGATATTTGTGGGTTCCTTACAGCTCTACAGTTAAGTTGGTAAGGGAACTTGCACAGAGAGGCTAGACGGTGCCTCCCAAGTCACACAACTACCAAGTGGCTGCTTAGATGGGAGTTCAGGCTGTGTGGTTCTTTTCCAACTCAGGCCCCAGCACACATAGCACAGACCCTGTGATGAGGACCCTGGGAACTGGAGGTTATGCCAGGCCCTCCAGGGTCATCTTGGTGAGGACATAGGGCTCAGGAAGCCTGTGGCTTGATATATAATAGCTCATGATGCCAGCCCAGTTCACACCATGGTGGCCTGGTGGCATCAGCTCTAAGTCCCAGCAGGAGCTTCCCAGCAGGAGGTCGGCGGTGAGCCACAAGCAGGGCTCTTCAGCTCCTCCACAAATCAGGCGTGAACTAGAATTTAATAAACCTTTCTCCCAACAGAAACCCTAACTCGGGCTCTTGTGAACAGTGCTTACTTACTTGAAAATCTCTTTCTTCTAGAATTTCTCTCCTCCATCTCACGAGGAAAGCAGCACAAACATATAAGTGGAAATGAGAAAAGCCCTCGGGTTCAGACTGAAAGAGAAAAAAAAAAAAACAAGGAGAATCGCTTAATGTATGGAGCCATTAGCCAATGGGTAAAGCCCATTTTCCCCGGGGAAAGTTCACTTTCATCAGAGACTACACTGCACCATGCCCAACTCATTACAATAAACACCATTTTAAATACCCGCAGTTTGGTAAACAGGGTCCCAGCCTAGGCTTTCAACAATGTCAAGGACAGTAACTTTCTTTGGTCACAGATGACAGCCTGCCATAGTGCCAGTAGATCTGGCGAGTGCCCATCCTATGCCAGGTGTCAAACCTGAGCTTTGGAGAGCAGCTTCTACTTCCCAGAGGAGGAAGCAGCCCGAGTGGGACGCTAGACAAGCAGTGGAGAGGAGCTACCTGCTGTGTGAGCACCAATAAGGGATGCAGCTGGCAGGACAGGAAGTCTAGTGGCTTCTACCAGAATTATGTCTCTCTCCAGTGCAGTCGGATGCACTCCTCCTCTGTTTTTATCACCTCATACTTCCTTCACCCCTGGAGACCTGTTGGGCCTGCCCAGACCACCCTACTGGGCCTGCCCAGCTCCCTTCTAGAAGGCTCTCCTTCCTTCACCTGCTGCAACTTCCACCTAAGTTCAAGACCATACCACCAACTACTCGGACTAGCGGTCCCCAAGCTTAGGGCTCAGTCTGTTACCTTCATGGCTCTTGCTATGTCCACGCATACCTGTGAAGCTACTGTGACTGGCATGTTAAGCAATGTAAAAATGCAATGTGTCAGAAGGTGACACGCTTTGGGGAAAAAATACAGCAAGCAATGGGGAAGGATAACAAGGAGTGTCTATGTACTTCCAGCAAGGCTGGCAGTGCAGAAAAGCTTGTGGGGCACAGATCTGCAGGGCCATGTCTCCAGGTGTTCCCATGAGCCGGGAAAGCTCTTAGCAGGCAAGTCAAAGGCCCCACTGGCTTTCCTACTGAGACCAGGGCAAGGCGGAAAGGAAGAGCTCAGGACAAGATTGAGGCAGAGACGGCACAAAATGACAGGTGTAAACTGGTTGGTGGTGGTGGTGCACGCCTTTAATCCCAGCACTCAGGAGTCAGGGACAGGCCCAACATCTCTGAGTTCAAGGCCAGCCTGCTCTACAGAATGAGTTTTAGGACAGCCACGACTACACAGAGAAACCCTGTCTCAGAAAAATAAAACCAACCAACCAACCAACCAACCAAAGAAACAAGACAAAACCTGAAAGGTGTTAGTGATGTGCACCAAAAGGGGGCAAGAACTTGTAACTAGCATGCACATTCTAGGTCCATATTAAAGGGTGAGCCCACAGAATACTGCTACATGTGAGACTTCAGGGTCTAAGGGGAAGATGGAGGAAGGACCATAACTCAGGTGGATGTGCAAGATGAGAGGCTTTACGACTGCAGCAGAACACATTAGACGAGACAGCTGTGACTCTAAGCCTTAGCATGGGATGGGAAAGGAATAAAGAAGTCACCTTGAGCAGGCACACTGACAGTAGTCAGGGAGCTGCAGGGAGCCCAGAGGCCCCATGCAGGAGGAGTGGGAATGTGGTCATTAGTCGTAGTGTCATGGAGGCCACTAGGCAGGGCCGGCTGACCACCCTCAGCTGTAGGGATGGCACTGTTTCTTCATCTCCCTGCACTCCCTGCCCAGGGCTGTGTTGGCAACTTGAACAGCCAAGCCACTCTGCCTCTCCTTCCTAGCTGCAAGGGATTAGCTGCCATCATTTCATTGCAGAGAACGGTGTCTGCTAAGGCCTGGCATCACAGTGGGCTAGGAAAGTCTGTTGTGCTCCAGGCTGAAGAGAGTTCCCATCACAGTCACAGATGATGTCTATATCCACCAAGATGGCAAACGGTGCTCGTTCACCTGGTGTTGGAGACGATGCCCAGAGTTCCCTCAGCTGAACCAACCTCGTATTCCCAGCATAGGCTGCATCCAGTCACAGTGCACCCCAGCTTTTAATGATATCTAGGTCCTGACTACACTCCCTCTGCAAGATGAGACTCTAGATGTCTTTTCTCTAACTTTGTAGGCTCTAAGCATTCAACTGTTTGCCTCTTTTCCCCTTGGTCTGGGATGTTTCCTTCTGATTCCTGAGAGACAGCCACCATGTGGTGGTCAGGATCTGGTGACTTTTCAGTCAGCACCCCTGAATTAATTTTTATATGGTTAGAAAACAATCCCGATTTCCTCACAGTTTTGTATATTCTTACTTTTATTCCAGCAATGTCTCATCAAAGTTTTCGAACTTGCTCATTATATTTTTTTTCCTCCAGATTTCTGTGCATTTAACAGTAATATTCTATTTGGAAATGCCTGCTCCCCACACACCACTTTTCTGGACAGGATCTCTCTAAGAAGCCCAGGCTGGTCCTGAGGTTACGATCCTCCTCATCACCCTCCTGCTGTTTGGATCTATGAGAATCTCTCATTCCACTTTAGCTGCCCGTTCCTCCACCTAAGCAGTTAACTAGGTTTAAGCTCAACTGTTTTCTAAAAACAAGACAAAAACAAACAAAAAACTTAAGATTTCAATGATGGGTGTTCTGGCTAGTTTTGTGTCAACCTGACACAAGTTAGAGTCATCTAAACGGAAGGAGCCTCAGTCGAGGAAATGCCTCATAAGATCCAGCTGTAAGGCATTTTCACAATTAGTGATCAATGGGGGAGGGCCCCCTAGTGCTATCCCTAGTCTGGTGGTTCTGGGTTCTATAAGAAAGCAGGCAGGGGAAGCCAGCCAGTAAGCAGCACCACTCCATGGCCTCTGTGTCTTCTGCCTCCAGAATCCTGCCATCTGCCCTGTTTGAGTTCCTGTGCTGACTTCCTTAAATAATGAACAGCAAGTGATAGGGAAATGTAAGACAAGTAAACCCTTTTCTCCCCAACTTGCCTTGTGGTTATGGTGTTTCCTCACAGCAATAAAACCCCTGACTCAGACAATGGGTATTTGTCAACCTCTCTGTCACCTTGATTATTCCCTTCCCATAGTCTATTGTGGGCATTATCAAATACAGACAGAAGCAGAGTACTTTCTTTTTCCAGTTCCTTCTCTAACTTAAGGAAGCTGGCTGCAAGCTCATTAGTGTCTGGCTTTTTTCATTTCTGATACAAGCAAGCAATACCAGCCTGTCAGTCACCCTCAGAAGCCACACTTCAGCAGCACTCCAGTCTTAATGAAGCGTTATCATCCCAATGTCTGAGAACATGCCACTGGCTTTTCGATGTCTTTTTTGGATCATACCTGATTTATCAGTACACTCTGCAATCTGGAAATGCATGGCTCATTTTCATCCCTTTAGCTTAAGGTACTGACTGCTAGCTAATCAACTTCTTATAGGATGGGAGTTAAGGACTCCAGTTCTTTGAAGGTAATTTGGGTTTAGGTTGGAACAGAACACAGCTTCCACAAATGTTTCCTGAGGCAGCATCCTCGGAGGCCAGAGAGTGAACAGTGAGGCAACCTTCCTGCCTCTGACATAGTGACATGACTAGGCCACCAATGAGTGACCCATGTGGACCACCCTATACTCTATATAAGTAGTGGTAACAGACCCCCCTGGTTCACCAACCTGGACCTGGACAGGGTCTTTCCTTTGTTTTGCTGGTTTCTGGGGTAAGTAGATGTTTCCATAGAAAAAGTCACCCCATAAAATGCTTGCTGTTCTTAAATGCATGGCTGGAATTTCTGGAGGCAGCAATTCATACACGTCTATTGAAGAAATTAACTCACAGTGTTAAATAATCTTCAATCTTCCAGGAAATAAGGATGGATCAAAAAATCCCAATGACAACAGTAGATTGACTTTCTCATCATGGTTCTGCCAAATTTGTTTTCTGTGCTGGAAGTATGTTATTGGGTGCCTACAAATTCAAAGTGCCTTCAGTATCACTGTCACTGAGCATCACCTCCTTATCTCAAGCAATCCACTGCGCAAATCTCTGGTTTAGAGCAGCGGTGGGCTAGCGGGACAAGATGATCATCCATCAGCTTTGCTCAGTCTATTTTAAAAGGAATTACATCTGCTATGTGTGTGCCCTATCACACTTAGGATAGTGCACGCCCCTATCATCCAGTCTGTGTCCTTGTGGCCATTTAGACGTTCTCCCACACTGCCAGGTAACTACTGAGCTGTTCTTCAACACACACCAGTTTACAACTCATGCTTGCAGAGAGACGCCACTCTACTGTATGAACCGATTTTCCAATGTCCTTCACTCAGAGCTACTCTTTTGACATTTGTCTCTCATGTTCCACGCACCTAGAGTTCACTCTCCGCAGATCCCACAGGCCCTTCCCCTGAACAGCACCAGAGTGGTTTTCCATTCCCTGTAAATGCTAAGGTTCCCCTGAATGGGCATGCCACCATTTACTCCCCACAAATACTTAGGTGTTTCCCTGTATCTATTC
The DNA here is from genome assembly GCF_000001635.26 of Mus musculus. Taxonomy (NCBI): domain Eukaryota; kingdom Metazoa; phylum Chordata; class Mammalia; order Rodentia; family Muridae; genus Mus; species Mus musculus. Next base: position 86,444,780 of record NC_000081.6, on the reverse strand, counting down.
CCTGCAAACACTGAGGTATGTCTTCCTGGATGGGCTTTTCACAATCCATCCATTCATCTGTCTAAAGACACTGAGCTGCTTCTAGCTCGCGGCTATGATGCAGAGCTGTGTGCACATTTGTGCCTTAGTCCCCCCATGGAAACATGTTACCAAACTACTTTCCAAAGTGGCTCTACCATCTTATGTTCCCAGGAGCAGTGAAGGAAGTTCATGCTCTGACCCATCCTAGCCAGCCCTGTGCAGAGCCAAACAACTCTGTTGTAACTGAGCATCTAACAGCCTGCAGTAGTGCTTCACTGTGGCTTCCAGGCACCTAGCCAAGCATCCCAAATGACCACTGACCAAGCATCCCTCAGCTCACCCGGCATCTTTTGGTATTTGGAGCTTTTCCTGGCTGTTTGCTATTCTTGAGTTTTATAAACTGTCTTCTTATATTCATCACAGTAAGTCTCTTGCAAGCCTCTGTTGGAAAAATGTGACGAGACTAGACCTTGTCCTTCCACACTCTGAAGAGTGACTTTGTGGAAATATGTCTTAAATTCTGCTGCAGGTTCCATTTTAATTTGTTACATCTAAGAAACCTTCCCCCAACTCAAGGGCACACAAGGTTTGCTTCTACGAGCTTTACATTTTCTGTTTAGGTCTCTGGTCCAGTGCCAGCCACTTTTTCACACGTGTAAAGAACCTGAGGGGGCGCTTGTGCACATGAACACTGCTCCAACAATTTGTTAAGAAGCTGATGCCCACCCCTGAGTTAAGGTTGAGGTCGCCCTGACTTTCATGTTTACCCTTCTCCAGAGCACCTGCCTCGAATCTCCACTCTGTATCCATTGCACGGTCAGTTTGTCAAATACTGCAAAAGAGCTTGTGAATCTCCAGATCAACCTGTGTGTGTGTGTGTGTGTGTGTGTGTGTGTCTATGTGTGTGTATGCCTGTCTATGTGTGTGTATGTGTGTCTGTATCTCTGCATGCCTGTGTGCATGGCTATGTCTGTGTGTATCTGTAATTGCACACATGCCCATCCTAGAAACCCTGAGTTTTCGGTCCCTTCACTCACTTAGGTCTCTTTATCTTCAGCAGCATTTTACAGTTTTCAGGATTCAGATAAATTGCAGTGTTTGCCAGAATGTCCTTAAAAAATGTCATTGTTCTGATGATACTGAAAATATTGTCATGAAATCTTCCAATTCTGCTTCCTTATGCTAGTAGTTAGCTAATTTCTGGGTTCTTTTTTTTTTTTTTTTAATCCTTAATTTCCCTTTGTCTCTACAGTGACAGATCTTTCTAAATGAAGTCAAGGTCCCTAATTCAGCAGCTTGGTCCCCACCAACCATGACTGATACTTTCTGTCATTGTGCATCCTAAAGCTCTCAGCCTGCTGGTGACTCCGTGCCCTCACTCCTTTTCCTCCTTGCAGTGAACTGGCTTGTCTTTACTCATTGTCCCACGGTCTACCTCTAATTGACCCAGAAACTAGCGAGGTTCTGCTCTTCGCTTAGCAGTAGCTTACTTTAGCAGACAAGCTTAGCTCCGTGGTTAAAATGGGGCCTGTGTACACGCACGCACACACACACACACACACACACACAAAATGTACAATAAAAGAAAAATTAATCCTTATCCTTATTTTAATCTCAATTAAGACAGGAAGTTGGGAATGCCGTCACTGTGGTCACAGCCAAGACACGCACTGCTTTCCCTTTCCCCAGCTTCACACGAGTGGTTTGTGTCACCCTGGTCATCTTCCTTAGAACCTGGGATGATCTTTGTGTTGCTTTCTCTATCAACACTCTTGTGGATTTGCTCAGAGACCTGTCCTGTCTTTTGGGGTCACCACTTTTCATGAAATCCAGGAACCCAGCTTTCCTGCCATGCTCAGGCAGTCCTGAGTTGTCCAATGTTAAACAGTTCACCGCACCGTATTCTAGCTTCTGCTATTTAATGCTCTCAGTCTAGCTGTTATTCGGCCCCAGGAACTGTTCTCTCTGGCTGTTCTCTAGAACATTCTTGGTCCTTGGTCTTGTGCAGTTTCCTTATGATGGTTATTTTGTCAGAGATGACTTATCTTTTGGAATCTAGGAACAGTTCTGATGAGAGGAAACCATTATCAGATCTGTTAACCTCACACCAAGAATTCACCTGTTCCTCTGATGGTCTCTGCATTTTCTCGGAATTCTAGTGAGGTTGATTTGGGCTCTTGTCATTCTGTCCCAATTTCTTTTATATATTATATCCCTGTGGGCAAAGGATTTTCTTTAAATCTTTATTCTAGCTGAGTAATCTTCTCCCCCTCTGTGTCACAATTTCCTTTAAACATTTTTTTACTGCATGTATTTGCCTCTGTGTGAACGCACACACTCACACGCCATATGCATATGCACATGCATGGCATAGCATGCATGTGGAGGTCAGAGGACCGCCTGGAGTAGCCGTTCCTCTCCTTCCACCATGTAAGTTCTGGTGATCAGACTCAACAGCTCTTGAGTCTTGGTGGTAGGCACCCTTACCTGCTGAGGGATCCTACACATGCCCCGCTCGTGCTTTCTCTTTAATTCATTTATCACACTTGACTCTGAGGGTTTTCAGTCTTGCACACTGTTGTAGTTCCCTTTTCTTCTCCCTACATTTAATATCTTTCTTGTTCCATCTCCAACAGTCCAAGAATATTCCAGGCTGTATCTCAGGCACCTCCTCACACACCCCTCTCTGAAGCTGTCTTTTCTGCTGACTCTAATGTCTGTGACTCCCTTCACTGGAACATAAGCCTGTTGGGATTCCCTGAAGCTGCTTTCAAAAAGTGCCTTACGGGGACATTGAGCCTGGCTACTTGAAGTAGATTTTCAATGGGCAACTTTTCCAGGCAACCATGATGTGACCCGGAGTCCCAAGCCCACCTGAATGTAGGACAATGGTTGGAAAGTGTATGTGGGTGGATCCTTCCTTTTTTCATTACCTTCATGGCCAAAACTAAGAAAGGAAAGTCTAGCACCTGGTAGCTCTGAACAGTGTCCAGGTTGTAGTAGTTGCCTCATTAAAACTAATCAGCAGATCCCAGAAATCACAAGGCAGGAGTCTGGGTAATGCAGCTTTGAGGCCATTCTTTCAAGTTTCTCAACTTAGAGTTCCCCCAGATGCTTGGTCTCTGAAGTGGTGTTCATGTTTGTAAAAACCACACTAGCCTGGGGGTGTGTTCTGGTGAGGAGGACCTTATGGATTTTGCCTCTGCCATCTTACTTCCTTTAAACAGTCTTAACTTTTTGGAAAACATGCATTCGATCCTGCTAGCCTTGTCACATGACTAGTGTGGTGGCTGTCATAGCACCAACAACACATAAAAATCTCTATGCAGAAACAAGCAGCAACTGAGTGAGTGTAGTAAGATATCGTAAGGCCTTCACCCAATGACCTTAGCATTCTGCCATGGTGTGACCAGGACACCTCCTCTATCTAAGAGGTACTGTCCTGGACTATCCTATCATGTCACTAACCATGGAAGACCACAGTTGCCAATAGCCTCTTGTCTGATACCCCTGACCTTTGACCTTCTCCAGCTTCCTGCAGTGTTCCAGACCTGCAGCCTGCCTGGCTTGTGCAGAGCTGTTGGCACATGCCACATACCCTTGTTCTGCCAGAGAAACCTATTTTCTCTTTAGTCAGCTGAGCCCCACCTCTCCTCTAGGGGACCTCACCAAGTCTACTGCCGCTTCCCACACTGTGGTCATTGATGGTCACACACTCTGTCTTCGAGTCCTCTGTTCCACCTGCTCTGGGGTCTCTGGGGCCCCTTTTCTTTGCAATCCCTGTCCCCAAACCCAAGAGCAGAATTAGAGACAGAATGAAAGCCCATTCTCCCAATCTCGTGGCTCCCCTGAGAGCCTGGTGCAGGCAGCACTAGTGGACAAGACACTGAGCAGCACCTAAAGAACCAGGCATTGGTTTTCCTTTGTAATAAATACTAAGGGTGAGTGGATCCTTAAGGGCTGGAGGGAAGTTCCCTAAGGAACTAAGGCCAGAGCTCAGCATTGTAAGCACTGAGAGGACCAGGGGCTCAGGAGTGCTGAGGACGGTCCAGATTGACAGATTCTCTGCAGAACCTTGGACACATTCTTAATTCACTCACCAGCCTTTTATTAACAGAGAAGGCTCAGGTGGGTTGCCAGACACCCTCCAGGCCAACCCCATAGGAACTCAAGCGCTGGGCTGTGAATGCTGCAGCCTGTACTGTCTCCAGCTGAGAGTGGAACAAGGCGTGAGCCCAACTCCACAGAACAGGCCTTGTGGACAAATGGAGTTTTATGGCTTGGTCTAAGTGGATTATTTGTCTTCAGTGACTTGGTAAATTATATTAGAGTAACAATTTGATAAATAAAAAATTCTCATCATAAATGGAAAATGGGCCTCTGCTGTAATGAAGCTTAATCCAGATGATTCATACCAGCATCGCAGGAAGGGTGCATGCACAGTAGGGCAGGAGGAGGACAGCAGCTAAAGACAGACCCCCGGCCAGACCTGCTCAGTCTGCTTCACCCACATAGCTTCACCATTCTGGACAATGGTCAAGCCAACGGGCCACTTCTAAGACTTGTAGGGAGCCCTTTGCCAGCAGAAAAGACCATGGCTCTTAGAATCCCCTTATCAGGGACATTTCAGACCACAGAGAAGGACACTGTAGGCTGTTTCAAGTGTAGCCATGCTGGATAGCTGGACCACAGGTTTCTGAAAGGGTCTGAACCCTCGTCCAGTCCTTCCTTCCAGCCCTGGTTCCCTGTGTCCCTGACCTCCCTGCCTATAGCCATGGCCCAGGCCTGCCTCTGATTCCCAGGCTCTAGGCTCCATGCAAAAAGGAGGAGGAGGGAGGCAGGAAAGGGGACAGGAAGAGTTGTCCTGGAGAAAGAGGTCCTGGACAACTGTGGTCCTGTGTTGTCTGAGAATTTCATGGGTGGGACAAGAGCGTGGAAAGCTCCCTCCCTCAGCCCAAGCACCAACAAAACCGTAGGGATGCTAGGAATGCCCTGCTTTTCCAGCAGAAATCCAGAAGTCAGAAAGCACCGTCAGATGTGTGAACGTTTCTCGATGGGGAGTGGAGCTGGGGAGAGCATGAGGTGCTTTTTTGCTATCTTATCAGCTAGCGGTTATTATGGAACTCCTGCACCTGGTTAGATAAAGGGCCCCAGCTACCCATCCAGGCCTCTGTGTTACAGAGATTCCTTGTCAAAGCTTCCCAGTGCTGGACCTGCTCTGCTCCTCTAACTACAGTCTGAGAGGGCTGGAGAGGAGTCAAACCCTGGGACCTAGTGGCGTACAACCAAGGTGTGTCCAGAGTGGAGCACCGCGGCACGCCCGTACTGTCCTCTCTGGAGCATCTGGACCTCATGCAGGAGGTTCCCGCAGGCCGGGCACAGATCAGAGGCATAGCAAGAGGGGTACAACCAAGGCCACACCGAGATGTGCTGGTGGCCAGTGGCTACCAGTCTTAGCAGGGCATCTACAGTCTGTCCCAGGGCTCCTCCCTGTAGGGGTGGCACAGCACCCCTGTCCTCACACCTCCTGTCTACAGAGTGAACACATCACAGGAACATTGCAGGAGATCATGGCTCATGGCTCATGGCTCTTATCATGTAGTGTGTTAGTAACTCCCTACTGCTATGATCAAACGCCAAGACCCAGAGTGACTATGGAGGGAAGAACTGATCTGGCTCTGGAATGATGAGTTCATGGGGGGAAGCATGGCAGCAAAGGGACAGCCATTGTGATCTGAGCAGGCGGCTGAGACCTCACACCCTTAACTGTAAACATGAAGAGAGAGAGAGAGAGAGAGAGAGAGAGAGAGAGAGAGAGAGACCCAGAAGGAGAACAAAGCTATTCACATTCACCCCAGTGACCTACTTCCTCCAGCTAAGGTTGCACCTCCTAAACCTTCCCCCAAGGTGCCACCAACTGTGGACCAAGAGCTCAAACACCCAAGAAGGTGGGGACATTTCATTGGAACCACCATATGTGATAACAACAGAAGAGCAGATTTTGTTTCATATCATTTTGGCACTACACTGTCTTAAGCACTAGGTAAGGAAACAGTAACTGAGGACTTGGCAGTAAGTCCGACAGGGCTAGATTCTGTCTCACCACCCTACTATGAGCACTGTGAAAAGTCAAGTCGGGAGGGGCTCCTGAGCTTTATGAAGGAATGTGATGTTTGAAACGGATCCTGCCAGGCTCAAATGCTACCCCACAGAAGCCCAGAGCTAATTTAGTTAAAGCTCTTTCCATCTACTCAGAGACTGGGTATCATACTCCTGCCCACCATTTGTAGAAAAGATCTCTTCTTCCCTGACAGGGGCTAGCGACGCAATGCGGACGAGCCAGGACGAGCCTGTGACAGCAGAGATGGGCCAGGACGAACCTGTGACAGCAGAGATGGGCCAAGCAGAGGATTGAGAGGCCACCTAGCTGGGCTTTATTCTCTCTACTATATAGCCCCAATCACTTCCCTGCAATGGCTCCCACTAGTGGCTGTCATTGCCTGCCTGTCCATCACCCTATAGTTTATGTCCCCGTCCCCCAGCTCAGGCCTCCCTAATCCAGGTCTGAGGCTCACTGTCCTTATGAGAATACAAACCCAACACTCAAGCTAGGCAGGCCCTTAGCTTGGGTGGCTCAGCCACGATCCCACCCTAGCCCTGTGTGGTTGCATCCTCGCTGTGGTTCAAGTGTACAAAAGTCCTAGTATGAACAGAGACCTGATGTCTACTGGGATGTGACAATACCTACGTCACCCTTTTTAATATTTTAATATACCAAGGGTGGAGCTTAATACCTACAGTTCTTCCCAGCTCTTTCCCCAAAACACAACTCACCCTGGCTCCACCAGCCATTAGCCTTCTGTACTCCTCCCGGACCCCCTTCCCCTTCCTACATGGTTCTGGAAGTGACAGCAGCGTCTAGGCCCTTCTTTCTCTTTTTCTAACACTCTCCACCCTTTATGATCCATGATGATAATCAGGAGTCTCTGGCTTTATGAGGGCCAGACCTCCACCTCTGCAGTGACCTTAGCAATGAAAGCATAGAATGGGCAGACTAGGACATTTTCTCTAGAACATTCTCCCAAAGTGGGAAACTTTGTGAGAAAGGAACTCATGTGCAGTCCACCTCCATCGTGACTTTTGTACGGCATGTGGCCTCAGAAAGTCAAGAGCAGCAACTGCTGTTCCCCACAGCTACAGGTGTCCCACAGCTGCCTGGAGCATGCCTACAAAGTACAGCCAGCTGCCAGAGACAAAAAGCCCCATGTGCAGCTGTCCCTGGAGTCTACACATCACTCATAGGGGAGAGCTGCCAGTGATGGTTACAGACAACAATGACTGCCACCTGATCCATCATAGAGATGTGGGATGGAGGAGGAGGGCACCTCTGTTGCATAAGACAGAGATGAAGCAAGGTGATGCCTTGGCCCAGGGACAGTGACATCAAGGTAAAAAGATAGTGGTAGTGAGTCATGGCTGCCTCTGAATGCACCTAGCTGTCCCACTGTCCCACTGTCCCACTGAAGACAGATCTGCTGGGAGAGGGCTCTCCTAACTTGCTTAACCTGGCACAGCAGCACTCTTCCTTTGACATGGTCCTCTTTAGTCACTCAGAGCTACACTTAGCAGTCCTAAGTCCCCCATACACTGCTTAAGAGACAGACAAGTCCTGGCAGAGCCTGGTACACTGAAAAAAGACCTCTAAGAAAGCCTCAGACCAGAACCCAATTGACCCTCAACAGAGGAATGGATACAAAAAATGTGGTACATTTACACAATGGAGTACTACTCAGCTATTAAAAAGAATGAATTTATGAAATTCCTAGGCAAATGGTTGGACCTGGAGGGCATTATCCTGAGTGAGGTAACCCAATCACAAAAGAACTCAAATGATATGTACTCACTGATAAGTGGATATTAGCCCAGAAACTTAGAATACCCAAGATATAAGTTACAATTTGCAAAACACATGGAACTCAAGAAGAACAAAGACCAAAGTGTGGACACTTTGCCCCTTCTTAGAATTGGGAACAAAACACCCATGGAAGAAGTTACAGAGACAAAGTTTGGAGCTGAGACCAAAGAATGGACCATCTAGAGACTGCCATATCCAGGGATCCATCCCATAATCAGCCTCCAAATGCTGACACCATTGCATACACTAGCAAGATTGTGCTGATAGGACCCTGATATAGCTGTCTCTAGTGAGACTACTCCAGGGCCTAGCAAACATAAATGGATGCTCACAGTCAGCTATTGGATGGATCACAGGGTCCCCAATGGAGGAGCTAGAGAAAGTACCCAAGGAGCTAAAGGGATCTGCAACCCTATAGGTGGAACATTATGAACTAACCAGTACCCCGGAGCTCTTGACTCTAGCTGCATATGTATCAAAAGATGGCCTAGTCGGCCATCACTGGAAAGAGAGGCCCATTGGACTTGCAAACTTTGTATGCCCCAGTACAGGGGAACGCCAGGGCCAAAAAGTGGGAGTGGGTTGGTAGGGGGGTGGGGGGAGGGTATGGGGGTCTTTTGGGATAGCATTGGAAATGTAAATGAGGAAAATACCTAATAAAAAAATCAAAAAGAAAAAAAAAGAATCAGAAACTTGCTCATTTGCATGCTCATGAATCCCATAAAAACAATAAACTGGAGGAAAAAAAAAAAAAAAAAAGAAAGCCTCAGACCACACAGCTACATCAGACTCTGGAGTCTCCCAAGTGCCTTCTTAGTATGATAGTATGAGCTACTGTGTCTCTAAGTTTTACTAATGTATAACTGTCAAGAAGAAACTGAGAATACAGAACCTGCAAAGTGGACATGGCTCTATGTGAGCTGAGTCCCCACAATCAAGCCCATCAGCATATCTGTCACCCTGCAATTACCTCTGTCTGTGACAAAAACTCATCAGACCCACCTTATCAGCAAACATCAAGTCTCTATACAAAATTGTCAAGATAGTCAATAGCCTGTGTTCTCCATGTCAGAGCTCTCCAGTCCTGGATAACTAAAACTCTACACCCTTTCAGATCTCCCTATTCCCCACCCCAGGTCCGGCAACCACCATCCTTACATCTGTAAGCTCAACCAGTTTAGATTCTACATGCTAGCGAGATCATGCAGTACTTGTCTTTCTGTGCCTAGCTTAGTGCAATGTCCTCCAAGGGACCATAAAAGGCAAGACTTCCTCCCTGGATAATACTCACACATTTAATGTATATATGTTCTATACTGATACACAGAATATGCATATGGCTGCACGCCACATATGGCTAGAACCACATGCAATTGCATACATGTCTTGTTGAGAATGGACATCAAGGACCTTGGTTATCAGGAGTAACGTTGCAATGACCTTGAGTGAGGATGTCCTTCAGGACTGACTTCACCTCCATCAGACTGATCCCCACAGCGGGATCATTGATCATATGGCAATTCTATCTCTAATTTTCAGGAGCCTGAAAACTGGTTACTATAATAACTATGCCAATTTAAAATCCCACCAACCTTGTAAAAAAGGAAATGTTATTCTTCAAGTTCTCTAGGGCAAGGGCATGTGGAGATGGATACAAGGTCAGAGGTCAGGCTGGGAGTTATCTGTAGTTGTAACATACTCAGGAACTGTTGAGCCATGTGACTGGGGAACAAATAGAGCCCAGCTTTTCCAGCCATCGAGGAACTGAAGTACAGTAGCAACCGAGCCAAATCCATCACGATGGACCAACACTAGCAACACAAAGCTGCATTAATCATGCTGCGAATGTAGTTTAAGCGTGATGCTATTAACAGACTGTGTACCCAGTGTAGTACTAAATTGTTTATGGATATATACATTTGATTAATAGACTAACATTTTACAAAGGGGATGATAAAAGCCAATTTCAAGGCACTTAGCTATCGAAAGGAAAGGGAAAGTCTTTGAGGTACATATAAAACTTAATTTCTAAATAAATAAACAAAAGACCCAAGGCAGGAAATTAAAAAAAAAAAACCCAACCTCTTTTAGATTTAATATCCTGGGTAGTAAGTACATGGGTATTTGTTGAATTATCACCGAGACTTTTCTGAATATTACACATCTTTCATAATTAAGAAAAACACCAGAGACCAATTTTGCATGGTCTGCCATAGTCATCAACGGTCTTCCCTATTTATAGGGTCCTCCCATCTGGGTATCCCAGCCTGGGGACCACAGGACAAGAAGACAGGAGCAGACTGCTCAGCCTCCTGCCCTGCCAGGCAGACTCCATGGCCTCATCTCCTTGCAGTCTGGTCATCATGACCTTGGGCAGCCCTGCCCAGTGCCTTTTTTCTGGCAATGCTAGAAGCTGCTCCTCCTCTGCTGGCCACACCTTGTCCCCTGGCCCTGAGATGCAGGACTTCTGCCCACTTGTTCTCTTAGAGACTGCCCTGGGCTCAGCACCCAGCATCCCGGATTACAGAGGCCTCCAAGGGGATGGAAAAGCGCATGGAGAAGTCAGTTCATCATGGAGAAGAGGTTCATCAGCTACCTCTGACCATCAGCTTCTCCTATCTGTCAGCTGCTCTTGTCCATTAGCTACTCCCTCCATCAGTTACCAGAGGAAGGGAGAAAGTAAAGCCTGATACTATGACATCAGGTTTCCCAACACTGCATATCAGCTTTCCAGTAGTTTCCATGTGGCTTTCAAAATAAAATGAAGGTCAAAGGGTACTACAGATTAACTAAATGCAAATTACAAATGACATGCAGTTTTTAAAATGTAGTAAATAAGGTAGAAAAAAAACAAAAACAAAAAACCCCACCTATAAAACACCTTCAGATTTTGTTTTGTTTTTTTAAATATATATATATGTGTGTGTGTGTGTGTGTGTGTATATATATATATATATATATATATATATATATATATGGTAAAAGGAACAATTTTTCACCTTTAATTACATCATTAAATTATACTTATAAGTTTTGGCACTGGAAAAAACTGACTGGCCTTTTGGCACCAGGAAATTCCCTGATGTACACGTATTTACATAGATGTATTTCTGAGGCCATTCAAATGAAGGAAACTATTTTCCAGTCTCTGCTCAGATTCAAATATACCAACTTCAGCTGTGCAGGCAAATGCTGGGCCATGATTTCCTTTGAAATATTCATCAGCAGGCCACTGCATGACACAATTACCTGCCGGTAATGCAGAGCACGGCCCTTTTAAAATTCATACCAACATCTCTGTGTTTGGTGCATAGGCCAGTAATGAGAACTGTAAATCACACTTCATTATGCGGCCAAATCGTGGAGCACAAATGAGCCGGCTTCAAAGTGACCGATCTATCAACTCCACGCCAACCTGCATTAGCTTTGGCCAGATACTTATTGGCAGGTGTCTGTCCATGTCTGAGAGCATTCCAACTGCTTAAATGACAAAGGTCACAGGCTACCACATCTGTGTATTACGAGGCAGAGTCTCATCTCTGCAATCCTGGAAAGGAAGCCCATGGGAAAGATGACCCTCATGGTCTGTGCCAGCTCCTGGGATTCTGGTTGGTGCCCTCAATATATCAGGACTCCCTGACAGAAGCTAGTCTTCAAAACCCAGAAGGTATCATAACATAGGAAATAATACTGTCAGGAATTTTTGGTTAATGTATTGATAAGGGATATCCAGAGAAACAAAGCCAGAGAGAATGAGGAGTGGGGGTGGGGGAGCATCTCTGTGTGTCCCCATCCAGGCATACATGTTTATGCTAGGAGCTGATCTGAAGGCAGTGATGCATGAAGCCAGAGAAAGCAGTTCAAGGCCAAAGGCCATATGCCAGCAGACTTCCTTCTTGCTTATAAGATCAGTCTTATGGCCTTCACTGATTGGATAAGGCCCCTCTATGTGATGCAGGGCCACTTGCTTTATACAGAGTCTCCTAGCTTAAGTGTTAATCTCACTCTAGAAGTACTCACAGAAACTTCTAGAACACTGCTTGTCTAACTATCTAAGCATGACGGATCAGCAAGCTGAAGTATAAATTCATCATCACAGTCAGTAATGCAGGTCAAGGTCTACCTGTGAATCTGAAGGTGTTCTCTGGTGCTATGTCTCTAGGTCCCTTTAATATTCCATTAACTAACAAGAAATCAATATTCCATGAGGAGCTCCACTTCCTGTGTGGCTGGTGTCTCAGAAGGGGCCAACCAGTTATTCTAGCAGATTGTTTGGAAGAATCTAGAGATCATGGGAAACAGAGAGCACCCTTAAGCCCTTCTTCTTCCGGCCCTGTGGGGTAAGAACAACCTCCAGCACACAAATGTACCCCAGCAAAAGCCAGCTAAGAAATGCACACAAAGGGGGACCTTGATTTACATATTTGAGCAAGGGTCTCAACAGGGATCCACAGTCTCCCAGCACAGACTCTCAGGGTAGACCATGAAGGACCATGCGGGACCACAGGGCTGTCTGTTACCACCACGCCTCACCTCACAGGGAGTATGCTGCCTGCAATGCTCTCTCCTTGATGGAGGAAATCAAAGGCACCCTTTTAATGCTGCTGGGTCAAAACTCCATGAATTATACAAGCACTGAAGGACTGTAGGGGGCTAAAAAAAAGGAGAATCAACCTACCATGCTCCCCTCCCACGTCCCAGGCCTTACCATCCCAAGTCTGTCTCAACTCGGCATTTTTAGAAGATGTCGTGCCACTGTCTGGCCTATCAGCGCTGCCATGCAGGAACCCATGACACCCTCCGCAACCTGAAACATTCCACCACTTTTAAATTTGTGTCAAGGACGTTCCTGGCAAACTCAAAGGAAACTAAAGGGAAAGATCCCGCTGTGGGCCCTGATTAATTTTACTTTGAAGAAAGAAATGACATCACGCCAGTTAGTAACTCAAAGCCTCTGTAGAAAGCCAACTTAGCCCAAAGGGCAGGCAGGCAGAAAATGAGCAAGGAAGCTGCAGTTCTGCGGTCAGGCCCTGCCCGGGCTTGGGCTGCTCTCCTGGGAGACGTGCAAGTATAAGTGAGCATCGCCAGCAGAGACTGAGCAGCCTGCACCCCTGGCCACCACTGTCACTGGGGGCTTGCCATGCCTGTCATCACTCCAGCCCTGCCCGGGGTTCCCATCGGCTTTCTCCAAGGACTGGCCCCTGTTCTCAGAGTTGGGAAACCCCTTCTCCTACCTTAGAAAGTATCCTTTAAGGCCTTTGGTCTCCTTCCATTGATACTCCTATCCAATGCTCTGGGAGCTTAATCCCCACCACCACCCAAGGACCACTGCAGCCAGACAGGCCACAGTGACAGCTCCCATCTTCAGGACAAGAGGCAAGTCGCTGTCCTGCCTCGGCCCCACCCTCACCTACACAACCACATAGCATCTCTGTTTCTCCAGTGCAAATATTGGTGAGACTTAAACATAAAGCTGGCTAAACATACAGAACAAAGGGCCACTCTCAGCCGGCACCATGTCTAAAGCTGGAATCCCAGAATTTGAAGGTTGACACAGAAGGACTACAATGAGTTTGAGGCCAGCGTAGGCTACATAGTAAGTTCTAGGTCAGTCTGGGATATACAGCAAGACTGTTTCAAAAAACCAAATGCAAAACCAACTTCGCATGCCCAATAGTTGGCTGTGAATGGTGAAACCAACAGTAGCCTGCCTGCACCTCAGGATGAGCAGCAATGTGAAAGTTGAGCGTGCGTTTTCTTAATTGAAAAGAGGCGGAAACAACCAGATAAACCCTGAGGCTAAACATGAGAGCCAGGTCACAAAGCTTGCTTTCCAAGGCTCCAGACCATTAGAAAAGAACCACAGCAGTCCACCTCCCACCCCCAGGAGAGTCTCCCTCTGGGCACGTCAATAGCAAGGACCACCTGAAGCTAAGGCTACACTGCCTGGCCATCCACCATGGGCACCTGGTGAGCCTTTTAGAGCCACATCCACCTAGAGAGGGAAGAGAGGCAACCATTTCCTAGGAGGCAATGAAGACACTGGTGCAGGCTGGCAAATTAGGTTTCTGTGCTGCTGGCAGGGATTCCCCACAGATGCTTGGAATTGGAACCTGTAGAAGGAAGTGGCAATGTGGAAATAAAGGAGAGGAGCTGTACCTGATGCTGAGACAGGAACAACTGGTATCCCTGACATGACCTTGAGCTGGGAATTCCTGAGGACAGTGACTGGACCCCATGTGACACATCCAGCTCCCAGCGTGGAAGGTGGACTGGTGGGCCGGCAGACAGTCTGTCCTAGAGTAGACTGAAATGGAGCTCCTGGTGGTGGCCTAGGAACCTTCATTTGTAGCAAGTTCCAGAGAGGAGATGACTCCCACCCGGAGCAGAGATGAAGAGCCACTTGCTGGGATCCAAGCGTCTGGAAGAGAGGCCTCTCCTTCCCCTTGTGTGGGTCCCCTCTGCACCCTGTGCGGCTGCTCTCAGTGGGGATTCCCAAATGTAAAAGGTAATGAGAGAGCGAAGGAAAGGTGCGCAAACTTCCACATCATTTACTAATTGGGAGCTTCCCACAGAGTCACTCTGACCCCTGACCCCTGACCACGGCTGATGGCTGAGCACTTAAAGGGCCTGGGACCACCAGCCTTGAACAAACACTGGCACCTGTCCCCCTGCAAATTGGGCTGTGAATGTGTCTTTTATTGCTTTGAAACCAATTTGAACAAAAGGGATCACCTAACAGACCTTCCCCCAGGGAACTGCAGATTTAGCAGGAAGTAGACCAAGAGAGAGAGAGTGAGAACCAGATGAGTGGGGCTTCCAGACAGGCAAGCTGACCTCACCCCCAGGTGCCAGCCTGTGCCTGCTGTGGCTTCTAACCACCTGCAGGCTTCATGCACTCATTCGCTCAGGCCAGACCTATCAGCAATTGCAAGAGTGTGTGTGGTGGGGGGGGGGGGGGGGAGGGGAAGGGAGGTATTAGTGTGTGCCCATTCGAGTGCGTGCATATGTATGTGTGTATGTGCTCGCATGTGTGGCTTTGCATATGCGTGATGTGGTTAATGAATACAACACATCTGGATCATATCTACTTCCCCGTCTAACTTTTCCTGGACCACCCCATTTCCCCCATGATTTTATATCATCGTCATCACCTTTTAACATATAACCCCAACACTTTCTGTTCTGGACTTAGGCCCAGATGCACAGAACGGAACTTACACCTTACTGTGAACCAAGCCTAGAGGCAGTTGAGGAGGTCATAGGCCCAATTATGGCTGTTTTGCTAAAGGGACACAGTCTCACACTACCTTCTAAATACTTGTGGGTATCCCCATAGATGAGAGCACTCGAAGCTCATCAGGGAAGCTGCTTTAGGAAGCAAATGATGGCTACAGATCTCACTCCTGGATGGGGTGGAGTTTGTAAAAGCATTTTCTAACAAGCCTCTTCAAAAGTTCCCCAAGGAGAAAGCACCATGTGAGGAGAGCACCTGTTCACTACTGGGATGTACGAGGATCGCAGCTCCACCAAGGAGCCTCCTTGCCAACCCCACTCCGCCCACACACCACTGGAGCATTCTAATACACCCTGGGCGCCATGCTTCACCACAAATGGCTTCTTCTAGAGACAAGAAGTCTTCCTAAAGGCAGAGACCTTCCCACCTAAAACTGTCCCATTTTTATCATTTTGTCACTGTAAACCTCCAAAGCCCATGTCCACTCAGGGTGGCTCTGCCCTGATGGTCCCCAATGCAAGCTCTCGGGCAGTCGGTCTCCTGCCTCTCAGCCTGTCTCAGAACCTCCCTGCCCTATGCCTTTGTCTTGTTTGCTTTGAGAACCAGTCTTTTGCTAAAAAGGCAGTCGACCCTAGTCTTGACAGAGCCATTCCTACAGTGGGGGTCCTACCTGTACTTCTTCCCTGGTACTTCCTGGAAACTGGACTCAAACTGAAAGGCTAGGTTATACTCTGAGGTGTTTGGCATAGTTTATGCCATCAGGAGACACAGACTATCCATGGTCTCCTTCTTACAATATGATGGAGCGACAGGCCCAGGTGGTGCCATACATAACCATCCATCAAACAGCTCCCTGCAAGCTCTGGGTCCAGGTGCAGCCAGGCAGGACCATCCTCTGCCAAGTTCCCCTGGCTGGCTTCCGAGGGGCTGGTTAGCACAGCCTTCCACTGTTTCCCTAGATCCACACTGCAGGTCTCCCGCCCCCTCTGCACCTACACCTGCACTTCTCCCTGAAGAAAGCGTGCCCCTTCCAAAGCTGCCTAGTCACCAGGAGAACACATGCATGCCCGAATCTTTCCTCTTGTCTACCAGCTGGTGACTTAGCTGCCTCTAAAGGAAAACTAGGGTTTGCTTTAGAAATTACAATGAATCCATAGACAAAGACTGCCCCAGTAAATGGCCCTGAGGAAGGCCTCCTAATGCCCCTTTTATCAGGGTGCTGACAGGACCCTGCCTGGGGCTTTGCCAGAGGTGCCACTTTTTGTGATTCCTGTTGCAGGCTCACCAGGGCATCCTAAGAAGCCCTGGTCTCTTCTCACAGGACATGGTGGAGGGCTGAGGCAGGACTGGGACCCTCCCCACATTCCTTTTGGATACAGTGATTTCGCATGAAGAACTAGGCATTAAAATTTCATTTTTTAAAAAGAAAAAAATGCACCATAATTTCAAGCCAAGTCTTAAGTCATATTTAAGATATTATATATATTTTAATTCTTTGAATTCATGCTTGAGTCTCTTCTCTCTGGTATTAAAAATCTTAATTCCTATAGCATTATCATAATTACTTATTTGTTTTTCCCTAATATACATATGTAAGTATGCATTTCAGTCCGTGTAAACAGTTTCAAAACAACACTAATATTACTGCTGTGAATGTTTATTGAATAGTGCTCTTAATTTTATTTTTTATTTTTTATTACTAGAATTTGTTTTTTGGCTAAGCTATCTTCTACAAGGACTGCACACTACAACTGCTAGAAAGTCTATCTGATGGAGTTTTCTTTGGGCGATTAAAGCACAGACTTGATGGAGTTTAGGCTTTTTTTAAAAAAAAAATCAGTTTTACTCTGGTTTTCAAGGACAGGTTTCATAACTTGGTGTGCTTTGGTTTAATATTTAAATAAAGCAATCCATGCTTCTAAAGTGAGAGGAGAAAGAGCACAGGTGCTCTGAGAGGCTGGGCCTCCCTCCTGCCCCTTCCACGTGGCCCACTTTCTTCAGAGGGCCTCTTGGCTCCTGGCTTATTCCTCCATTGGAATTCCATTCTGTGTAAAATACAAGGACACCACAGTGTGTGGGCATGCTCACACTCTGCCAAGCAGTTACCAGGTAAGCAATGGGCTGGCTTACACCCACTTTGCTTCCCCTAGTAAACAAACGGCACCTCGGTCCTGCCACCCACACAGGACATTCCACATTTTGGGGTGGGGGGGGATTGGAGTCCAGGTCTATACTGGTCTCTGGGTCGTTTCTCCTCTCTCCTACTGGACCAACTTTAAATGAACAGGCCTAGAGACATCATGTTTCATGTTCTCACCAGCCTATCTTAGGAGTTGACTCTGGCTAACAAGAGAACAAAAATGTGTGTCACTTTCTAGAGTGGCCTGTGTTTTCTCTTACCGGAGACTGATCATGTGTCTGGCCTACCCACACTCCTAGTGACTTACAAAGCTCACTGAAGACTGGGTGTTCTCCTCTGCTGTTCATTGGACAAGCATTGTCTCACACACACTGTATTTCAGAGGAGACAGGCCATTGTTTAAAATCAAGCCTACCTGAGATAATCATAGCCCCATGCTGTATGATGAACACAGTGATCCCATGGACTTTGCACAGAGTGACTACATTCTAAATTCACAGTAAAGGAAACAGTGGCCTATCTTCTGCCTGGGTCATGGGCTGCTTGAGTGACTTACTAAAGATGATAGATGTCACCGTTGGTGGACTCAGCCAGACATGACAGTTAGGTATGTGACACATTCTATTAAGCTGTTCATTCCAGTGGGCACTAATGGATATGACAATCTTAATCTGGGCACATGATCATATATGGCTGAGTTGAGTTTGCATTGCAGAATCAACAGTGAGCAGGAGGCACATGTAGATAACCCACACATCCATATTCTTGCATGTGGGCATCAGTGTGATTCCTTCTAAACAGAGTCCAGCTAGTTGTTCTCTCTCTCTCTCTCTAGATTGCTGGTGAATGACATTAGCTCGGCCATAAGCACTGTACTGCCCAGGCCCCTGTGTGACCTGATAGTGCACACACTGAAGGGAAAGCGCCTGAGCTCTCCCTCTGCAGTGCTGACAGCTCAGATCCCCGCTGCACGGCTTATCTGTAGGCTTACAACACATGCATTCAACAGGGTTTAGCTACCATAAAAAAGAAAAAGAAGAAAAGAAGGAAAAGAAAAGGCTAAAGGGTTTTCTCTAACTTAACACTGGCTTCCTGAAGCAGGCACTGACAACTGAGTGTTAGCACCCACTTTTGATCCTGCTCCAGTCCGATTTGGAGAGCTTTCCCCAGCATTGTGTTGCCAAGCCTTCTCCATCCTTTAAAGGAAGAATAAGTGCTAAGCTGGAGTTAGAGCAGAAGTGGCAATCAAGGATTACAGGAATGAAAGGTTTACCCAATCGGGGGTCAAAGACAGTATTTGTGGCATTCTATTGTACTTCTGGGGAGAAGTTAACTATACATAATCAGTAGAAACTACAATTTTAGGGATTTTAAAAATTATTTAATTAAACATTGGGTAATATATAAAATTAGGTAATAGGTTAGTTTTGGGGGTAGGGGAGAGGGCTCAGAGGTTAAATCTTTGGCCATGACAGTGTGAGAATTGGAATTGGTGTCCCAGAACTCACGAGAAATGCTGTGTAAACATGGTAGTCCATCTGTAATTCAACCTTAGAAGGCAGACACAAAGGGGACCCAGGGAAAGCTGGCTAGCAGGACTGACCAAACGGATGAGTCTGGGTTTGACTGAGAGACCCTGCCTCAGTGAATAAGGTGTAGGAGCAACAGAGGACACTGCCTGCTGTCAGCCTCAGGCTCCACGTGCATGAGCACACGCATGCGCACTACACACAGAAGCACATGAGAAGTGAATACAGACAGACAGAAAGATACATAACACATAGTTTTCTGTGTGTGCACATATAACACATACATATATATTTATGTAATCATGCCAAGAGTCAGTCCGAGAACCTTGAGCAATAGCTTCCTCCCACTGTCTGAGAACCCTATACTTGACACTGAGGGTCAACTGTCTCCTAAACACAAAAAGTAGGTGTCACTTCCTCAGTATCCCTCAGTATCCACTGTTGTTTGCTAAGGTTCTACTTTTAGATAAAAGCAGTGTACGCTATGCATTAAGGACGGCTTTCTTTGCATTCCACACGATGGTCTTGAAACACATTTGTGAGCTCTGCACAGCTAGCTCTCCAGCTCATTTACCCATTTCGTCATCTACTGATGGGTGTTTAGGTTCTCTAATTAAGGGTCTCTCTGGAGCAGAGGCTCTGAGTCTCTGTGCCCCACACCCAGTACTTCTTCAGCCCCCAGTTCTGTGTGTGTCGCTGGCCACAGGGCACACTTTGATAACTGTTCTGACGCTCACCGCCAAATGGACATGCCTTCTGCCTCTGCTGAAGCAGAGCAGCCACTCGCTGAGGGTGTGGCTTTAGTGGCTGCAGCATAGCTAGTCGGAGTGAGCAGCTGAAGTCTTCTTAATCCTAATCGAGACTCATAGAAACAGCCATGTGTGGCTAGCTGCTGCCACTGGGACGGGGAGGTTCTGAGGAGCTAGAACTAGGACCCAGGCAAGGCCTGCCTGCTTTCTGAAGCTGATTTCGATAGTTTACAGTCCTCCATATGGATGACAGTTCTCACTTAATGTTCCTATACTTTGCTGTCTTACCTTCACTCCAAAGCAGTCCTGAATCCTCACTTGCAAGCAAGAAAACACAACCTCAAGTTCCAAGTGTGAAAAGCATAACTCCAAGGTTTCACTCAGTGGGTTAGACTTTTTATTTTTTTTAAGTATTCCTGGCCAGTACTTTAAAAAGGGTTTCTTGGCTTTTTTTTTTTTTTTTTAATTTCTATTTTTTTTTTTTTTTTTTTGGTTTTTCGAGACAGGGTTTTTCTGTATAGCCCTGGCTGTCCTGGAACTCACTATGTAGATCAGGCTGGCCTCGAACTCAGAAATCCGCCTGCCTCCCGAGTGCTGGGATTAAAGGTGTGCGCCACCACGCCCAGATGGCTATTTTTTAATGTATAATTTATATAACACAGAAACCTATGCATGCTGCTTGATGAGTTTTGCAGAAAGAATTCACCTGTGAGGTCTGCATCCCTGTCATGGTAGAGAATGTGTCCTGTCACCAGGAGCCGCACCCAGGGAACACACTTTGATTCCTATCACCTGGCCATTCTGTCAGCTCCAGAAGGTCCCACTCAGGCCAGTGTGTTCTGTCCTTGGCTCCCTAGGCCAGACCCTGGGACTCTGCTCTGCAGCTTCGGAGCACTGTGACCCTGTCTAGTTGATGTGCACCTGAGACTTAGCAGGTGTGAGATCTGTGAATATGAGCCCTGTTTTATGAATATAAACATGTGTTTCTTATAAAAAATACAAACAAAACCAAAAAAACAAAAACCCTGGGAGTTAGAGCTGCTGAGTCATAGTGGGGATAGGGAGTGGTTTTCTGAGAAAGTCCATTTCCTATCATGGCAGGCACGCTGGACATTTGTGCTACTGTCCTTGCTGATTACTGGCTGGCTGTCCCTCAGCTGCTGTACTGAGTGTGTACACCACATGTCACTGAGGCTGCAGTGTGATTTCCCAGGTGACTAATGAAGCTCAGTGGTTTTTCAAGTGTTCACTGGCTGGCCGTCCATCTTTTAAGAATTATCTGAACACTTTGATTGTTGTTAAGTTGGGTACTTACCTTGTAAACATCGGGTGTGAGAGACCTTCTGTCACATCATATTGCAAATACTTCCTCATGGTCTCCCTCCTGACTACTCTGGACTGGGTTTTCTCTCTCTCTACTTCATCACTTCCTCATGCCTGCACACCATCACCACTGTAGCTCTGGCCCAGCCTTGAAACCAGGAGGATAAATCCCCTCCTTAGCTCTTCCTTCAGGAATGACATTCTCTCAGATCCTCTGCAACTCTGTAGAAATTTTACAAGACTCCTGCCAGTTTCTACCCAAAACCTTGGTACTAATTTGAGATGCCAGCAGTTCTACAGAGCAGTTTGCGAGGACTAACACGCCAAGTCTGCACTCATCAGTATGGTACCATGGACTCAGGTCAGTTTCAATGGCTGCAGTGTGAGGCAGGCTCTAGAGTAGTTTCATTTGAATTTCTCCCTGTATATTTTTATAGCTAGCCACATAACCTATGGTATTTGGCTCCAAAATGTTGTTTTCTAATTGTTTACTTCTAATATACAGAAATCCTACCACACCTAACATACTGACCTTGTATTCCATGTCTCTTTTGGCAAATTCTTTATAATTTTCTAAATATGCTGTAAACAAAAATCAAACTCAGGCTCTGCCAATACACTCTTTTCAGTTTGCTTTTGTGCCTGTCTGGCTGTCTCTGGTTACATGGCTATCTGGCTATCTGGCTGTCTGGCTCTCTGGCTGTCTAGCCCTCTGGCTATCTGGCTATCTGGCTGTCTGGCTGTCTGGCTGTCTGGCTGTCTGGCTGTCTGGCTGTCTGGCTGTCTGGCCCTCTGGCTGTCTGGTTATCTGGCTCTCTAGCTCTCTAGCTCTCTAGCTCTCTAGATATCAGGGCTATGTGGCTGCCTGGCTGCCTAGCTCTCTGATTGTCTGGCAGCCTGGCCTCCAAGCCAACACTGAAGGTAAATAACAAGAACAAATGTTCTTGACCTGTTCTCAGCGTGGGAAAAGCATTTGCCCTCACCAGGACCAACCCTGCAAATCCCTTATTGTCTTTATACACATGGAGCTTCTTCTTGGTCTCGCTAAGTCAGAGTTTTTACATGAGTGGGCACAGAATCTTGCCAAATGCTTTTTCTGGATCTATTGACATAATCATAAGGTTTCTTCCTTTATTCTGTTAATGTGGTCAATTACATTGATGAATTTTTGAGTGTTGAGTGAACCTGGCATGTCTGGGGTAAGTCCCACACAGTCATGATGTAGTGCCACTTTTAGACATTAGGAGAACCAATTTGCTAATGCTTTCTTGGGGATTTTGGCATCAGTGTTAATGAGAGATGTTGGTTTCTAATTTTCTTGTAATGTCCTTGTCTCTTTTTGGTGTCTGAGTTATGCTGACTGATAGGAAGCAGAAGATGCTTCGCCTTCCTCTACTTTCTCAAAGACTCTCGGAAGTCCCCAGTGAAGTCACCTGAGTATGCCACAGTCTCTTAGAAGGGCTCTTAATGACAAATCTATTTAATGGCCTTCAGGAAGCCTGAGCAGGCATTAGTACCAGCCCCTCACTACCTTTCTCATTTCGTGGAATTTCTAGCCATGCTCCCTCTTCCATTCCTGGAGCTGTTAACCCTACCCTCTCCATCCCTGATTAGCTGAGCTGGAGATTTTTTATTTAGATGCTATCTTTTGATTTGGGTTTGTCCTTATTGACTGCCTGGCTCTGTTTCACAGAGATCTGCCCTCTCTATTGTTTCCTTCCTTCCTTCCAGTTCCTCTGAGCCTAATTTCCTCTACTCTCCCTAACTGCTAAAGGTAAGGTTAAAATGATCAATTTTTACTTTTGGGTGCATGCACCCAAAGGCACGTGTGAGCTGTCAGTATAACTGCACATAACTGCACTCTAAGGCAGTCAT
This sequence comes from Mus musculus, assembly GCF_000001635.26. Lineage (NCBI taxonomy): Eukaryota > Metazoa > Chordata > Mammalia > Rodentia > Muridae > Mus > Mus musculus. The sequence continues at coordinate 86,421,991 of NC_000081.6, read as the reverse complement.
CCTCTCAGCTGAGGTGTGTCCTCATCTCCCTCTCACTTATTGGACTCATGAACTAGGCCAGAAGTATGCTGCTGCTGCTGTTCATCAAAATTTAGGGAAAATCCAGATAAATCTGTCTGCTTTTTAATTTAATTCTCTCATAGCCAGATACACTTTGTGTGATTTCAATCCCTTTAAACTACATACAGACTTTGATGACCCAAGAAATAGATTAGCTTGAGTGGCCAGCAGTGAACCCTTGGACAGAGGCTGTGGGGATCCAGTGTCCCCTTGTGAGCTGCTAGTGAGACCTGCAAGCCCCTTGAGCATATCACTTGAGTACTGGACATTTTTACTGAATTTTGGCCCAACTGTCCCATCATTCAGTCAATCTAAAGTTTTGGTTTGTTTTTCTGCTCTTTCAGGTGTTTTGTAAACATGTCTTCAGGGTTATGGTTTCCTGGTTAGCAGAACCTGTCAACATTAGAAACTGTCCTTATTTTACTTGGGCATTTCACTTGGGCAGCCTGGAGTCTCCTTCACCTGAGAGCAACAAAGACAGCATTCCTTTGACAAGCATTGCAGGACTTCTCTCTCCTCCCACATGGTGACATGAAGGTGCCGCCCATGACTAGATCTTGTACCTTTCCAAGTGGCTACTCCACTTACATTTAGCATTATGGTAGTATGTACTGTCTCTTCTCTATTCCTTTTGCTGCCTTTATTTCCTGTCCATTTTGGATTCTAAACAAACAAACAAACAAAGTATCTTGGAGCTAGAGAGATCGCTTATTGTTTAAGAGTGCATTCTGCTCTTACAAAGGACCCACATTCAGTTTAGTTCCTTGTGTGCATACTGGACATCTCACAACCACCTGTAACTCTAGCTCCAGGGGCTCTAACACTTCTGGCCACACAGGCACTCACATGTACATACCCCCGTCCACACACACACAGAGAAACATGCATGTATATATTTTAAAATTCTGGTGTTTTCCCATCTCATCTGCTGCTATTTATAACCATTTTTGATTAGTTAGCAGTGGCTATGGGGTTTTGACCTACATGGCCGTGGCCCACCTGAACTCACCGTTGGTCATGATGAAGCTGTGCCTTAGTGGGCCCCCTTTACTTACCCGTTTCTTTCCCCTTGCACTATTGTAAAACTGTGCCTATGAATTACTTTAGGGCTTATATTTGTCTTCAATGAAAAGCTGCCCATGTCACAACATTCTAGGATGGAACTTCAATCTTTCTCTACAGTGATGGCTGCCCATCCCTCACCTCATTCTGCAAGAACAGCCCCACAGCAAGCTTAGCTCTGCTCCCATGTGCATGTAAGGGGGAGGCAGGGACTCTCCACGGTCAAGTGCACAGTGACCAAACACTTTCACACTCACTCTTGCTAGCCCGGGGCAGTCCTGATGATCTTGATCAACCACTGCTAGTATCTCCAGATGGGGAAACTGAGCTCCAAGGCGGAGCTCTGACATATGAAGGGGATTTGGTGTAAACACAAGGAGACATTTCCCAGATTATGTGAGTCAGAATTAAAGTGGCACCACGGTGAGGACAATCCTTCCTGTCACCACAGGTAACACAGTAGAAGTTGGATGCTCAGCCATAAGGACACAGCAGAAACCCTGCTACTGGGTAGACTTCCTTCAACTCAATGACCAAGTCCCATGCTCATCTGCAAAGGGTGGAAAATGTCCCACATTCCTATCCCTACCCCAGGCATGGCTGAGAGGATAGAGGAGCAGCCCTCAGGCAGTCAGGCACAGATAGGAGCCCCACCCATAGCTGTATCCAGAAGGGAATGGTTTAGAACCATTGCACCAAGTAAGGGTTGCAGGATATGTGTCTGGGTGAGCCACGGAGGCTTCAAAATGGCTTTGATTTATTCACTAAATTCTGGGGTGTAAGAAGCCCTCAAAGCTAAGCATCTCAGCTTCATCTGGTGAGCACAGCGAGCATCAGAGGGGTGGGGGGGTGGGGTAGCCTCCAGATGGCATGGAGCCCTGGCCCTCAGCAACCAACGGACAACAGACCGAGGACACCATCAACTCCACGGGAGCCAGAGGTCAGTCTGCACAGGCGGGCACTGTAACAGCTGTGGGTCTGTTTTCTTAAAACCCACACAGAAGAGCAAATTATTCACTTGAGCGGCTGTAGCTTAGGAGCCATGGCAGACAGATTTCACCAACAGGCCTGTTTCTCTGCAGAGAAAAGAAGCAGGAGTTGCCCAGAGAGAGTTAAGACTCAGCACTAATACAGTGCCAGCTTTAAGCATCACTGGAGTTGCCACGGTGACCCTGGTAACCATGATACTGACTCCAGCCAGTAGTTTCTCCTAAGCTGTCCTACTGGATGTGGTGACACATGCTAGGGAAAGTCCACAAGGCTCTTCTGACCCATCCCAGCTTGCTGCCTGCAATCTGTTTCCTTATAAGACAGGGCCTGGTGTGGCCAGTTGTCAGAGGAGGACTGTGGGATGGGACACAAGCACTGTCACACCATCACCACATGGCTATGGACTAGGAGTACCAGGCAGGATATCAAGAGCGAGCTAGCATGGGAAGGTAATGAGGTGCATATAAGGTTATTGGCCCCAACACTGTCTTCACAAGACAAGCAACTATGTCTAACTTCAACACCGCTTCCCTCCCTGTGTCCTGCTTTAACATCTGCTGGTTAGACCCCTCCCTGCCTCCATTAACCGAATCTGGGTGACAGGGCCCTTGTGACTTCATCCACCACAGACAGGCTGGAGAGACCTGGAGAGACCTGTGAGGGGTCTGGGTGCTTCTGTGTGAGTGATGGCACTTTGCCTGTATCATTTGTAGGTTTGGGTCTTTCCTGCTCCTTGGCTGGGATGCTGCAGTGTTCCCAGCAGAGAAGGCTGGGTGATGAATACCCAAAAGACATGATGTTATTGAGTTCATAAAAATGCCAGCAGCTCAGAACAAATTCCATACTTCGAGAGTACGAATAACAATACTTGTTTGCCTCAGCCTCTAACATCATGCAGATGTAGTTTCTATGAGTGCATGCTCTCCTGTTTCCTCTGAGTTTTCTGGGTCATATGTATTTCTTCGCCCAGTCTACGCTTCTGTCTCGACCGTTAGCAGAGTCTTTGAGTATCATTTTCCCTGAAATAATTTGTTATCCATCATTTTTATGTCAGCGTTAAATTTTAGGAGAGAATTGAGAGGGATAGAAAATCTACTGCATATTCCAGCTCCAAAGAAAGCCCTTAATAAATTCACAACTTTTCAGTTTTACATTCAGGTTGGACCTCAGAGCCAAAATCCTGCCTAGCACAGTCTGCCCTTCACACAGGGGCATGGGGCCAATTACCCAATTGTCTGCAACCCAGAGAAGACTGGGCAGGCCTCCCTTCAGGCAAGGTAGAACTCAAGGCCCCAACCATGAAAGGGATGGCCAGAGGACAGGGCCTCATTTCATCCATCCAAACACCTGCCAGCTATTCACAAGCAAACTCCATCAGACGCCAGGGAGAGCTGGGCTCCTATCATGCTCTGCCCAACCCTCAGAGATGCCAGCACACCAGGTCCCATGCTGGGTAAGTTCCAGCCAGGCGCAACACCTGCCTTATAGGATGCCCTGGGTTGTGGGAGGGGCAAAAGCTGACTGAGGGGCACACCAGGCCAGGCTGCATCCATTGTGTGTGCACTGCAGGCCAGGCCCCCAGCTAATCCGACCTGGTCCACCACTCTCAGCCACATAGGACCAACCAGGCTGCTGAATATCAAGAGTGAAACACAGAGAGTCAGGCAGAGTAGCCCTGGGAGGAGGCATGGCCAGTATGGCTTGAATCAACCTCCAGGCATCTGGGCAGCCTCACCCCAACCAAAACAGCTTTCTGGATTCCACAAAGTTCTTCAGGGTCTGCCTATTTCTCTTTTCCTTCCTAATTCCAAGAGAATCTGAGCATGCTCCTGGCCATTGCGCCTGCCCTGGCTGGCCCTCCACAAGAACACTATCTATGGAATACTGGCCCTCCTTAAAACATGACATTTTCTATAATACTCTCAGAGACCAAGGGAATATAGGTCTGCTTCCAGCATTAAGCGGAGCATGTAATTTGCAATACAAACAGGCAGAATGCCTCCAGAGACGCCATGCCTGAGCCTGGCCAGATCCAGTGTGCACTTTATCATCACGACCAGGATGACGCACAACGAGAAATCTTCGTTCTGCTTCAAAAAGAGAAGATTGATGTCCGCCTCATATTGACTCTCTGGACTCCAAAATTCAAATGAGGGAATAACTTTTATTTATTAGGACTGGCTCGTTCCTGTTGCTCTTTCCCAGAACCTCGACAAACCACGGCCATAAAGCATTAGCAAGTGTTTCTGGATTGACAGATCAAATCGTGGGATGATTAGTAGGCAGTGTTTCATTTGAGAGAAAAAGGGAGCACATAGCATAGCCCGGTTCTTTCCTTCCAACTGAGCTAAGGCAAAAGTGAACAGCCTAAAAGTGGGTACAGGCCACCCATGGCGGACAGAGCAGTATAAGAGCAAAGGCTACAGTGTTTGCAGGTCACAGGATCTGGAGAAGGGCACAGAAGGATGCAGCCACATGGCCTCCCAAATGTTTCTGGCCCTTCTCTATCTCTCGCCGTGACACTTCCTTCCTAAGGCTCAGCAGCACCAATGGGAAAGGGGCTCCAGGTTGCATTCCTTGTGGGGTTCTTAGGCACAAAGTGCTTATGGCAGTGACAGAATTTGGGGCTTATAATAAGTACAAAATGTTTTCACTCTGTCCTCCAATGACTTTTTAATTGTCACTAAAAGTTTGAAAGTGGGCCGGCCGTGTGTGGTGGTGCACATCTATCAGCCACACTCAGAAGGCTAAGGCAGGAAGACTGAAAGTTCAAGGCCAGTACTTAACTAAAAAACAAAAATCAAAACACAAACAAAAGAAATCTGTGTAAAATATATTAAATGCTTAAGTATTAAATGCTCAAATATTTACAAAAAGGCTTGTCACTTTAATGGTGATGCTCCCCCAAGCAAATGTATACACATCCAGTCTCCCAGCAGTAGCGCCTAGGTCATCTTGGTATGGGCCCCAAGATGGTCAAGTACAGCACTGAGAGACTGAGTGTATACCTGGGTACCCTGAGGATCACACTGCTTCCCAGAGAGCACCATGCAGGGGGCACTGTCTTGACCTGTGGCACCTTTCCACCCAACCACTCTGGTCACAAGGAAGGTTCAGCATCTAGATCAGACTTGGGACAAAAATTCATGTGCAGTTTGTGAGTTCTTGCTGAAGCTTGGTAAGTTAGTCAAATTAACTCTTCCAAAAACTTGTTTTTGTAACTTTTGTTGTATTATTAGATTTTGCAATAGAAGTTATTTTAACAATGCACAATATAATTAGCCACTTAATGTTATTAAGAGAATTTATGAGCCTTTATGAGTTGAAAAACAGCCCCAAATAGTATTTATTAAGTATCCAAGACTAAAAATAGGGCCAACTGCCTCAGTGAACCACATTTAAAAAAATGTATAGTCACAAATAATATGTCTAATTATGTATTAAACTAATTCTTGCCTTCACCTTTTGAATTTCTAAACTCCTTACCTCATGTATCATTTTAATTATTTTTCCAGTTCATTCCCAGGGAAACTGGCTGATGGGGAATTAATTAATGGGCCCAATAAAGAGGCTGCAGCATTGTTCTCCCACAGTCTGCACCCGGGCTCATTTGCATGTCTCCTCTTATTCCAAACAATAGCACTGCTGAGATTTCAGCCTGAAATTGTTAGCTCATTAAAGAGGACACAATCATATCCATCCCCACAGATACTCATCAATTATCGCCCCTTACTGCAACATGAATCCATGAATAGAGCACCCACCAGAGCTCCTGGCCCCCGAGTAGTAGACACACCACAGGCATGTGAATTCGGCAAGAAACGAACAGACCACTTGACGGGGTGACTGAGGATTAGCTCAGGAGAGGTGGGCATGGAAACACATCAGCTCAGTCTTCTGAAAACTATGCAGCCACTGCTAGAGTAATTGCAGGAAAAGACACAGCTTGCTGGGAGTGGTGGCACATGCCTATTATCCATACATTCAGGAAGCTGAGGTTTGGGATTAAAAACAAAATAGAGGGAGGAGGGAAGGAGGAGGGAGGAGGGAAAGAGAAGAAAGAACGAAGAACGAAGGAAGAGAAAACCTAACTTCCTTTGGCGAAACCTGCTCTCTGCATGGCTAGTAACAGAGTGGGTGCTTGTTCTGTGCCCAGACAAGAGGAAGAACAGTGGGAAGCTGGTGCCTCTCCCTCCTTAGAAGACATGCAGAGGGGCTGCCTGCCCTGATGCCACTGAACAGACGACTGCTCTTCAACTGTGCACAGCCTGCAGAGCACAGTCTTGCTCTCAAGCACTTTGCCTCACGCTTGCACACAACTTGGTCAGGGAGAAGATGCTTGCCAGCCCCCACTCCCTAGGAGACTCCTCTCCTCCAAGGCTGAGAACCATCCTCATAGCCCCGGTGGTCCTCCCATGTTCCACAGAAAGCACTGGGAAGAGCCAAAAAAAAAAAAAAAAGCACGTGGACAGGCAGATGAGTGTGAGCCAGACACAGCAATGCCTATCCGTGGTCCTAGGGACACCATGATAGACCTTGATAGAGCAATAACTAGTCAAATGCTGCATGGCCCATGTGTACATGTGTGTCCACATGCTCATGATATTTTATCCGTTTCTTTTGAGTTACTACATAAAAGACTATGTCCCTTCTTGGGCTTTAGCATGAATCTGGCCTCATACATTCCTATGTGACACTGATAACTCACAAGAACTCTCCCCACCACACTGAGCTGCTAACACGGTGAGATGGTGTGTGATGGCCACCTTTAGCAGTTCTCTGCACACTGTGACTTTGCAACAGGTGCCTTCACAGGCGGTGTGCTGATGTCATGTGGTGCTCAAATAGGCACACATGGGAAGTGCTGCTGAGGGTAGAAAGAGTAAGATCACCCTTCTGCCAGCTACCACATCCTCTGCCCAGCTTCTGGTGTCTCTCCTGAAAGAATGAAGAGAGGAGGCTACACTACACAGTTTATTAATCCAGTGCCTGGAGAGCTAGTTCATACTGTGGTAGTTTCTATCTTGAGAGAAAGAGGTCAACGCAGTTAGAAAGGCTTTATAAAGAAGTCTAGGATGGGGGAAGCAGGCCAGGACACTGGCAGCCATGGCAGCAGCACCTGGAGAATCGCACCTTCCCTTTAGCAGCACAGCAGGCTCGGGAGGCTCTGCAGTTGGCCCTGCAGGCTCGGGGGGCTCTGCAGTTGGCCCTGCAGGCTCGGGGGGCTCTGCAGTTGGCTGTGCAAATGGCACTGAAGCTGGGGCTTGAGGAAAGACACTGGTGATGGACAGCAGGAGGTGAGAGCCAAGACTCTGGTCCCTCAGAGAAAGAGCACAGCTGAAAAAAAGGACCAAGAAGTGTGTCTGCTCTGCGATGTGAGGGTACAAAGAAGCCGGCCGCTCCAGGGATCCTGCCTCTAAGTGCTCATGTACAGGTGTCTGAGAGACAGGCAATCAGTGCTGTGTTGTGATTCCACAGCAAGGCCCTGAGCAGGACACCTGCTGGACACTATTACCAGCCACATCTGGGCAAAACACTCAGGGCTGCGCCATCTAGAGAGTCCTGGGCAGCCAGATATCTGCCCTCTCTACCTGCTGACTGTCTCATCCGGGTTTCCTGCTAGGGCCTGTGCCCCAGCATGCTAGCCGTGCCCCACATAACGCCAGGGATCACGTCCTTGTCTGCTGCTATCCAGACTGGGAACAGGCAGTACTATACCTCTCTAAACAAATGTCAGCTGGTTTTGCCATTTTGTGAGTATAGGGGTCCTATGTAGCAAACCACCCAGCTCATGTGTCCTTTTGTGTGTGCTTTGATTTACTGAATGTCAGAGGCTTCGTTCTTACATTGGAACATCACAGCCGGAAGTATTCTAATGGTCTGTCACCTTCTCTGACTGCCCTCAATGGGGGCATTTCTTTTGGTGAGCCTGCTCATTGCAAACCAGGGCACATTTCAGAGTAGCTCATGGATCAGGGTTTTTTCCTTGGAGCCACAAGCCCCACACTCACGGGACATGTCCCTAGGATGTACCCTAAGTCCTCAAACTCAGTCTGCCCATGTATGGCCTCATCTTGTCTCCCAGATGGGCCTTAGTACCTGCAGCCTGCAGAGGCAGGCATGACTGCTTGAGGAATGAACAGAATTTAGAAAGCTGTCAAGGAGGCCCAGGCTCCAGAAGCGAAGGTCTGGGATGCCCTTTCTGCCCTCCCTCAATGTGTGGAGATAAAGTCGGGGGAGAGGAGAGAACGGGCAATCCTTCCGCCTCCCAGCTTCTCTCAGGACCCAGCAGCCGTGCGGTTCTCATTCCCAAGCCTTAGACCCTCTTCCTGCCTACAGCAGTGGCTTCTCCACGGTGCTCATCTGAGACTCCCACTCCAGGAGAGGGCAGGGGAGTGCAGGGGAAGGTAGTCAGCCCAGTGGTGTTCCATCCACACAGCAGGCCCTGGGAGGAGCTGGCACCTGCTCTGGAAAGGATGGTGCCATGCCGCTGAGCAGGTCCACGTACAAAGCCGTAGCTTCTGAGAGGACCTGACCCGTCACTGACCATCCTGAGTATGGAACCCAGACAGACTCAAGCCCAGCCTTAAATCACCAGCACCATTTGCAGGGTAGATAAATCCTTCAACCACTGGCCCTGTATTCTGAGGGCAAACGAGTGTGCAGTACATTTCTCAAAGAGATACTGTCAACTTCAGGGGAAGAAGTTACAGCGTTCAAGAGCTAACACCTACAGGATGTGAAATTTAATTAAAAGAAACTCATTCTTGATGACACAGGCCAGTGGTCCCAAGGAGGAAAGACAAAGGATAGCTGCAGGGTCTCCCTAAGTTTAAGAACATGGGGTGCCCCTATCTGGTTTAGATAACTGGGTCATGTTTTGTGGTGACAGTGATGACAGAGCCCTGCTAGGCACTGAAGCAGGGGTTATACACAGCCCTGCTCTACAACCAGGAGGCAGGCCAGGCCCCTCAGGTGACACAGGTTTATTAGCAACAGTGAATTCATAGCTACAAGGGGAGGAACACTGTTTTCCTGAGGCCAAACCACTACCCTATACTTAACTGAAGCACCATCAGGTGAAATGGTCCAAATGGTGAAATGGTGCTGCTGGCTCCTTCCTGACATTAACCACGCTTACGGGCAGAGCTTGTCTGGACTGCCCTCCATGGACACTTTGGATTTCCAAACTCTGTTACTAACACGTGGGGAGGGAGGTGCACCTGCTCAGACAGTGGCATCAACTGCAGCAGAGGGCCCCACGTGGCAGTGTCCACAGCTGGGCCTGGACCAGAAGTGTTTGTGTGTCTCTACCTGTGTCTCCAGAAAGTGACATAAAGGGATACTGTGAATGTAAATGTTAGAAAACAAGAGAGGGGCATGCCTCACACACTGGGGGTGTGGTGTGTGGTGGGGATCCATTCTGATGGCTGTTTTCATAAGAAGAAGCAATATGGACATAGACACAGAAGAGGTCGTGTGACACTTGGGCAGAGGTGGGAGAGATCCACCAGTCAATGAGGAGCCTGGGGAGGATCTTCCTGCTAAGCCCTTATTTATCTTTATTTATCGTGTGTTGAGGGAGTGCAGAGAATGTATGAGAGTGTATGTGTATTTATGTATGCTGCCCATGTGTGAACCACATGCCTGTGCACAGGCTTCAGGAGAGCATCAGGTGTTCCGCTCATTATTTCTTTGAGGCAGGATCTTTCTATGAACATGGAACTGGCTTTTTTTTTTTTTTTTTTTTTTTTTTTGGCTAGGCCAGCAAGCCTCAGCAATCCTCCTGTCTCCTGACAGCACGGAGGTTAGAGACATTGGTGCAGCCATACGTAGCTTTTGAGTTGGGGCTGAGATCTGAACGTGGGTCCTCAGGCTTGCCCAGCAAGTGCTCTTACCTACTACATTGTTTCCAGAACTCAGTGAGCCTGGAGCAGGAATGGCCCTGCCACACCTTGCAAGCCTCTGGCTTTGCAGCTTTGAGGGAACCAGTGTCTGTATTCATTAGCCCAGTCTATTATAATGGCTATGCAACCCCAGGAGCCCGATTCACTGGCATCCAAATCCCCAGCCCTAATATTGTCCCCTCCCTGGGGTGTGGCTAGGAGGGTACCACATTTCACTAAGACTGTGATTACAGATAGCCCCGGCTCCTAAGAAATGTGGTATATAGATATGGCCCATGCCCTAGACCACAAACAGCCACTTCACCCCTCCTGCCTTCTGAGATGGCATTTCCCTTCCATGCCCATGCTCTGGGATACAGTGACCTCTCTTATAGTACCCCAAGATTTACAAGAGCATGGGTGTGTTGTATGAACATGCTTTGCCAAGCCTAGGCACTTGGTATGCCAGAGAGAAAATGCAGATCTCTGTGTGAGGACTACATGCCAGGAGGTACTGTGTCAAGCAGCCTGGTAAAAATGGGATGCAAGAAGGCAGCTGACGACCAATACCACAGACTCAAGACATGTGTGGCTCCAATGGCCCTCTCCATGCCACTTTAAAAGGGAGCTGACTCTGCTGAGGTGGTGCCATGGCCACATAATATAAAGGGGACTCTGCATGGGGCCAGGCTATTGTGTCAACACACTGAACGAGTTAGGGTCTCAGCCTGTCTATCACCTGTCTCTAAGAAGCACCCAACAGAGTTAGAGTCAGTGGAAGCAAGGCAGAAACACTGAAGAGTGGCTGGAGTCACTGAGCCAAGGACAAAGCTGGCTGGAGGTCACTGGCAGGATGAGGGGTAGGGGCTTTGACTCTGAGCTGGCTGGCACCCTTCTCCCAAGAGGGAGGCCTCCCTGATCACAAAGTCCTTCTCAGCTGAATGCTCAAAGGTTAGAGTGGAGCTGATTAAATTGCATTTGCATATGTATTCCCATTTTCAATATTCAAGGCATAAAAAAACTTGCAATACTTTTTTAATAACTTGAACTTAATTCATATTTAGATCTGCCTTTGTGTGCAGCTGCTGGCTTTGTTGGTGGTGATAGAGCAGACAGGGCCGTGGCAGGTGAGTGCTGGCTTATTGTGCAGACCTCTCCAGGCCTGCTGGGGGCTGGGCTGTTGGCCCGACTGATGGGCTGTGCTCCTGGAGGACGGAGTAGTCCAGAATATGGTATGCTCGCAGCCTGATGTGAGGGGAATGATACAATCCTGTTCACTGGGGGTCCCCACAGGCTGCTTTTGCCTGGCAAAATATTGGGATGCTCAAATTGGTTTATGACCTTACACCAGACACAGACTTAAGGGAGGAACTCAGGTTGGCTTAGCTCAGACTGACAGCTCAAGGAAGACCCATGCTACCTCATCAGCTCCAACTTCCCCAGTGATGTGAAGGGATAGCCCAGGTGGTCAGATCCTGCACCCTCAGTCAGAAGACTGAAGTCAGGGTGGGGCAGCTCTTCTACCCACATGTACCAGCCATGTTTCCACACAGAGTGCCAGGGACCAGAGCACCTGAAGCAGGTGATCAGAACCCCAGAGTGAATGGAGACCATGTACCTACAGGATTCAGCTCCAGACACCACAGATGAACACTGGCTACCAGCCTAGAAAGTCCCAGGGACATCCTTGAAGTCCCCGGGAGGTTCTGCAGAAGGAACAGACCTCGCTAGGACCACTCCACCACTGGACCACTGGAAGGCAGCACTCGCTAGGCACACTCAACCAAGCGGTCCTCAGACCTCTGCAAAGGCCTCTTATAAGGCCTATCTCCAGAAAAGCAGGGGGGCAAATGGCTTGAGAGCAACATCTGGATCTTAGATGACTTAGCTGGTGTTCCACATTTCAGATCTTACAGGGGCTAAAGGGGTATGACAGTTTGAATAAAAATGGCCCCCATTTTATTGCTCATATATTTGAATGCTAAGTCATTCAGGGAACAGCACTACTTGAGAGGGAATAGAACCTTCCTTAGTGGAAGAAGTGTGTCACTGGGGGTGGGCTTCAAGGTTTCAAAAGCCCAAGCCAGGTCCAGGGTCTCTCTCTTCCTGCTGCCTGTGAATCCAGATGGAGAGCTAACTCTCTGCTACCAACCTGGTGGTAATGGACTGAAACTCTGAAACTGTAGGCCAGCCCCAATTACATGCTATCTTTTATAAGAGTTGCCATGGTCATGGTGTCTCTTCATACTAACGGAACACTAAGGCAAGAGGAGATTAAGAAAAGTTGCGTAGCTCAGGCTGGAGTCCCCAGTAACTCTACAGTCTGCTCTCTTAGAATATCAAGAGCCAGCTGTCTACTGAGAATCTGACATCTCACTCCTGCCAAAGGGTGACAGCTACCACCCTCTGCTGGAAAACTTGTGTGAAGCAACAGCATGGGGCCTGTCACGCACCAATGGCAATGGGTAGGGGCAAGCACAGTGCAGAGGCCATCCATCCTCCAGAGGTCTGCTGCTTGTGTTCCCTGAGGAGCCACGGACAGCAGGCCACATGCCCCCTGCACTGAGTTGATACAGCTGTGGACAGAGGCCTCCCAGCAGAGAGTGGAGAGAATGGCTGTCACCTCATTGTGCCTACGGAAGCTGCCATAGGAAACCTCCCCCTCACCATGCTTTTGCAGAACCTGACCCAGCCCCATCAGGAGCTGGAGTTTGTATCCCCTTGGACACAGACTTCCTCAAGGTGCACTAGAAATCGAGATGAGGCCATTAAGACAGGCAGTTGGGTGGACTTTCTCAGAATTCAGCTACCATGCCGTGAGGACACTTGAACAACCCAGTAGAGAGAAACAAGCTCCAGCCTTGGCCCTCCAGGGCCCATGCTGAGTCAGTTCAGCACACAGAGTCTACTAGCCGGGTAAGCCACATTCAGGGAGGACTCTCACCATCATGCTGGTCACCCTGCCATGCTGTCCCTGCTGAGCCAGAACAAATGGAACAAATGTGACCGAATAACAGCTGTGGTCTGAAGCCACTTAGCAGAAGTGTGGGATGATCTGTTTCACAGAACAGAGCTTCCTTCGGGTGGGACATCAGGACAGCCTGACCCTGGTTCTCTGTGAGCCAGGCGGGGCTGCGAGGCCTTTCTGAGCAGAGGTGAGGCCTGGCTCTGCGAACCTGCAACAGCCTCCAAATACCATGTACCAATGTGGTCTCAGTGCTAACCAGACTTTAAAGACAGACAGACAGACAGACAGACAGACACACACACACACACACACACACACACACACACTTTCTCCCTTCTCCCTCCCCCTTCCTCCATAATGACCTAATGCAGAATGTTAAAATTGCCAAAGATCCAAGTCTTCACAGCTAAAATCCCCAAGGTCTAAATGCCTGAAAATCACAGCCCAGTGGTGAAATCCTGAAAGTTGCAATCCCCTGGGGAGGGCCTGTGGGATGCTGTATACAGGTAAGAGAGGAGGGAGGCATCTGGACTCCGGAGAAGGGAATGGTCATGAATGTAGACACAACATGCACTTCAGCCTGGAAATGTGTCACGGGTCTACACTGTTATCCTAGCCATCAGGACGCTGAAACCCCAGGAATGGAAATGAATCCAAGAGCTTGCTTCTGCCTCAACAAGACTAGGAAGTTGCTGGATGGCTGAACCGTACTCACCTTCCCAACTGGATGAGAAGACAGTGCTGTTGTGCCATTGGCCACCACTACTGACCCTGCCACACTTGTGCTACATGCATGCACGCTAAGCAGACATCTATGGGCGTAAGAAAGCAGAGACATGACACATAGAAGGTGAGAAACTCAATCAGTTGTGTCCACACGAATGTAGATTGAGTCCCACATGAAGCTCAAAACAGCATCTCATACAAAAATGAATCTAAGTGCACTTTCATAGGAGATGTGTTTCTGAAAGAGAAAAAGCAGCTATTCATTTTCTCCATGTAGCTCTGGCTGTCCTGGAACTCACTTTGTATACCAGGCTGGCCTCGAACTCAGAAATCCATCTGCCTCTGTCTCCCGAGTGCTGAGATTAAAGGCGTGAGCCACCACACCCGGCTTTAAAAGCAGCTATTCATGGAGATACAAGACTGAATGCCAGTCAGGCTTACAGGCTGCTTCCATGCAACTGGCCATAGCCTATGCTCTTTCCCGTGCTCCACAACTGTTTGCTCCCCAGTAAGCTGTTGGAGTTACTCCTGCAGTTCACTGTGCTAGTTGGTTTGTGTCTGTATCATTTCAAAGCTGAAATTAACGCCATGCCTTCCTGGCTGCCACAGGTGAGCACCCTTTTCCCTGCACTCTTCCTGTGATGTGCTGCCCTGCCACAGGCCCAAATGCAATGGACTGTGAGACTTAATGGCCCAGGGTCATGAAGGAAGGGTAAAGACAGCTTCAACCCCAGAAACCTCAAAGACAGGAGTTGGCTATCTCCCCTCCCCCACCCTCACCCCAAGCCTGGCACCAGAAAGCTGGCTCTCCCACCATTAACCCTTGTAGGAATTTCCTGCCCTGACAGTTATCAGGCTCCACTTCTTGTTTTATAAGGTCCTCACCCACTGCCCTGGCGCCTACGGCCCCTGAGTACACAGATGGAGTATCTTCCGACACCCGGGCCCTAGCCAATGGCCACACAAACCTTGCCCGGGAGACTCCTCCCCAAGACAAAAAATGCCCTTTTCCCCTCTAATAAGCAGAACCAGGTCTCTAAAGCTGTTGTCCAGGTAAGTAAGTGTTCTTTAACTACTCACAGCCAACCAAGATCCTGCCTGCAAACCCAGCCTCCCAGGACAGCAATGGACCCATGCTGGCACCCCAACCATGCAACTCCCAAAGCTATGCCAAAATAAACTTTTCCTCTTAAAATATTATTTATTATTCTTATGCACATATATGCATTTGAGTGCAGGAGCCCACAGTGGCCAGATGAAGAATTCAACACCCCTGGAACTAGAGTTACAGACAGTTGTAAGTCACCATGTGCATTCTGGGAACTGAACATAGGTCCTGGGTAAGAGCAGCTGCCAGTGCTCTTACACACTGAGCCACTTCTCCAGCCCCAGTCCTTCCTCCTTTGACGGTGGTTGTTTTAAGCAGGTTGTGACAGTGAATGAAAGCGACAGTGTGCTGTCACAACGCTGACTCCACGCATTGTGCACAAGGCAGACAATTCGGCAGCATCCCCAGTGGATGAAGAGAGAACTTCTTGAGGTCTTGGCTCTCTGGTGATGGCACATGTGATGGTCTGACCCATTTCACATATAAGTTTAAGGTAAGCCACCATGGTAGCTCAGATATCCTCAGTAACAAAAGCTGGGTATACACAATTATTAACCAGCAGTGTGCTTATGTACTTGACTTTCTGGCCATCCTCTGTGAATGTGGTTCACTGGCTATGGCTCTGTATCTACACTACTGCTATACTGTTCCTGAGTACTGATGCTTGCAAATATGCTGTAGCCCATTCTGTTGTGTAAACTTGCCTATGAAGAGTTCTGTCATGTTTTTATGTTTCTCAAATAAATCACCTTCCTAAAAAAAATGTCTTTAGAAAGAATGTTTTAAATTATTTTTTCCTAGAATTGCATTTTCAGGTCTTTGTTAAACAGTCTAGACTTGGGAATTACAGGTTATGGGCTGACTGAATTTTTGAAAATTATGGCTTGAAACACCTAATCCTGAAAGAGGGTCTGCTGGCCAAAAGCAGCAATGTAAGCTTAGGAAGCAGCGGAGCGGGAGGAGGTCGCACCTTAGCGCCAAGCGGTGATGCCCACCTCGGGGGAAATGATAGGGCAGTGGGTGGTCATTCCAATGCAGAAGCCATAGGCTTAGGTATGGAAATGGGAGAAGTGGGCTGGGTGCTGGGTGACAGGTAGCAGGGGTCATAAGCTAGTGGGCCTGGCCTAAGAGAGCACTTGGGATTCAGGGTACACCCACACGTGAGAAGGACAGCGAGTCTACGGTAGAGTGAGGGCAGGTGCTGGCGTCTGATGGCCGTTATCATGAAAAGCAGCCCATCGAGAGTGGTGGGATGGGAAGGAAAGGTCTTCACTGAGAGCAGGAACCTGAGTTGTACAAGGGACACGCCAAGGTCAGCAGTCCTCAGGCTTGAGAAGAAGGCTCCATGTCTCTGGTACTTGTTAAATCAGACCACAGGGCCACAAAGATGTGAGGATGAGCAAGTGCATTCATTCCCAGGTGGACCAGGAAGAAGCACCACTGCTTCCCCCTGACGGCCACCAGGGGGCGAGTGACCCTGCCAAGTGGGATCACCTAAGGTGAGGAGGCCTGCAATGCTGAAAAGACACATCATGAAAGGCCTCTGAGCAGTGACTGTGGACACAAAAGGACTAGCAAACTCAAGAGCACGAGAGAAATCCAGACCAAAAAGGGGATAGACCACAAGTCCATGCTGAATCAAGTTCTAGAGGAGGTAAAAGCCAAAGCCACCAGTGCGCACTGACCTTTGTTGAAGGCCCGCCCTAATGTCTGAGAGACGGCACACTGCTGAGGGTCTGGGGTGGCACGTAAGAAGGACAGGCACCCTAGGGACCCCAAGAACACAGAAACAAGGACAGCACCATAAGTAAGGTAGAAGACTGAAGGAGTGGAAGAAGAGCTGAGGAACATATCTGGGAGGGAGCCTCCATTTCTCTGTTCCCACAGAAACAGCTTCCGAGCTTCTTCATGGAGGACCTGGCATGGGGGTGGCCCCTCTTCCATCTCACACGCACACGATCCCAGCACTTATTTTAAGTGACTTGAATGTCCTTCGGGAGCTGCAGATGGATTTGAAGTGGGTAGACAAAGCCTCTGATGGTTAAGTGTAAATGACAGTCCTCACATCTGCTGACACGAGGACCTGAGAGAACAGACAGTGACAGGAGAGGCCAGCATGAGCTGCACCTGCAGAGAAGAGAGCTTCTGAGGGCTCCGGTGCTGAACCAGCTCCAACTCACCCACTTGCCCTTTCTGACAGTGCTTCCCTGCTATGCCATTTGGCAATTACTTGGCTGGTGAATTATCAGTAACTTTCTCCTAAAGAGAAAGAAGCCCTTAGCAGCTGCCACTGAAGTAAGTTCAGGAGGGCCTGCTCCACTTGGCAGAGACCTGGAAAGACAGGCTTTGAACAGTGTGGCTTTAATGATAAGCAGAGCTGATGAGGATATACAGAAACAGAACACCAAGAGCCATGGCTCAAGTTACCTCAGTCTTGTCCCAGCGGGGCCTCTCCAGATTCTCAGATGGCCAACAAAGGAGGTCTGCTTGATCTAGTCCTGGATCCATGTTCACTCAAGCCAGAGCACTCTTGCTCATGGAAGGTCTGTTAACTCTCCCATGCAGCTCAGCAACAAAGCGTGGAGAGGACACCCCTTACTGCCTAAGAGCCCCGACTGAACTTGGAGTGAGTGTGCATTCAGTGTAGGCTGGCTGACACCTACACCTACACTGAGGGCTGCCACAGGACTACCCCAAGACCACTTGAGCCATGACAAGACTTCTGAGTGGCCTCACACGGGTCCACTGTCTAGGACCAATCTTCCCAACCTCCTGAGGCTGTTCTACCACCTCCCTTTCTGGAGGCCCTTCTGTAGTATGTGTGAGATCTTTCTGTGTCCTAGACTCCCCACTTCTGTAGTGTGTGTGGGATCTTTCTGTGTCCTAGACTCCCCACTTCTGTAGTGTGTGTGGGATCTTTCTGTGTTCTAGACTCCCCACTTCTGTAGTGTGTGTGAAATCTTTCTGTGTCCTAGACTCCCCACTTCTGTAGTGTGTGTGGGGTCTTTCTGTGTCCTAGACTCCCCACTTCTGTAGTGTGTGTGGGGTCTTTCTGTGTCCTAGACTCCCCACTTCTGTAGTGTGTGTGAGATCTTTCTGTGTTCTAGACTCCCCACTTCTGTAGTGTGTGTGAAATCTTTCTGTGTCCTAGACTCCCCACTTCTGTAGTGTGTGTGGGGTCTTTCTGTGTCCTAGACTCCCCACTTCTGTAGTGTGTGTGGGATCTTTCTGTGTCCTAGACTCCCCACTTCTGTAGTGTGTGTGAAATCTTTCTGTGTCCTAGACTCCCCACTTCTGTAGTGTGTGTGAAATCTTTCTGTGTCCTAGACTCCCCACTTCTGTAGTGTGTGTGAAATCTTTCTGTGTCCTAGACTCCCCACTTCTGTAGTGTGTGTGGGATCTTTCTGTGTCCTAGACTCCCCACTTCTGTAGTGTGTGTGGGATCTTTCTGTGTCCTAGACTCCCCACTTCTGTAGTGTGTGTGGGATCTTTCTGTGTCCTAGACTCCCCACTTCTGTGTGGGATCTTTCTGTGTCCTAGACTCCCCACTTCTGTAGTATGTGTGAAATCTTTCTGTGTCCTAGACTCCCCACTTCTGTAGTATGTGTGGGGTCTTTCTGTGTCCTAGACTCCCCACTTCTGTAGTATGTGTGAAATCTTTCTGTGTCCTAGACTCCCCACTTCTGTAGTATGTGTGGGGTCTTTCTGTGTCCTAGACTCCCCACTTCTGTAGTATGTGTGGGATCTTTCTGTGTCCTAGACTCCGCACTTCTGTAGTGTGTGTGGGATCTTTCTGTGTCCTAGACTCCCCACTTCTGTAGTATGTGTGGGATCTTTCTGTGTCCTAGACTCCCCACTTCTGTAGTGTGTGTGGGATCTTTCTGTGTCCTAGACTCCCCACTTCTGTAGTATGTGTGGGGTCTTTCTGTGTCCTAGACTCCCCACTTCTGTAGTATGTGTGAAACCTTTCTGTGTCCTAGACTCCCCACTTCTGTAGTATGTGTGAAATCTTTCTGTGCCCTAGACTCCCCACTTCTGTAGTGTGTGTGGTATCTTTCTGTGTCCTAGACTCCGCACTTCTGTAGTGTGTGTGGGATCTTTCTGTGTCCTAGACTCCCCACTTCTGTAGTATGTGTGGGATCTTTCTGTGTCCTAGTCTCCCCACTTCTGTAGTATGTGTGGGGTCTTTCTGTGTCCTAGACTTCCCCCACTTCAGGCAGCAGTGGTCTCAGCTCCCAGCTTTGCCAATGCAAATGCTGAGAAGATAAATATCCCATTGGTGTGTATCTTCAGAGTACTCTCCACTGCACAGTGCTGAGGATGGAACCCAGGGCTTTGTACATGCTAGGCAAACATTTTACCACTGAGCTACACCCAGCCCCCAGGTTCTAAATTCTGTCTCTGTAAGAAAGGAGGCTGTACATATTCATTACCCCAGTTACTATCAGGGCTCCTTTCCCCACCAACCATCCTCTGACCTGTTTGCTAGGGAAGTCTCTGCTATCAGCCACTCTAGCCTGGTGGCCTGGAAGGCCCCAGAGCCCCTCTGCCTTCACACACAGACCAAGTCCCAGGGCTGAAGGGAGCTGGGTGAGCAGAGCTCAAGCAGGGCGAGCACTATGCTGGATCAGCTCCTCCACCGTTAGCCATGCCATCCTACGGCACGCTGACCTTGGCTCCTATGTGCCTTCTCAGACTCCTGTGAGCCACGGCCGTGCTTTAAGATTAAGAAGACACTAGCTCCAGAGAGAAGTGGCCCTACCCCCAAAGCCCTGCAAAGGGCACATGCACCCCTAAGCCTATGCCCAACACCAGTGCTCCAGTACAGGCTGATGAAGGAGAAGAGGCCACTGCTCTCTATTGGTACTGCTTCTGTGTGTCAGCGCTATTTGTCCCAACCACAGTTCTCATCAGCAATCTCCTAGACCCTGCTGCTGGCCCTGCTACTTGACTTCAATCAGCAGCAAAGTGCCTGTCTCCTGTTATCACATCCAAGAGGGGAAATGAATACCCAGGCTCTAGCAGGCCTGTGCAGGAAGGGGAGCCACACTGTGGGAATGGGAATGAGCTGCTGTTGGAAAGCTCTTGGCTGTGCCAGAGGAGAAGCGCAGAGGAAGGCCAAAAGCAGATGCTGAGAGGGAGCTCAGGAGCTGAAAGGATACAGCCAGGGAAACACAGCCCAAAGTAGAGTGAGGCTGGGTATAGCACAGACCATGAACAAACTGTATCCTCTACAGTCATGATATCCACATCCAAAGACATGGGGGTTGCCTGTGGTGGCAGTCAGCCTGGTGAGTGTGCTACAGTGGTAATGCCATCTCCAACATGTGGGGCAAGGCTTCAGCATCAGCTGTACATCCTGCTAACTCTTCCTCTTTTCTAAGAAGCGCTCACCTGTGCTGGGCTCTAGTACACTCCATTCTACGGTTCGTGACAGCACGGTTTACAAGTGGAGAAGGGCACCTGTCGGGAGTTCCAGACACTGAACGAGATGCACACACTGACCTGCTCCTATCAGGACTACCTCCCCATGCACTACATCCTGGAGGTTAATTTCAATGCTCTGTGATAAGAAAGCAGCAGCTGGCCCAGGAAGCTGTCCTAATGTCTTAAAGCCTAGTCCCAACTGGCCTAGAAAAAAGAGTCAACTATTTGCCTGAGGGACCACGAAAGGTAGTCTTGTTCCCGGTTGAGCTAAGGCTTGAAACCCCTTCCACGGCTCCCAGCAGCACCTGGGTGTCCATGAGCCTGAGAACCAACCATATGGCCCCAGCCTTGTCATAGGCCCGGGGACCCCTGAGTCAGCTCTGGCTATCCCGAGCCTCAGATACTGCTTCCCCACTCTTGAATCAGTGTCCCGGGGCTGCCCTACAGCCTGAAACCCACCAGGTGACTGTGTGGCATAAACACAGTCAACTTCCCAAGTCCTGCCACCCCGAGCGGCTGAGCCCTGTTGTGGAGCAGACATGGGACACATAACCCTACACTTGCTCACGAGGCAAAGCTGTGAGCAATGCATCAGGGAAACAGGCGGAGCTGTTTATGGTCAGGAGGACCATAAACAAAACATTACAGAAAAGTGGACTGGAAACCATGAGACTACCCACACTGGGGATATGCCAGGCTAAGCTCCCAGAAGCAAGCCTTGGGTTAACTTATTTTTTAAGTTCTTTCACAGCACACAAAGATGGAAGTAAATTTCAAAGCTAGATGAGTGTTTACAAGAAGAGTCTCTAAATCAAGGCCATGTGGACAGAAAGCACCCAAGAGCATGGTGTCTGCTGGGACCAGGGAGGCTTTCCTGCCTCCATGCAGAGCTTGGGAACAAGTATCACTCCCTACAAACAGCAGTTGTCCTCAAACCCTGGCCTGGGGCAGAATAAAGCAGCTTTCCTCTCCCCTGGCCCTAAGGTGACATGAGTGACAGGAAGGGACATGGGATCTCAAGTCAGTACCAGGAGAGAGAAGCAGGGGAGATATATGGGCTGATACAGGAACAGGGAGGAGACGTGGGTGGCCCTGATCCCCAGCGACTATTTAGATCCTAGTTAAAAAGTCTTGATGTAAAGATGACCCTGCCCTTTGCCTTTGGTCCTTGTCCTTTGTCTAAGTACTGGACACTATTTCTACAGGATACAGGGTCACCAGATGTACTAGGCTAACTACTCAGGTTAAGTGTTCCCAACTTCTAATAGCAGCATAACCCACGCTGTACAGAGAAACAGTCTACATCTATGCAGTAACTAAGGCTAGCAGAGAGTTAATGCCAGGGTGAAGCTGGGCCAAGATTAACGATAATGAACTATTTGAGCATCTACTGTGCCTACGTAGCCTTTAACGCCACCTTACAATGAGACAGGTCCATATAGACGCATGATTACCATACAGAGCCAGCCTTGACCCCCTTTCTACTGTCCATGGGAATCTGGATCCCAGAGGAGCTATGTTTTAGTGACAACAGCAGATCTAGGGCTCTTGGGACAGCCAGGAGGCACCCACACCTCAAGTGGACCCTTTTTCAGCTTTCTCTTGTGGTTACATTGTCCTATAGGCTGGGAGCAAGCGACCCTTGCACATACAGAAAGCAGGTAAGCCATTGCTTCTAATCAGCTTCCCAAGAAGAAGCCAAGCCTAATGGTGTCGGGAAGCAGCAAGGATAGGAATGTGAAGCCTAGTCCACCCCATGCCCCAGGCTGAAGTCAAGCCTGTGCCTAGAGAAGACCTCATGGAGGCAGCTGAACAAAGCTCTGAGCAAGTCCCAGGGAAGACGCTGAATATCCACCCAGGAGCAGGAGGTTGGTAGGCCCTGGAAGACAACACAGCCCCATAGGATGAGGACGCACATCACCCCAGAGCTAGGAGAGAGCCCTCAAAGAAGAGTTCTACAAGTCCCTTGAAATCTGCCAGCTCTTCTCTGGCTCTCAGGCCTTAGCAGATCCTTGTTCTGTCCCTTCCTGCTCTCATGTGGACTGTCTTGTTATCCATTTCTGTCACTGTAAGTACAGAGCAGTCGTTTGTGAAAAGCAGGCATATCTGTGCCCTCCCCCTCAGCGTCCCCACATGACACCCTAGGAGGATGACTGGATTCTCTGACCACACAGAATTTAACAATTTCCCTAAAGCATATGGTTCTTATTTAGGACACACAGCCTGAGTTATCATTCATTGTATGTCCACCCTTGTAATCATACTGGGACCCTCCCAGGCTGTGTATTTTTAGCAGATAAATGGGATCTTGGTATTGGGGAATGGCTAGCTCTCTGGAGAAGTGACCTGCTGGTGACCCCTGCTCAGGAGAAGCAACTTCACACATGCCAGGAACTCAGGCTCCTCTAGGGTCCCCCTAACAGCCCTGGCTTTCTTGAACCCAGAGGCCCATAGAACTTAGACAAATTGCTGAAGGTTCCTCTTCAAATAAAATATTCATGAATACATCATCTCAGAGATTAGTAGAAGCAGGACAAGAACAAAGTCTTTGTGATACTAGGAGAGGTTACCACCTCCAGATCTTCCACTCCTGTCCAACAAGGTCACAGAACAGCCAGCCACTCCTATCCCTGGGTGGGGAATCCAGGACTCAGGTCCTAGAAGGTCATCAATTCATTTGTCAGTTAGCACTAATCCCCTTGACTGAACCACGTGGTGAATGCACATGCTTTGAGAGGTCCATGCCCTATGACATCAGCAGCCCTAGCATTGAGAGATTTCTGTTTCAGACCACAGATTCCAGCCACACAGACAAAGAGACTCATACCCTCAGGGAAACACAGTCATCAGATGTCATATATGCTCTGGGCTTCCCTCCCTTGGCTACATGTCCTCTACTGCCTACTGCATATAGGGAGGAGCAGCCGTTCTATAGGTCTCTACTCCACCTCTCTACTCAGTGACTCTGGCACCTGTCTCCTTGTACAGTTCCCACACCACCTCAAAGGGATAATCAAGGTCTGAGAGGCCTTTCCTAGAGGTCCAGTGGCCTACCAGAGACCCATATGGCCAGGGTTTCTCCATGGAGCAGTGACCCCCACCCCCACCTGCAGATGCTCCCTGTGAGGGTAAAGCTGCACACTGCTTGCCTCTAACATATCACATTCTGGGCTGTTTGAGAGCTCCATGGGGACATCACCTCATGACTTCCACATTGAGAGTACCAAGTCCCAAGCTCTTCTCAGACTTGCAAATGCAGGCTTTCCTAAACTACCTTGCATGAGGCAGAGGGAGTCCAAGGACCTTCTACTCAGCTCCAGAGAGTAGGGTCTCAACAGAGAGCAGCCTGCTGTCCCCAATCCTGGACCCTACTACCATCCTAAAAAGATTTGTATTCAAACTCTCTCTCCTGTGGATGAGTCTGTGCATACATTAAACAATACCACATGGACAGCAATTCATGTCGTCCACTCAGGGAATGTCACTCTGTCTTCCCGAGGGTCCCCTGCTGCAGCCTCCTTGCCACCCCCACAGCAACAAGCTTCCTTCTGCCATTTTCTTCAAAATCCCTTGCTGCACAGTCTTGAGAATTCTAAGCCCAGAGCTGTTTCTTACTGACTTCTGTCTTCTACTTCTGAGAATCAGATGTGGGCAGGGTTGGAAGTAAGGTATGAGGATGCTGGGACATGGTCAGGATGCCAGACGAGCCTAGGATTCTGCCTGGTTCTCCGTATCTTCTATTTCCCAGATGAGCAACAAGCTCTGACCCACCCACAAGAGGCTGTGATAAGAGGAGACCACATAGGTCAAACCTAGTGACCCAACTACTCTACCATCTGATTTCTGGTTATACTGTCTTGGTCCTGAGCCTAGTGTCCAGGAGGCCCTCGGAAGAGATGTACAGGTACCATAGAACTAACTTGTTGAGTAGATACTTTTCATTTACAATTACAATATGGCATAACCAATCAATTCGCCTCCAAAATTAGCTACTATTCTTGTCTAGCTTGAAGCAAATACAAATATTTAGAGTGGTCACAATGGGTTGCCATGTAGTGCCTGCTACTAATGCCACAGGGAGACAAGACGCCGGTAAGGGAAAGACGAAGGCCTGCCCCTGGCCCAACTGACTGTTCTTCTTAACAAGACTCTGTAGATCACTCAGGAACACAAAGAGCAGTTTGTGGCCCTTTAACTGTACATTCCCATAGGCTCTAAATGGCAAAGGCGACGAGCTGCCGCCTGCCCAGCCTGTTGCTAGAAGCTGAAATTAACACTCACCCATCAACAAGCTTTTCAGTTCCACTAAAGTCTATATATAGATGGATGTCCTCCAAAGGCCCATACGCCTGAGGCTCTGTCCACAACCTGATAACCACTGGGAGGTGGGAGGACCTTCAAGATGCTAAGTTTGGTAGGAGGACTCCAAGCTGGGGCATATGCTCTTGAAAGTGAGAGTACTCCAGGCCCTTCTTCCTCTCTCATATCCCAGCCTTGGGGTGAGGCGTTTTCACCCAAGGGGCTATGCCGCCTCACCACAGGTCCAAAGACCATGGACAGAAATTTCCAGTAGAACACACCTAAGTTCATTACCTCAGGCACCTGTGACAGCAGTGGGACACTGATCTAAACATGCCTCACACTTTTCTGACTGGAAAAGAACTCGAAATATCCCCTCCAAGGTGGGCTTGAGAGATGCCCAGTGTCAGAAGTGTGAAGAGGTGATGGGACCTGGACATCACTCCTCTGGGATGTGCCTGGTTCACACTACTGAGCCCTCACACTGAGTAGGCCAGAACTGCAGAGGAAGTTATGACTCCTTCACATTCTCCCAGGTCCAAACGTGACAAAGCTGCCGATCAAAACAGGAAGGAGAGTGGCAAAGCCCAGAATGGCACTCCAGGCACTGTAAGCTGGCCTCTCCATTCCCAGAACACGGTGCTGCTACTGCTGCTCTCTCAGGGGGCAGGCTCACCCTTTCATCTTCCGGCTCCTCCCTGCAAACGTAACTGCAGTGAACCAAGTCTTGCCGAGTGTTCTCTTTCTAAATCCTTACCAGGCTGACAGTGATGTATGCTTGCTTCCTATAGGCGGGTAGGCATGAAGAGCTTACACTCTCAAATCGTAATGGGCTTATGAAAAAGTGTGTTGTACAGAGACCTGCTTCCTCGGGCTTATTAGATTAACCCAATCCATCAGTTCCTGAGCCACTGAATCTGTGCTGTGGCACCCAGGAGGTCCAGAAGCCTTGACTGCTGTCAGCTGGGAGCAGCAAAGGATGTTGTAGCAGGTACTAGGAGCCTGTCCTCAGCCCTGGACTCCAGGTGCAACGACACAGCCATAGCCAGCCATGCCTCAGGCAAAGTCAGCTCAGACTACTTGCCTCTGGACTCCATGCAATGCACAACTGGCCCACTACAGCCTACCACAATCACCTCACTGCACCTAGTCTGTGTGGCAGACTAAACATGAGGTCCCTGCTTTAGAACCCACTCTGCCCTCCTTAACTCCCTAGACAGGGAGGTTCCTGCCCAAGCTGCCAGTGCCTAGCTTCACTGTCAACATAAGCATGGCTTTGACTCTGTCGTGTGTCCCCTTCCCTGGCCAGCTGTGAGCTCCTTGGGTGCTTCCTCAGACACCATGATGCTGCCTTGTGTCCTCATACAGGCTCTCCATGGAGCAGGTGTCATATTATAGGTGACAGTGGAAGGACTGGAGGATGGATGGATGTCAATAGCAGACACACCTCCTGGGAGCTCAGAAAAACCTTAGAAACCACAACTTAATCCAACTTCATGGTCTGATGCTGACAGGCTGGACCTACTAAAGTGATTTCTGGACAAGATCCACCTCCTGTAAGCCACCCAACCTTTGCCAAAATCACTTTCCTTTAAAAGCATTAGAGGCGCCTACTCCATGCTTCCTACAAACTGGTCTCTGGGGCAGAACCTTCATCCCTCCATGCCTTCACAGACTGACCCTCCTTACAACTCTTGAATGTGCTGGAGAATGGCTTCAGCTAGACCCAGGTGTCCTGGGGCACACCATTAAAGGCTAGCAGGCTGCTCACATGCAGAAGAGCTGATAATTCTTCATCCCAGGCTCCAGTTTATCCTGTCTAGTTTTAATGCCAAATGCTACTTGAAAGACCTGCAACAACAGAATTCTAGCATGTAACTAGTGACTCACTGCTCTGTGAATCGCACAAGCTCTGCAGTGTATACAACAGTGATGCCACAGTTCCCAGAGACAGAACTCTGCCATGCAGTTTCTGGGGCTTTCCATATCTATAATAGAAGTGTCCTCAAGGGCTGGGGTCTCTCAAGGATAGACTGGGGAAGGCTCTGCTTTATAGCCCACCTGCATGGCTAATGGTGGCCTAGGTTCCAGGTGGCGGGAAACATAGTTCTTCACCCTGTGGGGACTCTAAGGAGTAGCTATCATAAGCCAGTATGAGTGCAAACAGGAAGTCTCAACTGAGACATGTGTTCTCTATCTGCTGGAAGAAATCCTCAAGCCTAGTCCTAGTCCACACCAAAGGAGGGGCCACTCCAGAAGCTTCCCGCACACACAGACTCATCTCCAATCCCTGAGCATGGCCTTTGCACAAAGAGGCTGGAGCACAGAAGAACATTTGAATCAACAGGGATCTGGCCCTGGCAGCATCCACGCTGCATAGCCCATTGTTTCACACTACAGCCACAAAACTAATGTCCAAATGTGAGTGACTCCAGCCCTAAAGCCTTTCTAGCAATTCTGTGTAGGCACTGATCTTACCCCCTCCCTAGAACACTTCATCTGCTCCAACCTCACTAGGCTCCTCCAACATAAAATGTTCTTCTTCGCAGATATCCTGTAGAAACCTAAGCACATTGACCACAACTCAAAGCCACTTGTCTCTTGCCACCCATCTCCCAAGAACTGCCCAGCTCTAGAGGTCTTCCACAGCATTCCCCTAACACCTGTGACAAAGAAACTAACAATAGCATCTGGTCTGTGGCCTGGCTCTCTCGAGGTCCTTTGAGATCATGATCCTCTCTGCAATACTCCCAAGGCCAGGGGCTGAGGAAAATATTCAGTAATATGTGTGAACTGAGTGGCTCGGGATCCCTAAGACTCTTTCCTGAGCAGTACCAGGGCATGTGCCAAGTGCAAGGAGGCCCTGACTCCAGCTCCCTTCCAACCTACCTCTCCCTAGAGCAGCGAAAATGGCAGTGAGGATGGTAAATAACATGAGGTGTTCCACCTAAGATGTGAACAGGTCAGGTGAGAGGTCGAGAGCAATGCAACAGGCCATTCGTCATCAAATGACCATCCAAGCACACACCTTTGTGTGGGCAGAAAGCTATGTGCCCCCTGACACATGGGCAGAATAAAACAAGATGGCTGGCTGGGCTGTCGAGGACAGTGGCCTATGACTGGATTAACTGAGCCCCTCAGCTGCAGCCCATCACCCAAATTAGTTGCTGTCATGTAAGGACTTATCTAGAGGGGGTGCTTCTGGCAAGCCTAGATCCATACCCTATAGAGCACCTCAAAGGCAGCTCTCACAGGCTGAAAATCTTTTAGGTATGGGGACCACTGGGCAATCCATGACTGTCACATCTGGTGCCAGCTGTTGTGATATGACAGCAGAAAACCCTGAGGGGATACATATTGGCATGACCCATGGCTTGTCCCACTCAAAGACAATCTATTTCATCCATTTCCTGGCCATAGTCTCATCCAGGGGCCTGGGGCAAGGGGCTTATCAACAACCTTTCCATGGCCTGTGTCCCAAGAGGACCTTAAGCCACACTGGAGGGATGGCCCCACCAATAAACACCCAGCGATGCAGAGTGACTGCTCAACTGTCATCTGAGGATGGCTATGTGCTTCCGGTGCCAGAAAGGGCAGCTCAGCCCTGGAAAATGGGAACACGATGATTTTATTTTAAGATGGGAAAAGGCTTATGACCAGGGTCCTATCAGTTCACAAAAGAGCTCTGATACAAAGGAGTTGATTCATGACAAAATTAAATTGCAGGAAAATTAACTCAACGAAGAGGTTATGAGTTTAGTAGTTTCAGTGTCTGAATGCCAACTGAGCACTTCAGGGAAACAGTGCAGGACATGGCTGAGCTGAGCTGTCTTCCGTCTGCTCCAAGTGCGACTGACTTGATACCTGCTTTATTCATAATGGGACAGAATTACAAGGAACTCTGAGCTTAATGAGCAGGCCTGGGTCATGAACAGCCTAAGCAATCACAGGAATGAGAACATTTGCAATTTACAGGATATTAGGTTGTGTTTGCTGTCATCCAACAGAAAGCTAATCGATGCACTCGACCGACAGCTCCTTTGGCCCAACAGCTCCAGGTAAGGCTTTAACTCCCAGCTAGCACTACTGATTGGGAATTCTGTAGCTGCCAAGTCCTAGATAGAAAGCCTACAAATCAAGAACATGCTCTGCCGTGAAAACACATCCAACCACACAGCTCACAGAGCATCACCACACAGGCTTCCATGATGGCACCAGAGAACTCAGGAGGCAGAGCAGACAGAAGGCAGTTTTAGCTACTTGTCCCACGGCTTCAACAAAACACCGGCGAAGCAGCTTGAGGGAGGATGGGTATGCTTGGCTTGCAGATCGAGGGTACAGGCCATCATGTTGGGAAAGTCTCAGAAGTGGTATCTGCAGTCAGGAAGCAGCGAGCAATGGAGGCTAGAGTTCAGACCCCCTTCTCCTTCTCACTCAGTCTGTCAGTTGGGAGGAGCCTTCCCACCTCAACCTAACCTACACAAGCCCTCATAGACTTGTCCAGAGGCTGGCCTAACGTAAATATTCTCTCACAGGTAGGCCCAGAGGTTAACCCTTAGGTAACTCTAGATTCTATCAAGTTGACAGCATTAACTATCATAATAGGTATTAGGAGAAAAAAAAAACCAAAGCCAAACAAAATATATCCACAGCCCCAACATTCCCAGGGCGGGCACACAGATGCACCACCAGCGCTTAGAATGAAGGGTGATGCTATATTCCTGGGAGTTCCAAACTCAGGCACAAGGGCCCAACAGCATCCTGGCCTGTGGGGAAAATGCAGCACCCCAACGATGTCCTGCAATTTCTAAACCAAAGATCCCCTAAAGGTTTAGTCTGTGCAAGGGTCCTGCCTGCACCAACCTCTGCATGCCCACTTGCAAAGCTCTAACACTGAGTACTATGTAAAGCCTGGGCACATGCCACCTTATGCTCACACATAGACACCTAGAGCCCCATCTTCTAGACCTACTCCCAACACCAATGCAGTGCCCCCTTTGCAAAGCCCTGGCACAGAGCCCATCCAGAGCTCTCACAACAGGGAGGAATTGATTTTTTTTTATTTTTTGTTTGTTTGTTTATTTCGAGACAGGGTTTCTTTGTGTAGTTCTGGCTGTCCTGGCACTCACTCTGTAGACCAGGCTGGCCTCAAACTCAGAAATCTGCCTGCCTCTGCCTCCCAAGTGCTGGGATTAAAGGCGTGTGCCACGAAGCCCAGCTAGGAGTTCATCTTTTACTGTAAAAAAGAAACTCACAGGGCCTGGAGAGATGGCTCAGCGATTAAGAACACTGACTGTTCTTCCAGAGGTCCTGAGTTCAAATCCCAGCAACCATATAGTGGCTCACAACCATCCATAATGAGATCTGATGCCCTCTTCTGGTGTATCTGAATACAGCTACAGTGTACTTACATATAATAATAAATAAATCTTCAAGCCGGAGTGAGCAGGGCCGACTAGAGGGAGCACAGGTCCTGAATTCAAATTCCCAGCAACCACATGATGGCTCACAACCATCAATATAGCTATAGTGTATTCATTACATAAAATAAATAAATAAATCTTTAGAAAAAGAGAAAAGCATACTGGTAATATTGTAAAATTTGTTTTTAGAAAGGAAAGAAAGAAAGAAAGAAACAAACAAACAAACAAACTCACTTGGTGCTTCCTCCCTAGCTCTCTGTGGAGATGCACGCCTCTCCCCAGGCTGCAAGTCAGCGCCCACACCCCGAGCACACACAGGGCAGCTTCCGCAGGCCTCACACACAAAATGAAAAGAGACTAGAATAAGCAATGGACACTCAGGGGAGCCAAGGCGGATGCTTCCAGAAAACTCAATCTCCTCAAGACATGAATTTCATCAAAATTGGTGAAGAGTGGAAAATTTCATATTGTGCTGCATCTGTCTGAGGAGTTCTTTAAATCTTCATTGTAAGTAACTCAAAACATAGACAACACGTGAGTCCCGAGTGTAAAGTTTCTGGAAGCTGCTCGGATGTACAGCAAAGGGACATGATTACTTACAGTTTAACTCTGCTTAAAATGTAAATTGCCAGTGAGCATGGGAGGGGACGGTCACCAACCAGCTGGAGTGCAATCAGGTGACAAGGAGAATCTTAGAAAGTCCTTTCCCTTGTTCTACATAGAGCCAGATGACAGGAACACCAGAGCTAGCTTTTTATAAAGACTTTGTTGCAATGAAGAGTGCATTCTTCAGGGTAGGAGAAGGCGGGGTGGGGCTGGGCCATGGGTTGGTGCTCACCTGGTAAGTGTCCCACAGGCGGATGGTGCAGCGCAGGGGCAGCTCCCTCATCAGCAGGTTGTTCATCCAGCGGAAGGCAAACTGCAGGTACCGCACCTCATGCCCGTCCAGATGCCGGTGGACTCGCTCTGCACAACACAAGCACAGGCTGTCAGGGGAGCCTGAGGTCAAAGAACTAATTCCATTAAGGAAGAACTCCACAGTCCACTCTTCAAGGGGAGAACAATTAAGGGGCTGGAGAGATGGCTCAGTGGTTAGGAGTAGTTATTGCTCTTGCAGAGGACCTGGGCTCAATGTCCAGCACCCAGATGGCAGTTCACAAACACATGTGACTCTAGTAAAGGGGCTAAAGGAGAGAGAAGGAAGTGAGCCATCAAGCTTCCAGAGATCCTATCCTAACCCAGGCACATCCCTCCTGTACACAGACCCAGCAGACCTGTTCCTGTCCAGACCAGGCAGCCTCTAAATGCAGGACTAAGTACTAAAAACAAGAGAGCCACGCTCGAACAAACATTGTCCCCAAAGTATAAACCCTGACTTAGCTAGGGTTACTATTGCGGAGATGAAACACCACCACCAAAAGCAGCTAGGGGAGGGAGGAACTGAATTCACTCACAGTTCCATAGAACAGTTCATTATCAACAGCATCAAGAGCAGGGCAGGAACCTGGAGGCAGGAGCTGATGCAGAGCCATGGAGGGATGCTGTTTTCTGGCTTGTTCATCATGACTTATGCTTTCTTAAAGAACCCAGGACCACCAGCCCAGGGACAGCCTCTCCCACAATGGGCTAGGCCCTCCCCCATCAATCACTAATTAAGAAAATGCCCTACAGCTCGATCTTATGGAGGTGTCTTTCTCAACTGAGGTTCCCTCCTTTTCACATAATTCTATCTTGTATCAAGTTGATATAAAATTAGTCACCACAGAATCCTACCAGCTAACTACTGGATGTCTCAAAACTAAGGCTTTTCCAACCATTGAAGGGAGAATCCCTATGCTATGCCTGTCTGAAGCTTACAGATGACCCACTGCTATCTAAGACTGTACACACTTAACTGGGCTGCTGTGGCAGAGAGGCAGTCAGGCCCACAGGAGGTAATGACAGGCTGGTCCCAGAAAAACAAGGCCTCAGCAGACAGGCAGTCCCTGCACTCTCTGCCCACTGCTGACCAGAAGAGCTGGGGCACGGTGCTCATGAGACTGAGCCACAGTTCAGGGGTGCTTTGTCCCCTCAGGGTCCATGTACTGGAGGTTGGGTCCTTAGTATGCAATGGAAGAGGTGGTGAAACCTTTAAGAAACAGGTTTTGGAGGAGGTCTTTATGCTGGGGAAGGCTTGCCCTCAGGAGGGACTAGAATGCAGCTCACAGAGTCCTGGTTGGTCCTCAGCAAGAGAGCTGTCACAAAAGAAAAGCCTGGCCACTTTCTGGCCTCCTCTTTGGCTTCTGTTCTGTAGCATGAGCTGTCCCTCTCATAACTTTACCACCACTGTGAAGACACATGTCCTCATCAGAGATAAACTGACATCAGTGCCCTAGGCATGAATCTCTGGAGCTGAGAGCTAAATTAGCCTCTTTTCCTTATAAGTAAGTAGTTTCAGGTATTTTACTATAGTATCAGCAAACGGGCTGAGTCTCAAGAAGAAAGCTTAGAGATTAGGCCCTTATTAATGATGGGAAATAGAAAGCAATTCAAAATCAGTTACAACAAGACAGTGCATAGCTACAGAATAGAGCTGATATTCAGCCATATTCCCTCCAGTCTTCACAGAAGCAAAGGGCCCTATGAGTTTGAGGGAAGGGTTCTAGGAAGAGGGGTGATATCCCTGAGACCCCCAGGGAAAGAACACTGGGTGGAGTGATGGCTCT
This sequence comes from Mus musculus, assembly GCF_000001635.26. NCBI lineage: Eukaryota > Metazoa > Chordata > Mammalia > Rodentia > Muridae > Mus > Mus musculus. The sequence goes on along the minus strand of NC_000081.6, from coordinate 86,389,337 downwards.
GAGACCCACAGGAGTGCAGAAGGACACAGGGGTCTCTGTGTATTTGCCATAGGCTGCTTCTGCAGGAAAAGACTTAAGAACCAGGGTTCCAGGCCCAGCGGAAAGAGGCCTAGCACTATCGTGCTGCTGGGCAGAGAGGCTGCCCACATGGCAACTCCTCCAGCTGGTCTCACTCACTGCATATACTAGATTCTGTTTACTAAGAAGTCTGGTACAGACCTGTGCAAACAGGATTAATCAACTTCCTAATTCTACAGGGGTAATTTTTTTTTTTTTTTAAAGAAGACAAAAATCACTTCCAGCCTGAAATTAGCTCTAGTTACACAACTAAACTGACAGAAAGACCCAAGGGCTAGAGTGGCTCTTCATCCCAGCAACCTTTGCAGCTCCCAAGGGCACACCCTGCTGGGACAGCAGCAGCCTCGGCTATGGCCCAGCTCACTGAAGCAGGGCGCTGCAGTTGATGTGAAATTCAAATCTGATGAACACTTGCAAAGCAGCAGTTTAGAAAATGACTGAATTTACTCAACAAGGTTCTTTCTACACTGGAGCATGAGGAATGAGCTCTCATGAATATGCAGGTGGCTGCTTGGGGACCTGTAGCCCAAGGGTAGTGGCAGCACTGGGGAGGAAACCATGGCATCTGGAAATGGCAGGCAATGAGGACAGCCTGCAGAGTTGTATAGCTGATACCAGAGCAGGTGGCCTTGGCAGGTGCCCTGGTTCCACGGGCCACTCCCAGCAGTGATCTACTACTATCAGGCTACAGCCAGTCTCACTTCTACCTTCAGCTGTCCTGGGGACATCAGTGTAGGAATCAGCGGCCACTCCATCATCCACTCCTCAGATAGTCATACTAAGTGACTGCCAGGTCTTCATGGTTAGACTCAACTTCTCCAAGGGAATAGTTTCCTTGGAGACAGAGAGGTGGTCTCCTTGGAGACTCTGTGTCAAAGGAACAGCTAATGCTCGAGATCTCCACTGAAGATTCGGAGAGGGTAAAGAGGAGAAAATGAGCCACCGCAGGGACTTACATCCAGGAGCCACAGCCTCCTACACTGGCCACATTCTGCCAGTAGTAGCAACCACCCACCCACCACAGGGAAGGTAGGGATCTTAGGACCTGGAAAACAAACAGTTCTAACATGCACCCTGCAGGCAGGCAGCACCTTTCTAAGACAAACTGGCCAGAGACTACTCTGAAAAATTAAACACATTTCTGGACTATCTATCATCAGAGTAACCTGGCAGAGAGGGAAAACCAACCCTTTCTGCCCTGTAAAAACAAGCACAGGAACTAGAAGCTACAGCCCTCGGGTATGGCTGACTGGAAAGGCAGGTTCTACCAGGGGTTCATGATGGGCCCAGATGTGGTCATTTCCCTTTGTAGAGCACCAGTCCTGCAGAATAACCACAACAGTGACAGCACTAGTTATTGCTTATGTGCCTACATAAACCCTTGCAGGGGAAGGTTTGCAGTGCTTTACTCCCTAGAGAAGATATACAAGGAGCCCTCTACCCTGGGGCTGTGCTCCTTACCTCTAAGAGCCAAGCAGGACAAGGCTGGAGCCTCTCCGCTATCTATGCCACCAAGCTTCTGAGCACCTGACCTTCTCTTCTGCTCACCGTGGGACCTTGAACTCCTAGGAGTTTGCTAAAGGGCAAAGGCCACACTCATTAGGTGGTGAGACCACACGTGGAATCATGAGGACCTCTGTGGGTATCTGTGGCCAGTTTTCTACTGTGTGGGCTAAGCACTGCCAGGTGGAACCACTGATTCTGGCAGACAGAATGCCCAGCCTGTAAGCTACCTGGACAGTATCCTTGATTATAGGGAAGTGGCCATTTTTCACTGACTGCATGCTACTCAGGAAACAGGTAATAAATGAGAAAGTGGACCAGCCACCAGCTCCCCAGCCAGCTTCTAATGTGCATAATGAGTCTCTGGCAGGGCTACCTCCTATTCTGAACATAGTGTAAGATAGACTGCTAAACTCTAGCATGACTTCCAATTTATATACATCGGAAGTGCGAATGTGTGTGCTGGAATGACTCCTTTCTCCTGTTTTATAAGTGACTGTGAGCTCACACTCTCTCACTGATAAAGGAATCTGGTCAGCAATAATTCCAAAACCAGAATTTCCATTTCACTAGCAATCAGGGTTCAAACATAATGAGTGAGTGGGCAGACATAATTACTATCATCTTTCAAGCCAAAATGTCCTGTGTGGCAGGGCAAGGTACACTGCTGTAAAGTCATCAGAGGGCACAGCAGCCACAGCCTGCAGAGCGCTCTCCTCAGTGCTTTCAATGGTGGGCCCATAAGCGGAAATCCTGCAGAAAGCACCTAGTCTTCTGGACTGCAAGTTCAGGTAAATGATGCAAACACACAGCACCCTGGCACTCCCGCTACAGGTTAGCAGTATTGACACGAGACCAGGCAACAAAGATTTATTTGCGCAAAGAGCAGACACAATGGCCCACATTTAGATATCTGACAAAGAAATCTTTCAATCCCTATGCTTAGCTGAGGGCAGGCTGAACACCACCAGCTTTTGCTGGGCCTGGCTGGAATGAGCTTTGATTAAAGGGAAAGATTCTGATCATCTCATCAGTTCGGAGGATAAAAAAAGAACAGAAACATGAGCAACCGACGGTCAACAGAGGGCCTCTGCAACCGAAAAGCTGCTTCTCTGCCGCAGGAACAGTCAGGTCCTAAATGGGTGCTGTGCCCAACACACCTGCCAACTAGAGGATCTGGGGACCTGCTGCGTCATGGTAACAGGATGAGAGGCTAAACCAAGAACAAGAGAGGAAACCCTGACACCCAGTCTCAGAAAACCACACTGGAAGTGAGGAGAGCAGCAAGCACCGTCCCTGAGGAAACAGGCAGGCTTCCTCTCAGCAAGGCTAGAGGACCGAGCTCCAGCAGAGTGCTTAGGAAAATGATAAAGGAGCTGCAAGTGGGAGAGGATGCAACACAGGTGGCTTAGGGCAAGCAAGATCTATGGAGTCACTCACGCCAGGGCTATGCAAGCAGACAAGCCGAACCATGGAGACCAGGGCTGTGGGGAACCCGGCTCTGAGGACCAGGCCTAAGCACAGCAGCCTACTCGAATCACCAAACAGGAGTAGACCTTACTATCTCAAGACTCCAATCAAGGAGGTTTGCCCTTGCTCCTCCCTGATCTAAGGGGATAGGAGAGTGGAACAAGGCCCCAGGGACAGATGGAAGACTGGGTTGAAAGGACATCTGGGCCAGCCCTGAAGCTCAGGTCAGGCTAAGTTCTGCTCCTGGAGATTATCCAGTTCAGTAAAATCAGAATGCCCGGGCAGTGCCTAGGAACACAAGTGACCTGTACTGCCACCTAATGAGCTGTAACACTTCCAACAAACACATCACTACACACTAATGATGGTCAGATAACTTCCTGGGGGGAAGGAGGCATTTTCCTCAAAAATCATAATGGAAATCAATAGGAAATGAGATTTATTTAGAAAATGTTAACACCATTTCAGAATGTGCTGATCAGGCAAAGAGAGAAATCCCAAACATTCTCACTGCTGCTCCTGAGCCCAGAGCTCAGACCAGAGAGGTTGGAGGGGCCACCTGCCCCTCAACGGCATCCCAGGAGCCCAGGAGGCAAGAGGAGAGCCCGAGAAGTTGTAGCCTCACACAGAGACTGCCCCCTGCTGTGTGATGGGCAGGTCACCAGCTCCTGTGCCAGGTGCTGACAGGGAGCCTGGAAAACCTTGCCTTGTCTCTGTTATACTAACAGGGATCCTGGTGGGTGCTAGACAGCTCTAGGGTGGGGACTGGTCACCTAAACCAGGAGACAATACCTCTCATTCTTGGGACATAAGCCCAGAATATAATTAAGCCTCCTGGCAGGCTGTATAGCATCAGCATGTATCTGACACCACAGCACAGTCCTCTCATCCCTGGAGAGGCATTAAGGTCCATTTTTTGACAGTAACATAATCTAAACTACAGGCTCTTCTTGAGCTACACAGAGCTGAGGCAACTAGGCATTAGATCACTCTTGCTTCACAGATGCGCTCCTAAGCATCTCCATAAGCCGCTCCAAGACAGAGCTATCACCACACCAGAAAGCAGCAACCCAACAGAGTCGTGGAAGAGGTTGTGCTGAGTTTCCTGGATGCCCAGCACTCAGTAGGTCTGACCACACTCTCCATGACCGAGCAGCAAAGCCTGTGGAAGAAAAGCAGAGCAGATGGCAGGGTAGCTAGACAGCCCCATGAGGCTTCGTTCCTGATTCTTCTCCATTCAACGTGTGTGTGTGTGTGTGTGTGTGTGTGTGTGTGTGTGTGTGTGTGTGTGTGTGTCCAGGTGATGTGTGTATACGGAGATCAGCTGTCATTATCGGGTGGCTTCCTCAATCCCTCTCTACCGTATTTTTGACAGTATATCTCATAAAACCTGGAGCTCAGAAACTCAACTGAGCTGGCTGGCCAGTGAGCCCCAGACATCTTCCTGTCTCCACGTCTCCATATCTGGGATTGAAGTTACACAGTGCCACCCTAACCTTTTTACCTGGAAGGAGGGGTCTGGACTCAGGTTTCATGCTAACAAGACAGGCACTTTACCAGGCCTTGTCCCATACAACCCTGAAGAGATGATTCTGAAAAGATCCAAAAAGGAACTGCAGCATCTGGAAGGCAGCTATGCTCACTCTGGATGGGAGCGTCTGAAGAGCACATTTGAATTCTGATATCTGTCCAAATCTCCTTTATGCTCGCTTCCTGGTTTACATGGCTTCCTAAGAAATCAACTCCAAAACCTAACTTCACTGCACAAAGCTATAGAACTTGAGGTTTAAAGGGCCTCATCCAGTCAAGTTCACTTTTTAACATGGAGAAGGCATGGTGCAAGTCCCTTTACATAGAATGTGTATTCTGCCAATGAACTTCCTTCCCACCTTTGTGGAAATCAATTGTCCTTATGTGCAGCTCCCTCCACATGCTCTTCCATCCTGGTGATCTTTAGCTCAATGTCAAAAATGCATGATTTTGATCACCCACCACTCTTGAGCTCAGTCAAACCTGGGCCTGCGATGTTGTTCATCTTGCTGGGTATGTCTAGGTATGCCAGGGGCTCTGTGTCTGCCCATGAACTACAAGATCAGCATGTCCTTTTCTGCAGAAAAGCAGGCTGGGATCTTAACTAGGATTGAGCTGAATGTAGTCAGTTAGGGGAAAGTGTCATTTAACTTTCCAAGTCTATGGGCATGATTGGGTCGTTCTGAATTTTCTCCGCTGTATTTTTGTAGCCATATTGTGTTTTCCTGACAGACTTCACATTTTTATGCTATAGTAACCAGTGGTAGTTATTCACCCTCAATTGCTAATATCTATGCGTGTATATGTATGTACATACACAGGCATTCAACCTGGAATGTCACACCTCAGAAGGTGCCATCCACATTCACCTGGTTATTTTTGAGACAAGGTCTCTTGCTGGCCTGCACTTAACTCACCAAGTAAGCAGGCTGGGTGGCTACCCAGGATCCCCGTCTCTGCCTCCCCCAAACTGGGATTACAAGCACACACCACCATGCCTATCCTTTTCATGTGAGTTCTGAGTGTCAAACGCAAACCCACCAACCAAGCAATCTTCTCAGCCTTTCGACTGCTGATTTCTTCTTGCTATTATGTAGAAACACTGTTATGTGCTGGCCTGGTGTCCTGAATCCTTACGAAACTCTCCTCCGGGTTCTAGTCAGTTCTTTTGTTGCTTCCCCAGCTCTCAAGAGATGAAGGGGTTTCCTTTCTCCTTTTCCAGCCTGGGGGCCATTCATGCACTGTGTGTGCTTCCATTTGCTGCTTTTGCCTCTGTGCATTGGCTGGACTACCTGAATGCATGCTGAATAGAAGTAGTGAGAATGAACAGGCCTGGAGGAAGCATTCAGACTCACATCGCTGCAGAAACCCTCTGGCAGAGTTAGTAAGTTCCCCTCCACTCCCGGATTGCTGCCTGCTTTCATTAAGAACGAACACTGGGCTTTGTCAAATGCTTCTCCTGCACACACTGAGATAATTTTATGGGTCTGTCCTTTTTTGATATTTTAACATAATGGACTATATCAGAGGCTTTTCAACAGTTAAATCAGCCATGCATTCGAGAATACAGCACATGTCACAATGATATATTATTCTTTTAATGCTGTGTTTGATTTGATTTGCTAAAAAGTTTTGTTCAGTTACGTTCACAGAGGATCCTGGTCTATAGTTTTCTTTAAAAGCACCTTTTAAAGACTGTGAAGAAGAGAGACACCAGCCTATGGAATAAACGGGGAAGCATGGGCCCGTTTACTTTCGTAGCAGCCCGGGTAGAATCAGTTATTCTTTGCTGAGTGTTTTCCAGTGGAGGCCTGGGGTCTTCTTTGAAGGAAGATTTAAGCTCTGGCTCCTTTGCTTTCATAAGTTTGGTGATGTTCAGAACATCTGCTCCTTCTAGGGCTAGCTGGCTGTGTCATTCAGTTTTTAGAAAACTATACTCATTTCATAACATTGTCAAATGTATTGTCAAAATGTGCACAACAGTCCCTATTTTCTTCATGTCTAGGGGGCCTGCAGAGTGGTGTCTGTCCCAGCCCTCATATTGGCAGTTTGTTTGTTTGTTTGTTTGTTTGTTTGTTTGTTTGTTTTTCCTGAACAGTTGACTATAAACATCTGTTTACTGACTTTTTCTAAACAAGCTTTTGGATTCACTCCACCTAACTCCGCACCCCAAGTCCTTAAGTCACAATTGGGGTCCCTGATTTGATAACCCGGGTCTCCTTCAGGAACAGGTGTCTGGTACTATGTGCTCCCCTCTACCCACTGCTTTGTCTGGGTTTAATGAACTCTCTGCTGCTGCACTGCTGAATTTCCCTGTTCACTCATGTCAAAATGCCTCCTACTGTCCCTTGTGGTTTCTCCTATGGGGTACTCTTACTTGGTCACTTAGAGGAATATAGATGGATTTAGAATCACTGGGCAGCTCCCCGACATCCTACAGATTTCTACACTAACTCCACTGTTCTCAGAAAACACACCGCACATTCCTTAAACCCTCTCAGCCTCCCTGAAATGTCTGCTCTACAGATGTGTGAGGTAAGACACACATCCTGAGAGCTCTCTGTAGGTCAAGCAGATGAAGCTTACTGACAGTGCTGTTCAGGTGTTGTGTGCCCTCACTGGTTCTCTGTCTATTGTCCTACTGCTTAAGGAGGAGTGATCAAAACCTGCAGCTATGACACAAAGCCATCCACTTCTTAAAAGTTTAGAATTCAGTTCTGAGTATTTTGAAACTATCGGTGCACGTATTAATACCTGGTAGTAAGAGCGGGTGACTGACTTTTGCTCTTATAAAATTTTGTAAAATGTTTTATGTATTAAATATGAAGGTTTCTATAGCATATATGTAAATACATATACAATTATACTGAATAAAAATTATATTCTTCATTCTGAACTCTGACTTTGGACAGTGACTTTCACTTTGTTTAGAGTGGCATGAGATCGAGTTACTTTTAAATCAAGTGACTTTGTCTTTAAGATGAACTTTCTCCATGAATCGCATAGGTGGATCCTACTTTTTAGTGCAGTGTGACAGATCTGCCTGTTGATTGGCAGGACCATTAACCTGAACTTCTCTGCATGCTGAGCTGGAGCCCGGAGCATGACTCCTGGTGCTCCAACTGCCCCATCATTCTCTGCTCACCTTTACACTCTTCTTGCCTTCCTAGGAGTCTGCTCTGCCTCCAGCACAGCTCGCTGGCCACAGCTCAGCTTTCTTGTCGCCACACAGTTCATCGCCTGGGTGCCGGTCAGTTCCCCCGTGTGCTTTGCACAGCCTCGTGCGCAGCATGAAGACCCTGACACTAATCTGTCCTTCCCTGCCAGCATGATGCTGTGTTTTCCTGATTCTCCTCCCTCTCTCCACACAGCAGCTGTCATTGTCACTGCTTCCGATTTAACTTTCTAGTTCCTCCTGCTCTCTTTGGGACTCTTTTACCTTTTGGTCTGGAAAGTGTTCACTTTGCCTCCATTTCTGGGATGCTTTTTCCTGGCTAGCAACTTTGGGGTTCTCCTTTCATTTTAGTGGGCCGAACACATGGCTCTACTGCATTCAGCCTGAGATGTTCCTAAGCCATCTGTCATGGCCCTGGACTTTTCTAGTGGGGCTAAGCACTTTGACTATGAGGTGACTCGGGCTGACTTGCTGGCATCTCGTGCTCACTTTCCGCTTGCCTCTGTGGTTCTCGGAACTTAATAGCTTCATCCATATTTTCTAAAAGGCCAGTACATTTCTCCTAGGCCAGTACAACTCCCTAGGATGGACACCAATCACAGGTACACAGCCGTGAGACCACAAGTGTCACCCCATCATCTTCCTCCTAGTTCTTTCACTCCAAGCAGCCCCTCCTGCTACTCAGGAGCTTCTCCAGAGTCCAATCTCTCATAATCCACACAGCATGGTTTCCATTTGCCTCACTGGACTCCTCCACAAACTCAGTGGGGACCACTCTGCCTCTGCTTGGCGTGATCTCTATTTCTCTAGTTACAAGGTCACACAACACTGTCTCAGTGACCCTGTCCAACCAGTTCAGCCACTGAGCAGGGTAAGGCTCAGTTTTGACTGACATTTGGCTCACTGTAGTTCCCTGAACCACCACCACCACCATCACTGCCACCTTCTTCACCTGTGTTACCACTGTCACCACTGCAGCCGCCACCCTACCCCCACCATGCCCCTGGGAGGTGGAGCCGAGACTCTGTGTTTGTTTGGTATTAACCATGTGTCCTCTTGTTGATGTTTTTAAGTTTTCACCCACAGCAACTTTAAATCTTCCTTTGTGGCTTTGGGCAGAGGGGTGCCTGGGCCTATCCCCTCAGTGCTAAGGAAAACTAAAGTGGAAATGTAAGGGTTCCTTGGAGAGTCAGTTGTGTTGGATGCTATTTTGCTGGGGCAAACACATGAAGGAGTGTTTTCCTGAAGTAGACACAGGCAAAAAGCTAAGCCAGACTCATGAAGGAATGTTTAGCTGAAGCAGACACAGGAGAAAGGATGTTCTGCTAAAGCAAGCACGTGAAAGGACACATAGTGAAGGATTCTCTGCTAAAAACATGCATGCATTGGTCCGCTTTACACTGTGTAATTGAGCTGCATTTGTGGAGAGTCCATGCAAGTGCTGAGACAAGATAAGTGCTAAGGCAAGGCACATGGAGGACACTGATGTTTGAAGGGTATAAACAGGACTCCAGAGTGTAACAGAGACAGCACATGGCTTGCTGGTACAGCTAGCTGTGCAATAATTCTGAGTCTTTGCTGATCTTCACTTCCCTGAGAGAGGTTCAGCTGAGAACTTCTCTAGGTGTTCCTCCTGGTCCCTCCTGCTGACTCGAGCCGACACTGAAGCCTGGCTACTACTAGGTCACGTCACTGCTGTTGCTAACCTGACTCTACCAAACTGGACTGCTGGTATATCCGTGAAGTATCTGTGAAGTGGAGCAGTTGATGCTGACCTGTGAACTAAACTGCTGATTTCCAGACAACACAGATGGGAGTTGTTCTAAAGAACCTTTCTAAACAGGCCCCTTTCCAGTATGCTTTCTTTTCCACTGATCTACGGGTAGAGGGCTCCAAGGGAAGTTAACGCATTTAAGAACATCATTAAAAATCAGGTTTGAAAGACTGAAGATACAGGAAACCCTTGTGAGCTCTGCTCAGTGTTCCTGAATGGGATGCTCATTCCCAGCTTGGGCTTTCAGGAGCAGACTCAGTCTCCACGTGGAGACTTCTGGCCTTGCCTATGTCTATTCTGGCAGAGCCTCATAGAGCACATCTGGTCATACCCTATGCTGCCTTTCCTCTCAACCTCAGGCCTTCCTCAGACTCTGCTGTCTGATACAGAGATCACTGGGGTCTTTGTGGGTTCCTCCTCATTGTGCTCAGAGACACAATCGCCACAGACAGATGACAATACAGCTTTATGGTCCAGTTTTAAAGTAGGGTTTCACAGAGCTGCAAACAGAGGTGGGTTTTCATCCAGAGGCTGGCCTGAGGAGACCCCACTTTAACGTCACAGAATGCCATGCTTGGGGAAATCCACTTGCTTATAGCTGTATGACTGAAGACCCAAGCTGTGCTGACTGCTGGCTAAGGCCACCTGCAGGCCCTGACTGCATGGGCTTCTCCAACCAGCTGCTCGCTTCAAGAGCAAAGAGCATGCCAGGTACCACTTTGCAAGGTAGACTCTCAGATGATGTGATGAGAAAGGCCTCCTGCCACACTGCCATCAAGACATACCACCACACAGGACATAGCTCTTAACGGACCACCTTAGGGTCTGCCCACACGTTCACCTCATGTCTGCTCCTCTCTGCAGCATGGCACAAAGGAGGGGGCCTGACTCACCTGAGTCCAGCTCATGGAGCACCCAAGACTGTGAATGAGAGAGGATGAGAGCCACTGTGCCAGACAGACAGCTCCAAATGACATGCTAAGACCCTAACTAAACTGAGGAAGGCAGACACTCCCAGCCAAAGGAGCATAAAAACCTAGATACATGATAGGTCAGTTCCTCAGAGTCAACCCTGACACAGTCACGGTGAGGCTGAAGCAGCCATGTTCTCAGGACACACTTCCCCTCTGCTGAACCAGATTAATGCTGGGAGTACAGCCACCACAAAACTGTCTGAGCTGCAATCTAGACCAAGACCTCCCTGTGGCAGCTGCCAGTGTCTGCTCAGTGTTCAGACTTAGCACATCATAGCCCTGCCCACTCCTGACTTCCCTGCATTCCACAGAGCCAAGTCCCTGGAGGATGGAGGATGGAGGATGGAGGATGGAGGATGGAGGATGGAGGATGGAGGATGGAGGATGGAGAATGGACAGGAGCCTCTATCTGTCTGTAAGTACTATGCTGGCCTTGGTAATCAGCATGGCACCTCATTGTAAGACTTGCTCTTTTCCAGGCTCAGGACCCAAGGAACAACACATAGGAAAAGATTTCCATGTTGACAAAAGGGTCAGCTGGGCAGACAGACCAGCAACTGCAGGGCGGATGAATGACTCAAGAGAGAGAAGAAAGGACCAAGGCTTATGAGGAGGGTGGACAGGTGGGTGGGATGGAGCATCTTCAAAGTACTATGTGATAAACACCCACATGGAAGCTCCCAGCAGAACCTGAACTTCATCATTGACTTTCTACAGTGAAACCAGAGCCTTGAGGGTTAGACCCTTCTGTGAAGACCCAGCATAGCAGCAACACCCAGACCCAGCCATCGGACATGAAACTCAGGGCACCAGAGATGCTGGGACACACAGGCCATCCCCAACATGCCAACATCCAGGAGCATAACCTCACATCATAGTTATTCTTGAGCAGACTCAGTGTTTGTCATCGGCCCCCAAAGCCACCATCCAGAAAGCTGATTATCCCTGCAGCAATTGGTCAGCAAGCCAAAGGCCCTCTAAACACTGAGCCCCTGAGGTCTGGATTTATAAGAATAAATATACTATATTTGAGAGTTTGCTATAAATGTCATTTCAAGGACAGTATTGCTCATGGTCATCATCACAGCCAAAGGCCTAAGAGGCACAGTGCCTAATTCTGAGAGAAAAGAAAGATCTAGTGCTGAAAAAGTCCACCTCTGAACTGAAGGGGGTTAGCTAATGGGCTGGGAGGGAACAGGACCTTCCAAATACTCATTTGTCCTAGATTTCTCAGGCCCTGCCAATGCAGCTACTTAACTGGAGGGTGAGAAAGAGTCCACCCTTTTACCTCAAGAGAGACAAAACACGCAGACCCTCTCCAGAAACCATGAATAGGAAGGATGCTGGGGACATTTCAGAAGCAGAACTGATGGCCTACATTCAGGCCAAGACTTTTCTTCTTGAGGTCAGGGCAAATCTCTGTATTTGGAAGTCTCTGCTTACAATGTAATTAACTGGTCTCAGCTCAGCAATAAACCCTGCAGATCAATCTCAGCATGGGGGCCATGGAGACACCATCATCTGGTCCAGAGCTTGCTGGGCTTCATGCACTTGACTTTATTGCCCATGGTGGACACAGCACTTCCAGGTGGTAAACACTCCACACTTGGTGCCCATCACAGTTCTGCCTCCTTGTCCCAGAACTTCTCAGCGTTTGGAAGGAAGAGGCGGGGGCAGTGAAGAATCAATGCCAAGGGGCAGTGGCTGGGTCTCTGTGGGGTCCCATCTTGCAGTAACTGAAGCAGTTTGGCTTTCCCACAAGCCATGAAATGGGCTGGGTGGGGAGTGGAGATTTGCTGGGGGCCTCTTTCTAACGGCACTCCACTGCAGCTGTGCTAAGTGTGGCCTGGGGAAAGGGCTCTCAGAACAACTATTAACACTCTAATGTAGGACAGAATGTCCTCTGCAGTCACAAGCCAACTGCCCATCAGTGTGAGGCCTTAAAATGGGGGTGAGGGGTAGGGGGGGTAGGGGGGGAGAAGACCGCAATCTTGTCCTGCAGGAAATTTATGTATGGACAGACCAGAAGGCCACACGTCCCAGGATCCTTGGGGTGTCTCCATTCTATAAGTGGGATGACAAACTGACTCTTGGTGTTAATAGAGCCCTCAACTTGTTCTGGAACAGCACTGAAGATGAGCTTGTGCTGGGAAGGAAAAGGAAGAGGTAGCAGGGCCTACAAACAGCAAGAAGTGGAGGGTGAAGAAGGGCCCCAAGGCAGGGACAGGCTATTCTTCCAGGGTGCCAGTTTAAAAGTGGAGATGGAGAAGATGGCTTATTGGCCTGAAACCATGATCCCAAGACAACCATGTGGACTGAGGCAACCAGACTTGAAACAAAAGCTGGTAGAAGAGCAAGCCAGAAAAAAGCAAAAACAGAAACATTCAAGCATGGGGCTGGCTGACTCCAGGCTCTCTAAGGGAGGCCAGAGAGCCCTATGCTGGTTCACAGAGCCTCCAAATCAGGCCTTGAGAGCAGAGATGTCCCAAAAGAATGGAAGGGCAGCCCTGGGTGGCAAAGGTCATCATTGTCTCCACAGATCATGACTGTATAAGCAGGAGAACATAACACTCTGACCATTTAGGAAGAAAGCCAGGAAGCCCAAGGGGCCGGTAGGTAAATGGGCATACAAAGACACCAATCAGAGAACTGGGGCCCCAACCCTCAGAGCAAGCCTCATAAGCAAGTCCTGAAGACTGGCTCTCGCCTAGCCCTGGCCACTGTGGCATGTTCCTGGGAAACCCCATGGGCTAGGGTTCACACAGGGCTTCCTCTACCCAAGGGAACTTCCCTAGGCTGTGGCATGGGCCCATAGGGACCTCATTTACACATATGCTTTTCAATCAGCTTATCTGCATGTCTCAAATGAAACACCACCATCATTTCCAGCTTAGAATCGCCCATTCTGAGGCCTAATGAGGATACACACTGGAGACGGACTGCTGTGTGGCAAGAGGCGGTCACAGTAAGGACGGCCCGGGCCTGAGCCACACCGCTGATTTATTCTCTGCTCTCCGACTGCTTACCTTGTCGGGGTAATAAAAATATTTTCACTCAGCTGGTAATAAAACTGAATCTAGTTTACTAGCTGTAACTGAATCTTACCTTGAAAGAATAAGTCAATTTTAACCTTACAATGTAGTCACGACAGCTTTCAGAGAAATTTCATTAAAATCACATTTAACTGGAATTAAAAACCCAAGAAAGGGAAAATGTACAAGGAGATAAAGCCACTTAACAGGCAGAGGTAGGACTGCTGCTCAGTAATAAGTTCTAGTGCTTTCTTCCTTAAGGAAATGGGAGCAATATTGGTAAAAATATTGACCACAGGCCCCTCCCCAGCTCCCAGAAGTGGCCTCTCCTGTAACTCAATACCCAGGAGCTACAATGAGTCAGCCACTATAAGCACCTTATAACTCTCTTGACCTCACACACAGGACAAACGAACCTATGCTACTAGCAGGTGATGGCAGGTGAGCTAACCTCCGGAACTGAGGCTGGAACTACTCCCTACCACTGGACAGGAAAAGGAGACCCAACGTGCTCAAAGCTGGTTCCTGGGCAGGTCTGAGGTCTCCTTTTCTTCTGGAACACTCAAACTAGTCTCCAGAGCCCAAATCCCTATTTTAACTCAATACCGACATCTTTCCTGACACTCAGCCTCTAAAACCTTGGATCTACAGTCTGTCTAAACCTGAAGCTGGAAATCAACCCATCCCTTAGACTTCTCTGCCAGTTGATGTGGTACTAGCTTGCTTACTCTTCATGGTCAGTCTCTCCGTCCTGTCTCCATGCCAACACCAGACCACAATGGTCCCTGATGCTATATACAGTTACAGGAAGCACTTTCTATAAGACAGGCTGCCAGTTATTCACAAAACTGGTCCCCTGATGCTGCTGACTACATGGGTGGGCTGTTTCTCAGGTAGTTGGTAAACTAGAGACTACCTCACATATCAGCAGCACACGGCCTGCCCCCACATGCAGATGCAAACAAGCTTGTGAGGACATTTAAAAGGACCTCCAGCCAACTTTGTAAGTGTGTCCCACTCCTTGGGACACACCAAGTTCTTTCCACAAATCTATACATGTGTCTGTCTGTATCTGGCCCCTTCTCCTAGGATGTGAACGAGAAGAGCAAAGACAATAGCTCTCATACTTCAGCATCTCAGCATGTGGTCCACTCACAGAGGCCGGGCTCAGCACTTCACGAGCTCCCAAACTTCTGAGGACAAAACTTTCTGGAACACAACGCTTTGAGTGCAGTTTCAGCCAGTACAATCTAAATTTTCCACCACTTTTGGTATCTAAGATTGAGCAAAACCAAGGGGTGGAGGACCCTCAGATCTTCCTGTCACATCATGGCCCTGTCTTGGAGTATCTGGTACTTAGCAAGTTCTTCCATGTCACTTCCACAAGACATGACCCTGCCTCCTACTAATTGTGAAGTCATGATGACAGTTTCTCCAATGTAAACACACATAACACTCTGAAACACAATATTAGTATTCTCTAAAGCCCCTGTGTTGAAGGCTGATGGTCCAATTTGGCCTGCCTCATTCTAGGAGCCAGCTCTGCCATCATCTGGTCAGTAGCTACAGCGGAACACAAGCCCTGTGCCCAGCATGCCATCTGACCTAATAGGGTATTTGTATTGGGAGATGGAGCCCTTGAGGAGTTGTTAATTAGGCTAGATGAGGTCATGATGGCTGAACCTGCAGACTTCATTGACACAGTGATACAGCACAGAGGCCAATATCCAGGGTCACTACAAAGACAATCCCATCCTCCTGAGGCTCTGAATGATGACAAACATATCTAACAACACAGAATAGGAACCCTAGGCTAGCCTTGCAAAGAATCACTAGTAAGACTGAAGAGGAAAATCTCCACTTAGGAAGAACAGTGGATGCCAGCTTCAGCACAGCATCTCACAGTGAAAGCCGAGTGCTTTATAGAGCTCAGTAAGCCTTGGCCACAGATGAGAATCCCCTGGAGAAGATGAGAAGCTGCTCCCAACAGACCAGGACACAGGTATTTGAAACATCTACAGGACAATGACAAGAACAGTAATGAATGGCCAATGAACTGTTTATACATCTAAAGGGTACATGCACACACGCGTGTGCGTGTGCGTGTGTGTGTGTGTGTGTGTGTGTGTGTGTATAGGTAGGTAGGTTTATCATATGTATACAATTGTGGATATGTATATATATATATATAGATGTGTGTATGCGTATGCTAGTGTGTTATACACAGGTGTGTTTACATTTATTGTGTATATAAACAGGTAAAAAGATATGTATATGAGTATATACAGATACATGTGTGTATATACAGGTATATGATATGTATATGCAGTTGTGTGTACTTAGACTCGTACAATTATATGTACAGGTGTGTGTGTATGTATGTATGTATATACAAGCATACATTTATGTATGAGTGTGTATGTGTACTTATATGTATACAAATGTGTATAAATGTGTATATACAGATATATATGAGTATATACACAGGACAATGTATATATATAAAAGTGTTTTGTATATGCAAGTGTCTATACATGTATGTGCAGGTATGGTATATGTATATGGTATACACATGTGTAAATATACAAGTAGATATATTCATAGGATTATCTACATGTGTATACTAGGATATGTATAAGCGCATACAGCTAGTGTATATTGAAACAAATATATGTATATAGGCATGTATGCATGTGTATTCAGATATGTGTATGTGTGTATTTTGTGCACACAGGCCCATATATGTGTGCTCTATGTACATACAAATGGTTTGTATATATCAATGTATGCAAGTGTGTATATAATTTCAAATAATATATTACATTTAAGGCCATATTCTCCTCCATTCTGTCCAGTGTCTAGAAAGAAAAGTGAGCCTATAGCTTAGACTGGGCTTGAATTACACTTTTCCCCTCTGCGCTTATCCATGGAAGGGTTCCAGATAAGAAAAAGGAAGCCCAGGGAAGACTGAGCTTCAGTGAGTGCTGATTACTTACTGCCCAGGCATGTTACATTCAAACCTGTCAGTGTTCACCTGAAGCTGTATTTTACTTATTGAATCTGGCACCCTCGACCACTGAAGCCATGTAGGGTTGAGAGATTAGGTGGGAGACAACGTTAGTGCTGTCTTTACTAGAGGAAAGAGAACGCACCACAAATGAGAAACCAGGAAGGTGCATTCAGTAGCTCAGCAGCAGCTTAATTGGTCCAGCAACAGCTTCAATGTTATGGCAGCAGCGTCTCTGGCTGACCTTCCTCAACAACCTTTTTGCTCAGGCTTGCTCACTGCGGAGTTTCCCAGCCCACCAGGCCCAACGGTGTCTCTCTACTTTAGGCTACCTCTAAGAACCTGAGACAAAGCCCAGTAGACCCACGGCTCCAGGAAGAGTCAAGAGTTCTCCAGTTCCTGCCTCTTCTCTACTCCCTGAAGCCACCCTACAGCGTCCCTGGGCCTCCCGAAACAGGCTTCTTGAAGACGGTAGCAGTGTCTCCCTGAAGGGCTAACACTCTCATGTCTGTGAGCTAGCCCTCTATAGTCTAACCTTCTGACTGGGCATGACCAGCATCTCTTTGGGCACTGCTGAAGCCGTATATGCTCAAGTGATCTAACATCAAGCAAGCTCCTATGTCTCATATGTCAAAAGACACACCAGACATTTCACTTATACAGAAGTGCCTGTGCTACTGCAGACATGACATGAAGAGAAGGCCTGAAGTGGACCCTGGCCTGAGACTGCAAAGGTGCTTTGGTCACGGCCTTTGAGAGGCAAGGGCTAGAAGCCTGCTCATGTCTGGCAATTCTACTTTGGCAACAATCTAGGCCATGTGATTTCAGATATAATAGATGCTAATGACAACAAAATGTGCAGGGGCTTGTTAAGATTTGATGGGAAAGTGTAAAATCTCACTTTCAAATATACACAAGCATTCCAGATGCAACATGGGCAAAATCACATGCCACATTCCTTGGACTGAAATTCCACTAGGAGGCAGGAGCCTAACGAACACTTATCACCGCAATAGGAAGTTACTAACTTGTGGGAGCAGCTGGTTACTACCTATAAAGAGCTTTAATAACTCAGACTAGGTAGACAGTGAACACACCAAAAACTCCTAAATAAATTTAAATAATGAGAGAGGCAGGACAAGGCAGCACAGGCAGCACTCTAATTCTGCCTTCTAGGGTGCTCTGTGACACACACCTACTTGAATATGGACAGAACCAACTGTAAGACACGTGTAGCTTTTAGTCATTGAAGTCCCTTGGCATGAGCCTTATTCTTCCTGAATAAAAATGCCAAGCCCTTAACCTTTCCTGACTTTAGATGTTTGTAAAATGAATTCAATAGGACTAAAACTTACACAACTTCCTAATGTCCTTTCTGAGCTGGTGACTACAGTGTCCTTTAGCTCAAAAGTGCCCTCTCAACTTGGGCTGCCCCCTGATATCACTGTGGCCAAATGCTGGGCTGCCAAATAAAATGGGCTTTGTGTTCCAGTCTCTGGTGGATGCACTAGGAACTCGTACACACCCTTTCTCCCTTTCTCAAGCCCTTTCTCCTCCTACCTCAGGTACTAGCCAAGGACACTCTGCCCGCTGCTACCATCAGACAGAGCCCTCCCCAACCCACCACAAGAAAAGCTGTATAAGGACAAACCCTGCTCTAAGCTACTCAAGTGCAGCCACTGTGATTTACAAGCCATAAGCCATAGTCTAGCTTCTAACAGTGGTGTGGACTTTGACATTCAGCCGTTTGGAATTTGGTCAACACCTTACCCAGTGCAATTTGAGTTCATGGCCATGCTCTCAGCAACTACAAAGAGGGGTCACAACTAATCTTGGAGAAGCAACAGCACTGAGTCAGACAGAAATCAAGAGAGGTCACTAGAAGAGGAAAAAACCACTGCTGACAGAAAGTCAGGAAGAAGGAGGCAGCAGCAGGTACACACGGGCATGAGAGGAGAGCCACACGGTGAGGGGCAGCGGGCCTGGAGGACAAGCACCACAGAGCAAACACCCAGAGTATTCAAAACCTATTGGGCTGTCGAGGCTGGCCTGTGGACCTTGGTCCTTGTCACATACAGTCCTTCACATGGGTCCTCTTGAGTTCCGGTGGAATAGAAGAGCCCAAGGAGACTGCACAACAATGTCCCAAGACCACTAATGCTCCTCCTGGCAGCACTTCTGGCAGATGGTAAAGACCATTATACCACACTAGTACAATCAGTAGGTGTCTGATGGTGGTGGCTCTGCAGAATGGTGACATGGGTCTGTATTTCTCTGAATAAATGCTTTCATGCACCTTCCGAAAACATCCAGTCTGGCATGTCCACACAGGCTGGGTGGAGGGCTGGAGTCACAGTCCAGCTGCAGGTTCCACCTGCTTCTCCCCACAGAAACAAGCAGTGTGTGCATCTCACAGCAGACCAAGAAACCAAGTGTCTAGAAAGGGGAAAACACTGGGAGTGATGTTGAGCCTAGCACAGGTGCCATGCCTTGGCCTTGTTCAGACAGTGCCCCAGGGCACCTGGCACTATGTGGCAGTGTCTCCTAATACCCAGTACAAGCAATCCAAGTGTCCCAAGTGAGACTCACTTCTCCTGAGGTGGGGAGGTGGCCTCTCAAGGCAGGCCTGGCCCAGAATAAACTCCTTTCCCAGGAGCTGCTCCTTCAACTCTAGGGCAAAACGGAGTGATTAGGAAGGAATGGGGCCCTTACCAGCAACCACAGCACTTGGGTTGGCTACAAACATGCAGCCCCCACGGGGAGAGTAAGGGTTGCAAATCAGCTCTTGCTTGGAATGTAGCTGTGCTCACATGAGAAATCTCAAATCCTTACAAATGCCCTGGGAGCCAGTGATCTGCCTGGGCCTCAAAGAGATTGTACCTCTCTGGAAGTATGCTGTCTGGTCTGCTGCAGACTTCTTGGGGAACAGCCTTTCTCTCCCCACGGGATAATATGGTGCTAAGCTGTGTCCTACATTGGGTCTAAAGCTTCCAGGGACTGGTCTCCTGGTTACAAGCGTATTCACTTTCCACCTTTATTTATAGGATGCATTTGCTGAAATGCAGACCCCAGAATGATGCTCTTTAGCAGACTGATGACATCGTCTGGTGTATTTATTGAGACCATTCCCAAGGAACAGCCATCACTGATGGCTATGACTTAAACAGTCTCTGGAAGGATGGTAGTGACTCATTCCCACACTCAGGAGCCTGAGGCAGGAGGATCAGAGATTGAAAATATCTAAATCTATATAGTGAGAGATTTCTAGAAAGGTGAAATTTCTTCCCTTGGTTGGTTTAATTAAATCCACTGCAATGTATTTGTACAGTTTCTCTGTTGGTTCCATGCATGATTCACTGGCCTCTTGAACCTGAGAGCTGGCACCATTCTTTTTTCAGATTACTAACCTCTGCCCTCCCTTCCTACGGAGATTCACGTCCACATCTCTACCTTTCTGCATCTCATGTTCAGAACTCTAGTGGCAAGGCACAGACAGCTTTGCCACTTTCATCTGATGTTAAGCCTGCTCACTGAACTCTTCATTTAGCTCTTGTTCTTTAAGAATCATATTTTATTATTATCGTCTCTCTCTCTCTCTCTCTCTCTCTCTCTCTCTCTCTCTCTCTGTGTGTGTGTGTGTGTGTGTGTGTGCGCGCGCACACACACACGCACGTGCGCACGTGCTCTGGAAGCATTCTATGTGCCTGGTGAGTTGTCTTCAGTGGGAACCTGCAGAAGTGAAAGGCCTCGCTCTCCACCTTCTCTGAAGTCCCATCTCCAGTGGCTCAAGCTGCCATTCCAACAGCCTTCCACAATTTCTCATCGGCCATCTGCCCACTCTAGAGACAGTATTTGCTTCCCCAGCCAGTGCCATTTCAAAGGCTGCTGCCTGCTTCCTCCTCTGTCTCCAAAGAAGACATGACTACCCATCACCTATGCACCCTCATGTCCACACGGCACCTTCCTTAAGAGGTTCAGCCGTGCTTGGGAGGCGTTACTCAGAATGGGAAATTTCTTAAAAGTGTCTCTGAAAAATTCTTTAACTACTCCTTATGATAAGAAAAGGGGGATGGAACCCACCTTCAACAGTCACTGCCCTTCAGGGGCTTCTCATTTCTAGACTCTGCCTCTCTTCTGACTCTATGCAACCCCCAATTGTCCTTTTTCACACCATCCACCTGGAACAGCTCTGTCAGCAGGGCCACAACCACTTTCCCTCTCTAGTTAATGCTCTCTGAAACAAGCACGGTCCTTCTACTCCCTAGAACTGCAGAAATCAGGCAACAGGTTAGGGTTTTTTCTACACAGTGTATCCTGCCACTGATGAAAGGCTTACAGTGAGTCCAGTGGAGCTACGGGAGCTGCAGCCCTGCAGCTTCTCCAAATACTGTGGGTGCAGGATAAGGAGGAGGCTGCCAGCCAGGGCTGGAGCCCCAAGGACCAGGCATTTCCTGCTTGCACAGTCCAGTATCCTCACAATGGTGCAGCTACACAGATTTTCAGAGCTTCTATTATGAGAACACAAGCAAGCAGGTTGCACAGCCTGCCCTGGGACACTGGCATCCATCCTGTGCTGTGAAGAGCTGATCCTTGCATGGAGATAAAGATGCTTTACCCAGAGCACAGACATGGGCAGCTCTGCAGTAGTCACTGCTGCTCTTTGGAACAATCACAGTGTAAATCTGCAGTGTGCCTCCTTCTGAACCGCAGCACGAGAAAAAAAATCAATTCAAGCATTTCCCCAACTGCAGCGCTGGAGCAAGCCAGCCCTGGCCACAACTTAAGGCTCATGGAAAATATAAAATAGGCCTTCTGAGGGGCACAGGAGGAAAAGAAGAACCTGCTAGAACTGTGTAACTCGTAGCTCCTGCAAATAGTATTTCAAAGAACTAAATGAGGCCGGGGACACTTGTGAAATCGCTGGTAGGAAAAAACTTCAACCAGAGCCAAGCAAGAACGCAACCTGAGTGCAGAATAAATGCACAGGGTGCACTGACGAGAGAAAGAGCAGTACTTCGGAGGGAGGTTGAAAAGCAGCTAAACACACTGAATCCAATAAAGCAGCCCTAGAAGTGCGTGAGACTTCATAATATGGAAATGAGGTAATAACCATCAGACACAGAGACGACTCCCAGGCTCAATCAAGGAACGAACGTAGCACAGTTTCGAAGTTTTTGGCTCTGGTTTATAATGTCACTCAGTCACTTCCCAAACCAAGTCTCTCCTATGAAGAGGGCTATGACAATTTTCTTCCACCATGGGAGCAGCCAGGGGAAGGCTGGGAAGGGGCCTGCACACACAGAGGGCACACAGCCAGGACTCCACCTCAATAGAGTTCTCTGTACCCTTGGTCAAGTGACTCAGCCGACTCGGCCGGGACTCTGGGAAACAGGGTGTCTTCTACAGCTCACAGCTGACAGGCTGCTGTCACATATATACACAGGCCTGGTTCTGCTTGGCGTCACTTTGTTAATACTCTGCTCATTAATTTAACAAACTATCAGGAGGCTCCGCTTGGAATGGGCAAGCATTATCTCTCAAGTTTCATTTAATTAAACTCTGCTATTGCAATATGACATTCAGCACATCGCAGGGGGAATTATTTTAAGGACGAAGGTAAAAAGTATTTCAAAGGCCTCACTTAAACATGAAAGCATAATCTAAAATTGCCGGAGCACACACTATAATTTTTCTATAATATTGAAGATGTTCTTTCTGGACTTGGTAATTAATTGGATTCCATGGAGAAATTATTCTATCCTCCTTGATAGCAAATGATACACCCAGGCAGGGGAGGCAAGGCAAAGGACAGCCATCAGCAACCACCCTGCTGCCCAGATGAGAAGCTGCAGCTGACCCAGGAGGGAGGCTGGCTGCCAAGAGCACTGCATCTCCTTCCCCACTGAGTCCTGACTGGAGCACAGGCTGGATGGGCAGAACAGCAGCTTCTCCTGCTAAGGACGCACTTGGCTGAGAGCTAGCAGACCCAGGTACCACTGGCCAGATGAGAACAGGATGGTGGCGTCTGGCAGGGCTGGGGAGCAAGGCTGCCTCCCTAACCTCCCGCTAGAACTCTCCCTGCCCCAGGGAAGGCTGTGCTGGACACTGACTTACCATCAATCCGGCTCACAAGCTCTTCCAGCATCTTCACTTTCATCTGAATCCCAGGTTGGGCAAAGGTGTAGTTGTCCTAAGGGGGAAAAATTACAGCATATATTAAATGCACACAGGATAAAGCAACTTTGAGACCTTAAATTCAGGTACCCAGAACCCACATAAAAGCCAAGTCGCTGTGGAAGCCACCTGTAATCCCAGCACTTGGGAGAAGGAGACAGGGCATCCCCAGATCAGGCTGGCTGGCTGGACTAGCCACAGCTAGTGAGCTCTGGGTTCAACCAAGAGACTGTATCTCCAAGTAAAGTGGAGTGTGACTGAGGAAGGCAAGCAATGTCAACTCCAGGCCCACACAAATACCACTGTACACATACTCACACATGGGTGAACATACATAAAGACATACCACACATGAGCACCACCCGCTCCGGTAACCCAGATCCTCCAAAGAGGAAAAAGCGGTGAAAAGAGTTTATAATGCAAAACCATTTTATAAACAAACCAACTACACACTGCTAGGTTGCCTCACGAGAAACAGGTCCAGGGCCACACTCTGCATAACACCAACAGAGCACAGCACCACCAGGTCTCACTCCCATCTGATGTCAGAGGATGCACACAGCTCCCAGGAACGCTTCATGGAACATTTCTATTTGTTAATGTTGGATATTTACATTTAAATTGAACAAACCAGCACCCATGCGTCTGGCTCATTGAGCAGAACCACTGGCTGGAATGACCACCTCAATGGGCACCTGGACAGCCAGCACCCGGCCCACCAGGGAGCCAATGAGAAACGGCAAATGTGCTGACAGCGCAGCACTCAAGTGCTAAGAATGCAGCCACTGTATGAGAAGTGGCATGCGACTCTTCTCAGTGATGCGGGTGAGGCTCATATGGACTGGAGGCAGGGGTTGGGGGCAGATTTGGGGAGGGAGCCTTTGTGAAAGGGACTTGGAATAGAAGCATAGCTAATATTTAGCTACATGTGACATCTACAGTGTGTGCTCTCTCTGGGCACGGGTCCCATCATCTATTAGATGAGACTCAGCACCCCGCATTGTTGGACGGTTCTGAGCCTCAGACATTACAGAAGCCAGCAGAGGGGAAGGCTTTCAGACATGACATAGCATGGCAAATGGCAGCCCGCAAACCTCAGAGCACTCAGAAGTAGCATGGAGCACGGGCGAGAGAGCAGGGAAGAATGCCTACTCCCTCTCAGCCCACGGGGAGCACGTTCTGCAGCTTCACAGATGGTGGGGCACCCAGGTGGCCTGCACCCAAGGGCAGCAAGTGTCTGCAGTCAGCAGGCAACATAGCAGAGTGAGAAGCATCAGCCCTCCGTCCCCTTCAGAGCCTGCCAATAGCATGGAGCCTCAGCACCTGATCCTGAATGGGGAGCCTTCCAGGAAGACAGAAAGAATTAAGGACAGACGCTGGCTGGCAGAAGTTCTTAATGCCACTGTGGCTCAGTACTAACAAAGCCTACAAGCTATAGAGGTGTCTATCTACAACAGGAAGAGTAAGGCATGCTGGGACATCTCTCCCAGACAAAACTGCAGTGAGAGCCTCTAGACTTCCAGTTCACTCATATGCAAGGGTTAGAACAAGAAGAACTGTGTCTACCAACCTCGTGAGGGCTAGGCCAGGCCAGGCCTTCCAGAGACATAAGACAGCAACAAAGACAGGATCTGGGAACATGGTGGGAACTGCCCTGGGCCTTAGGATGGCCTCCTACCCAGATTTGGAAGGCCAGATCTCTGACAGGCTCATGCACTCTCGTGAAAGTCAGCTCTCCGGAGGAGCAACTATTGGGCTCAGTCTCATAGTCAAAACTTGAGGTCCCGAGGAACTGTACGAATCCCAGAGGGCCAAGCATCCTGCTAGCTGCGATGAAGCAGAAGCCAGAATCAGGACTAACTGGGTTCTAACATACCTAACCTTAAAAGCCATAGAAAATTTGGTTCTAGCCTACAGCTCTTCAGAGAGTCATCAATCGTCTTTGGATCTGAGCTTGCCAAGTATAACTTGGGAGACTTAATTTCTCCGAGGAGGTTAGCAGGAGGTTACTGCTCCAGTCTGTGGGTGCATATTTGGGTGGAGGAATTTATGAACAGTCTGAACTAGATAGAGATGAGAGAGACTAGCTAAGGGTGGTTTGCAGCCTCTGGGTCAGGAAGGCCCTACTGACCACTTACTATATTCTAGTCTGATACACCTCCCTGAGGTTGACAAGCCTCCTTACACAGCTAACTGGGGCTGTGATGGCTACCCCAATTACAGCTGAAGAAATCAGGGTGACACATCTTCTAACCTCCCCACACTTTACATGGTGAGAGCTTCACCCCCACCCACGAGACTAATCAGTGCTCTATGGGAGGACAGAGGCCCTATGGGCTCTTCTTGCCCAGCCCCAGCCTACCAACACTGGCTAGAGACAGTGTGGATTTAGCCAGTTATTTGGCTTCCACACTAGAAACCATTTCAAGCCCACTCACTGTGCAGCAAGAACGACAGCTCTCCTTTGCTTCCATCTGCCACTGTTTTGTTTTACTTCTCAGTTTGTTCAGAGCTCAGAAAGGGAAGCTGGCTTTTTAGAATCCAAACACTGAGGCAAGAATGATACCATTCTATAAGAGGAAAAGGGGAAGTGGGGGTCCTGCTTTGAAAGAACCTTCAAGGCCTTGGCACTCTGGCAAAGGCAGAAGACAAAACCAGCAGCAAAACCAGCAGCGTTCTCACTGGCCCAGCACTGGGCTGCCAGCCTACGCCAACAAAGACAGACAGACCAGGCCAGGGCGCACCTTTAGGGCCACTCTGTTGAATTAATTCTCATATATTCATATTCATTCTCTCTCTCTCGCTCTCGCTCTCTCTCTCTCTCGCTCTCTCTCTCTCTCTCTCTCTCTGACTTGACCTGACACGACACGACACGGGAAATGCCACACTTAGCAGTTACCTGCTGTGCTAATCTGGGGACAAAACATGTATTATATAGACACAGCACAGCACAGAAGGGAAGAGCATGGTGAATGCTGGTCCTGGGATACAGGACAGGGCCTGGCTGGGAGCAGCACAGTGAGGATGTGAGACCTGGGCTGCAGTAAAGCAGAGAGGTCCCAGGGTCCCTAGGGAGCATGGCATATTCAGGAAAGGGGGAGTGTGGGGCAAGACAAGAGCTGGGAGGAGGCCATTCTGAAGGAGTTACAAGCAGGAGGTGAGAAAGAACCATAGCTGCCCAATGATGTCAGCAGGGGGAAAGGGCAGCTGTCCACTGTTGCAGCTACAAGATTCAAATTGTGGAAGGATCCTGATTGTGCCGTGTAGAAATAACAGAGCGGGACTACAGAGGGTGAGGGCTATCAGCTACGAGACAAGAGCCATAATGGAGACAAAATGATGACAGAGCTTCCCACCGAGGACACAGTCAACCCAAACTGTCCCAAATGCTTCCCACTGACCTGGTCTGACTGGGTTTTTGAACTTGAATGCAGGATTTTACATTTATTCCTATTAGCGTGCTCACTTGATTGGTTCTGGGCTGGTATTCCAGGCAGCTGAACTCATTGTGAATCGTGATTATGTCATCCATCACATTAGCTGTCCCTCCAAGCTTAGAAGCACTGGTTAAAGCGATACCCTGAATGTCTCCATTACAGCCTCTGAGAAGAGGTGGGAAGGACGAAGACAAGGACAGGCTTGTGGCAAGCCTCTCAGAGTGCAGTCAGCACAGACCAGCCGCTGAAAACACATGGCGCCTTGCCTAACTCTGTGTTTCCCATCTGCTAGCTCAACTTCCTCCTGCTTCTCACCTATGAAAGACGGGCAGCATATCCCTCACAAGGGTGCAGGGTGAGCAACTGCATCTACTGGAGCCTACCACAGCACCTACCCCAAGTGCATTCCCAACCTTCCTGTCCCCAGCTTTGCTGATTACAGATCATTGTCCAACACTGAGAGGTCCTGACAGACACAGCAGGACAGCAGCCTCCTTGTGTAAGCCACTGTAGGAACATGCCCTGGGCTCATTTGTAGCCACGGGGCAAGCAGCATCTCAGAGTTATAACACTGTGGGCAGGATCCAGTAAGACAGTGCAGAGTGGTCAGGCCAGAGCTACTGCTGGATAGAGGACAGACAGACATGGACCAGAGATGAAGTAACAGGGTGAGCAAAGCCAGGCTGGGAAGGCCACCCTGCCAACCATGTGGCATCCTGGCAAAAACAAAACCATGGGGACCAGGTTCCATCAGAAGGCGAGGTGGATGAACAGGTGGCACACGGACGCTTACTGAGGACTAATGGACAGCACATGTTGTTAGGCATCTGCCAGACCCATAGTTTACAATGTTAATTAAACTATGAGTTTCAGTTGGTCATGACTCATTGACAGTGCCCTGTCAGTCACAAGTGTGTTACGTTAATGCAGGTGTTCTTCAGAACAGGGGAAGTGTGGCTGTGGGGGAGGGAGGGAGGGATGACATGGGAACGCTCCAGGGTTATGGTTTATCTGAAGTTGCTCTGAAACAGCCACTAACGTTTGAAAAGGAAGCAAAAAATAAGATTTTGTTACTAGATGTCAGGCAGTGGTGGCACACACCTTTAATCCCAATACTTGGGAGGCAGAAACAGGTAGATCTCTGAGTTCAAGGCCAGCTTGGTCTACACAGAGAGTTCCAGGGCAGGTAGAGCTATATAGTGAGACCCTGCCTGGAAGGAAGGAAGGAAGGAAGGAAGGGAGGGAGGGAGGGAGGGAGGGAGGGAGGGAGGGAGGGAAAGGGGAAGGAAAGGAGGCAAGAAGATGAGCACTTTCAATAATACATACACAGTCAGGAGGGAGAGGAGAGAAGAGGCCCAAATAAAGGAGATGCAAGTGTTTGGTGCCATCAGACAAGAGGGAGTCATGATGGGACCTTGACAAGAAGCAAGTGGCATCATAACAGGAGAGCATCTGTGACATACCAATCTGCCAAAACAGTACAGTGGCCCTCGAATGCACAGCTAACACTAAGAATGGAGTTATATGGTGAAGTCTGGCAAAGCCACAGAAGAACGAGACACACCTACTAGAGCTGGAAGTCTCAATGTCCTCAGCAACCCAGGGAAGGAAGGCAGACAGCACCAGGAGGACAGCAGACTAGGGCAGGACATCCAGCAGTGTGACCTGGCAATGACACTAACCTCGCCCACATAGAGGAACACACATTCTCTGTACTTGGAGTGTGAACCTGAACTTCCAGAACTTCAGAGAAGAGCAGCTCTCACCCCTCATCAAAGAAGCTTCTCTCAGCAGACAGAAACCATTTAAAAAGCTACAACCAGCTAAAATGTCCAAAACGACTGATTGTGGCGAGCCCAGTCCCAACGATACATCTTCTACACAACTCTACACCAGAGGCTCAGGGAACACTGCTGGAGAGGGTGTTGAAAGATTGCAAGAGCCAGAGCCCCAGGAAAGACTTACACAGCATTGTGTCTTCTACATGACAGTGAAGCTACCCCTGTGACATCCTAACATTATGGCTCCCTAAACAAGGCCCAAACAGTGACAACATCGGGTGACTTGCCAGTGTGGATGAGGGAAATCCTATGTGGCCCCACCCCTAGATAAACAGCACCAGGCAATTAAAAACTGCTTAGAGGGGGCAAATTAGCCTTCCCCAAAGATCAGCACCCTGACTGGCTAACCAATCCCAAGTGGTCAGCCCTAAAAGCATATGCACAGAAGCAACACTGAATGGACTCACACTCAAGCACACATGCACACACGCACACACACACACATACACCAATAATAAACAAAGAATAAAAGGCCATAAATTTGCAAAGGACTTATGGGGTAACATGTGAAGGGGTTAAGGGAGAAGGGGAAAATTATGTAGATAGATAGATAGATAGATATGCATATATATGTGCATATATATATATATATATATGGAGAGAGAGAGAGAGAGAGAGAGAGAGAGAGAGAAAGAGAGAGAGAGAGAGAGAGAGAGAGAGAGAGAGAATTTCCAGAAATCAATCAGCCGCTTGGCTGGTCCACTTTCAAGGTCCCTGGAGTGAGTCTGGAAGAGCTGCAGGCAGAAATGAGCAGACACCACAGAGCCTGGTGCGCCTGCTGCTCTAGCTACCCCTCCTCCCAGCTAGTGCTGCTCTCTGTGAAGCAGCTCCCCACACTAGAAGCATGGAGTCGAGAATTCCTGACAGCCAAACTCTGGGGTGAATAAGGCCTGGGCACTCACTGGTGACCAGGCCTGAATAAGCAGATGAACTTAACTTGGGCAGACCTGAACCCTGGGCAGGAGATCTTGTCTATAGAAAATAGACAGAGTGAGCTGAGTGTGGATGCATTCGTCACTCTCTGCTTTCTAACTGTGAATGAGATGTGACCTGCCAGCTCCTGCTCCTGCAGCCAGGATGTCCCCACCATGATCTGACTGCGAACCAGAACGAGCCCTTCTTCCTTCATGCTGCTTTTATTGGGGCATTTCATCACAGCAATGGAAAAAGAAACTACCACATCTGTGGCCTCTAGAAGAGAGACATAAGGTATCCTGTGAGTTGGTGAAGGATTTTTTAGTCATGACACAGAAGATAATACACAGCCCAAAATGATTCTATCAAAACTAAGACTTTTCTGGTCATTAGAAGGCACTATCTGAGCTGGTGACATGGCTCAGTGGGTAAGAGCACTGACTTCTTTTCCAAAGGTACTGAGTTCAAATCCCAGCAACCACATGGTGGATCACAGCCATCCATAATGAGATCTGATGCCCTCTTCTGGTGTGTTTGAAGACAGCTATGGTGAACTTATAATAATAAATAAATCTTTGGGCCGGAGCAAGTGGGGTTGGCCAGAGCAAGCAGAGGTCCTAAATTCAATTCCCAACAATCACATGAAGGCTCACAACCATCTGTACAACTACAGTGTGTACTCATATACATAAAATAAATAAATCTTTAAAACAAAAAAAGAAGGCACTGTCTGAAAAAGAAGCTGATATGCCATAATGGGGAGAGAGCATCTCCAGATATATGTCTTGACAAAGGATTACTATGAAGCATAAGTGAAGGGCACAGAGGAAGTACGATGTGACAGAAATAGCATTGTAGGTTAGACAGGCAGAATTAACAAGCATAGCTGGTGAGGACCCTGGTATGGTACACCCAATTCTGTGAGCCCCGTTCAGTTTTGTGAAGAGAAGTTTGGCCTTCTGAAAAACGTGGCCCTCCTTCCACACTGAGACTAGAAGGACTCAAGAAAAGTGAATATGTCAGAAGGGATGCGCTAAGCATTCACAGAAATTTCAGAGCACCCTGGCTGCTCTCAGCAGGAGATCAGCTGACTGACGTATTCAGGCAATGGCGAGTCAGGTGACTTAAAGGAATACCCTCGCGTTCAGGCAAAAACGTGGATTTTTATGTTTTTTTTCAAGACTGTTTTAAATTATTAGTTTTTATTTCATTTGTAACTTGCTTACTATTCACTCATAGTGAATCTCAGTAGCGCAGTTACGGAATGATTTTGTCCATTTAATACACCTCCATTTTATTGACCAAGACTCTCAAATCACATTTCTTCAGGACACAGAGCCAGGCTCAGCAGGGACCCCACTGAGGTCCATGTTTCCGTCTGTGAGCTGGCACGTGGTCCATCCACTCGCTCCGGAGGCAGTAGGTTGTCCTACAGGCTGTTCTCCTCCTCACTGTCCACAAGGCCAGGCCAGAGCCTCCTGTCCGAGCACAGCGGTCCTCCCTTACTCTCCCTCCTTTGAACTGAGTAAGTAACAGTGAGCCCCCAGGACACAGGAAGTTTGAAGTCCCAGCTGTCTAAACTCATTCCCGAGGGTCACTGAAGCTCTACTAGAAGGTCACCTCCCATGCCAGGACAATGCCCACTCCAGGCACCAGCCTTCTCTGGTGGCCTTCTCACCAGCAAGTTCCAGGATAATGGAGTTACTTCCCCTCCCATTCCTATTCCGCCAGGGCCACCAACCAGTTCTCAGATTGAATAATTCTTCCCCAAGGAAAAGGAAATGTAAATGACTAATTATAAAAGGCAACGGTTCTTTTCTCCTCAAAGAAGCTGTCCTGCTAAGTAATGAGTCCAAGAGTAATAGTATGACTTCAGGGTAGGCAAGCACGGAGCCGTAATTCAGCAAGTAATGGCCAGCCGACAAACCCTGGCATGAGTGCTGTTAGGGAAATGAACAGACTGGCTAGAGCGTAAGAATAATCCCCTAGGAGCCAGAGAAGGGCACTGGCAGCCCAGAACTCCTAACTACCTGGACCTTGGACTCCATGACAGTGATGGGCTGAGACTTCCATAGGGGTCAATCACCAGCCTGCACCCCCAAGCACTAACATTCAAACCAGTTTCACCAGGCCAGAAGCCAGCTACCTGTCTTCATGCAATCCTTTGTAAAGAACTATCCACCCAGCAGAATCTGTTCATGTATATTCCCACTGTTTACACCAGAAGTCATCCCCCAGAGGAAGCTATAGACACCAAGAGCAGCATTTACAGATAACCTGTGTGTCAGCAACAGAGCCAAGACAGGAGGATCACAAGACCAAGGTTAGCATGGGCTATACAAGAAAGACCTGTTTTAAAAGAAAAATAGAAAACTGGAAAACAACTGGAAAAGACTAGGCCAATCAAGTTCTTTGTAAACTCTCCACCTCTTGCTGGCCTCTAAGTGTGCTTAGGGGAAAAAACAACTGCTCCTGCATCCTTCAAAGTGTCTGTGGCTGCAGGCCGGACTCCTTCCACAGTGCTACTTCCCGGGATGGGACTATGATCCCCCAGGCACTAGGATGTACTGCCTCCACCAAGGTATAGCCCAAGCCGGCCTCAAACTCATGACCCTCTGGCCTCTGCCTCTTCAGCATCTCCTTCCAGCATGGACCACACCAACCTGAACAACATGGTGGGTCCACATAGAAGGCCTGAGCACAGTCCAGAACACTCCTCTAAGCCTGAGGAACACTCCCCAGGCTGTGAGCCATACAGTCCCTCGGCAGCTCCTGGGGTGGCCATTCTCAGATACTTCCCATGTGAGCTACAAGAGTAAGTTTGCTATCTGGTACTCAGGACTCAAGATGTCCACTGGCCAAGCCTAAGACTGTGCAGTACAAATGTTCCTCATCTTAGAAACCCTTCCAGTTTTTCACTAGCATTTACTAATTATGCACAGCAATGTGTTTGGATGTATTTTCATGCACCTCAGTGCCCCACCCTCCAACTCTTACATGCCCTTCCTCCCCCAGCTACACTCCTTATACTATCATGGTTTGGGGTTAGGTTTTGTTTTTTGAGATAGGCTCTCATTATATAGCCTGGATGGCCTAAAGTTACTATGTAGACCAGGCTGGCCTTGAACTCTGCTTCCCAAGTGCAGAGATTAAAGTATATGTCACCATGTCCAACTTTCATATTTTGCTTTTCTTTTTGTTTTTTTTTAATATGGGGTGATACACACATACACTAAAAGAGGTCATGGGGTCCCCTCAAGCTAGAGTTACAGGTGGCTGTGAACTAGCTGAGTGGTCATCTGGAAAGCCTTTAATCAGGAGCCAGAGCTCTACCCACCCAATCAAGTCTGACTCCTGAGGGGTAGCTAGACCATAAGGGTCCAAAATTTTAATCCAGTCTCCTTCAGAGGTATCTTTTCTTCATAGCGGCAAGCATATCTTCTCGCTTTCTCCAGCCTCTGCCATCCCTGTTTCTCACCTACCTCATCTCCATCCTATAGTTACCACCGACCCTCCCTCTGCATGTCCCTCATATCTGTCCCTCTCTCCCACCTCTCATCTGTATGGTTTGCACTTGGTGTGTCTCTGTCTCTCTCTGTCTCTCTCTGTCTCTCTCTCTCTCTCTCTCTCTGTCTCTCTCTCTCTCTCTCTCTCTCTCTCTCTCTCTCTCTCTCTCTCTCTCAGATTCATTTTTATTTATTGACTCTAAGCAACAAGGGTCAAGATTCCAAGGCTAAGGTGAATGTGGCACCCACACTGTAACTCCTCACATAAAATAAAACAAACCAAAAGCCCAAGCTTCTGTTGTCATCTTCCCACTGCTATCTTCCCTCCAGCCATTCTCTCTGTCTGGGTTTGCTCTGCCCCTTCATCTCCTCAGACCCTCTCAGTCCACTAATCCTCTCCTCTTATGTCTACTGGGACGCAGAATGTAATGACTGGAATTCTAGCTGCCAGAAGTTCCAGTTAGTTTGTTCAAAGTCTTCAGAGTTGTATTGTGGTTACAAACTGTGTCTCCACACTTCACATTTTAATTTAACATTTTATTTAAACCTAGGCATAGTATACACCTTTCAGTCAACATACAAGGACTCCCATCCCTGCCAACAGTGATACTGGAGCTTCCTACCACACAGGCTCGCTGGCTGCTCTGTTGTTGAGAGCATTTCCTAAGGTCCTGGTGTGCAGAGAAAAAAAAAAATCTAGTTCTTACTCTAAGACCAGGAGCATGATTGGCAAGGCCAGTAATAGCTTGGCCAGGGTCTTGGGGGCCCTGCAACTTCAGTTCCTGAAACTCAACTCTTATCCCCTAAAGGACTGCGGTTATCAGTCCCAAGGCTCAATCTATGGTGAGCTTGGGATATCCTGTGTTCTCCTTGTGCAACGTTGCTTGATGAGCTTCCTGCTGACTTCATGCCATTGTATAATAGCTGTCCACTGATTCAGTCCCATTTCCCCCCTGCAAACAGTACATAAGATGTTGTGCTTCCTAGCAGGCATGCTTGGGGTGAGCCATCAGCTGTGCAACATCACCTGATCACAAACTTCCCTATCTTCTTTATTTTCTCATCCCCTGGTCCTCTCTGCCAGGTCCACATCACTCAGTACTTTCTCTGAGCTCACCTTCTGGGGCTTCTCAGTGAGACGGCTATGTGCCTGGTTTAAGGAGGCATGAGTCTCATTCAGAAGCCTTCAATGACCAGCCAGCCAACTGTTAGGGCCCCTGAGACCTTGTCAAGTGGCCTGTTAGAACAAAGCTGTTTTTATAACAATACAGGGACACAAACGACCTTCTTCACTGTGCAGACACTTGTACTGAAGCACACAGCACAGTGAGGAGACACCAGCACATGAGCAAGAATCTAGGCGGCACCAAGCCTTGCTGGTGTCAGTGCATTCCCAAAGCACTGGGACTTCAATCAAAAGGCAGCCTCACTGAAGAGCACCCTTCATGAAGTAGGAATCTAACTGCTGCAATAAAGCTAAAGCTAGCTGGACAGTGATTGTCACACTTTTAATCCAAGCACACAGGAGGCAAAGGCAGATGACTCTATCAGTTCAAGGCTGGCCTGGTCTACAGAGCAAGTTCCAGGACAGCTAAGTCTACACAGAAAGACCTTGTCTCAAAAAAAAATTTTTTAATTAATTAAGTAAGTAAGTAAGACTAGTTTTCCTACTGAGAGAACTCAAGCTGTCTGGAAGAAGCATCTCTTGCAACATTTTGAGGTAGGATGGAGGGTTCTTCTCTTACTTCACACCTTCCATGTTAGGAAACCCTAGGCCACAGTGCATCTGCAGACTCTCCTCAAATGCACTGGCTGGCTGTTAGCAAGCCAGCACACTTCCTTTCTAAGGACTGTCCTTGCTGGTGACAAGCCATCAAAGCAAGTCACACGTGTTCTGTACATGGTCCTCTCCAGGCAGCTACAGTGGGAACAGTTTTCCCAAAGTCTGCTCTCCTGGGCCACACAGCCCCTGGCCAGTTCTCTCCGCTCACCTCCACTGCTCGCCCGTCTCCCGCCTAGCCCCGCTGGACTTCAGGTCTGGGCCAGAAGAGCAGTGCTGACCATACCCACCACAGAGACCCTCAGCACCTGCACAGGCATGCCCACCATACCCTGGAGGAAGTAACAGCCAGCAGATCAACTACAATAACTTAGTGGGCACAGAATCTCCAACTGAGGCTCACAATGAAACAAACATAGCTATAGCTACCCAGAGTGTCCAAACCAAAACAAAAGACAGATGTGGTTTCTACTCTCCAGAACAAAGGTTCTCAACCTGTGGGTCAACCCCTTTGGCAAACCTCCGTCTCCAAAACGATTTACATTACGATTTATAGCAAAATTATTGTTATGAAGTAACAAGGAAAGTATTTTTTTCTTTTTTCTTTCTTTTTTTTTTCGAGACAGGGTTTCTCTGTATAGCCTTGGCTGTCCTGGAACTCACTCTGTAGACTAGGCTGGCCTCAAACTCAGAAATCCGCCTTTTGTAGCTGGGGATCAACCCAGGTTAGGGAACTATATACTAAAGGGTCACAGCATTAGGAAGGTTGAGAATCACTGTTTTAGAACCTGCCCTGCAAAACAACTTACTCTATCTACTTCAGCAAACCAGAAGCCATAGAAGCCGTGGGGTCCAAATGTGGGCTCCTTCAAAGGCTGTGTAACCTGGGGCAGTGGCCTTTCTCTCTGAGCATCCACCTGGTGTGCAGGACCTTGGATCTGATACAAGGCACAATGCCCACATGCAGGAGATAGACCCATTTTTCATCCCTGAGGACACTGCCTATTAGCCACAAGCTGGTGGCCCTAGTTTGGTCCATCGTTCGGAACCATGACTCCATGGAAGCCCCTCAGGAAGTGTATGGATGGTTAACACACTTTGATAAGTCAACGTAGCCTTATAGAAGAACTAGAGACGGGGGTAAAGGCCAGAAGGAGAATCTGCATTCAACAAAACAAGACTATTTTCTAAGGGCTTTCAACCTAGACCATGGTGCAAGGAAATGGATATTCAGGGAAGAATACTCCAACTGAACAAAATAATAATTAATAATAATAATAATAATAATAATAATAATGGAGGAGAGAGAGGTGTGACCAGAAGTGGAAAGTGGGCTAGAAAACAAGCCACCACTGGTAAAGGACAGGGCCATGCAGGCCCTTGGGGAATAGGCTGCTGGTCCTTTCGAGGCTGTATTTTAACCAAGCTTATACCTCACAGGCTAACCTAAAACGAAACTGGCTCTTGCATGGAAGAGCCCTGATGTCTCCAGGCTCTTGGGATTGCCTGAGCCACAAGAGTCCAGCCAAGCTCCCAAATCCCGAACGGTGGAACTGAGAGTCTTCTACTCCTTCCTGCTCACAGGAGGCTCCTGTGAGGTCAGTCCTAACCATGTGAGGGAAAGACAGATAGCTCCCACTGAGCTGTGAACGTGCTATAAACATAGGCACCAGGGGACTGTGGTGCCTTCTGCTTGTCAGCCCTGTCAATAAGCCACTTTGCCCGACAACAAAGCTCAGGTGAAAAATGAAAGGCCAGCATTGATTCTGTTGTACGGCGATCTTATTTACAAACAGAAGCCAGATAATCTTGTATTTAAATGGCACAAGTCCCATCACTCATAATCAGAGAAGCGACAGTGATAATTTATAAACTTTTACATTACAGCTCAATCCCTTCTCTAACAGGGAAAGGCCTGAAGTTCCTGAAGAAGGAGTAAATATGAAAACATTAACAAAGGCGGGAAGTGATGGATTGATGCTTGGGCCCAAACAAGTCTCTAGTGGGCACATTTGTCTTTACGAGAAACAAAATAAGTCAAGGGCCATCTGCGTTGAGAGTAAAGAAGAGCTTCCCGCTCTTCACTTACACAGGGGATGCTAATTTTTCTCCGTCAGCCTCGGGTATGAAAAGCAATGCAAACCCAAGTCTCCTTGACATCCCACTTGGCTGAGCCACTCAGATTAAGCCTCGGGGTCTAAACCATACATTTTCTCAAGCATTATTTGACCTTCAGGTCCAGTAGATGAGCCGAGACACCTATTCAGAAAGATGAGGGCGACTGTGGCCCAGCTGGCTTCCTGCTGCCCTGAGGGCTAAGACGCTCCCTTAGCTGGCATGGCACAGGCCGTGGCCTTCTTTGCATGGCTTCTGCAAGTGGCTCCCAGGGAAAATCATGGAATTCAGTCCCTCCCCTCCTCTGTCAACAAAAATCCTTGTCCTCCTAGAGCATCTCTTTTAGCCACACTTGATCCTGGGAGCCGGTGCTTGCTGCCTCCATCTGGGCCCCAGTTCACAGTGTGGTCCTCCCAGCATGCCTTATACCTTGCTCCTTCTCAAGCACAGAACACAATGCCAGGTACAAAGCAGGTGTTTAGGAAAGATATTCTGGGCCAGAACAAACCAAAACCATTCTGCAGGGCATTTGAAGGCTGGTTTGCCTGCTTTGGCCACTGCTATACAAATCATCCAGGAGCTGTCCCCAGCAGCTAATGAGATACGTCCTAGGCACTGTGCAGGTTTCAACACACACATAAACACTGTTTACATAAAACCAAGCTGCCAGGGGGCTTTTCTGTGAACATCACAGCCCCCAACCCTAACTTCCATATGGAGATCACCAGTGTCCCCATCACGATGACCAGGTATTCGGGACTATGAAAGCTAGAGCCTCTCCATGGATCAGGGACAGTAGGAGTAATACATGCATACAAAGCCATGCCACCAAAGCAA
This sequence comes from Mus musculus, assembly GCF_000001635.26. Classification (NCBI taxonomy): domain Eukaryota; kingdom Metazoa; phylum Chordata; class Mammalia; order Rodentia; family Muridae; genus Mus; species Mus musculus. The sequence goes on along the minus strand of NC_000081.6, from coordinate 86,352,189 downwards.
GAGGGCTATGGGCTGCTCACAAGCCTAGAAGGTACAGTCAAGGGACCTGATGGCCTTTAAGGAATAGGTGCCCAGTAGTTTGCCAAGGACTCGAGAACCAGTGCCCACAGTATTGCTAAAGGCTAGAGAATACAGGCCGAAGCAAGGGGAGATCAGAGCATGGGAATCAAACTCCACACACACCAAGTACTGGAACACTTGGCAGGACACACTGTCTGTTCCCAGAACCAGGAGCATGAATGACCTATCTCATGCCTATGATGCTGAGGTGACTATGTGCTGCTCCAGACAAAGAGAGGCTGCCTGCTTTTTCAGGTAGACAGATTGAGCTCAGAAGCCAGCTAGTAGAGTGTGGCCCAGTGGCCTTCCCAGTGGGCTGCAGCATACTGGCCAGAGCCTCCCAAGCCTCCCAAGCTGCAGGCTCACCTGAATGCCATCCAGAAGCTTGCTCATGCACCAGTAGGTGTCAGCCTCAATGTTGCGAAGCACCTCTGCAGGCACACTGGAGACATCGACCTTGTCCACGTCCTCCCGGTCTGTGCAGAACCAAGTATGGAAGATACAAGAAGCAATCAACCATGTGAAATAAACAAACAGCAAACCCGGCCATGCGCATGCACGCCAGCCTCCCTCCACCACGTTTTGATCATACTGAATAAATGGCTCAAGAGACCCACACCTCATCACTTAATGGTTCTCAACTTTAATATCTAATTAGTTGCAGATAATTAATATTCTGAATACATTCTGATTAATTATCATAATTAATATATTGTAAATTATTACTTCTCAAACAGCTCATATTCTAGAAAGCCCTAACAGAACTGAAAGTTTCTCTATCAGAGTTTTTAAAACTGTGCTTCTAATAAGTTTACATATCCATTCTGTACTAATTCCTCTGGAGCGCGGTTCCTGAGGTAGAGCTTCCCAAACTGCTCTGGGTAAACATTTCTGTGTTACTATCTAATGCCCCAGAAGGCAGAGGCACAGATGAGCTTCAGAAAAGACAGTGGTGTTCAAAATAATTTCCTTCTGTAAGTAGAGAAAACAGATGCCTAATTGAAATGGTTCATCAGATATCTGAGCAAACTCATCTTGGCCCCTGAGAAGGACTATTACCCAGGAAAACGCTCATAAACAGTTTAGAAATTGACCGCCCATTTTATCATTTCCTTATTTTCATTTTATTTGCAAACACATGTGCATCTTTATAAAGAAAATGTTCTTTAAGAAGAAAACATTTTAGCCCACATCCATTTTGAAAGTCTAGGCAAAGCCAGCGATGCTAACAACACTGCTAGCAATTATCAAGAGCTTATCATTTTCCCACCACCCCGTGTCTCAGACACACCCACTCAAGCAACCTGCTACAACTCTATTCCCACTGTCAGGGTCTCTAGCAGCCTATGGCATGCAGAGAAGCAGCAGCACAGCAGAGATAACCAGCCTGGAATTCAGGAAGCCCACAACAGACCTGGGACCTGGATCAGGCCTCTAGCTACCCAATCATCCTTAGCCATCACATCAGACCACCTTCCTAACTGTTCCCCACAAAGCGCCTGGGCCAAAGCCCATCAGCTTCCGACCCCTTAGTGATGACGTCCTCTCCAGCACCTGAAGGGCTCCTGGCACACACAGGATGAGCACACTGCCTTCCTGGTTCTTTGTGTATGACAGAGACCAGGAAGGTAAGGGGAGAGAGTTGTCACGTCAAAGTCCCTGGGTAGAAGCTGACAGGCAGGTTCTTTGTGCTGACCTACGGAGTCTGGAGATGGTGACTGTCCTACACACAACAGCAGGACCCAGCCCTTTGGCACCAGCTCACACCTCACCTACAGTGACCCTGGGTCTGTAAGAAATGGTGCTAATACCCCAGTTCTCTCTATGGTACTGCTTAGATTTGGGGTTTTCTTTTTAAAATGTGACATAGTTCATACCATGAAATCTATTCTTTCAATGAGTAGAAGCAAGACCTTTGCCACACCTACATACTGCAAACACATGTGCAAGTCTGTGGAAAGAGCTTGTGAAATCACCACCATAAACTCCAAGGCATTTTCCTTACCTGGGTAAGAATCCCTGTATCCTATGAGAGTCACCCCCTTCCCACCCTCTTCCCAGTTCCTGGCAGCATCCACCAACTCCTGTCTGTATCCGTGCCTATTCTGGATGCCTCCCAGGGAGGAGCCCAGGCCTTGTGGCCTTCAGGGTGCGTGTGTGCTAGAGACTGAGCAGGGCTTGTTCTCTGTAAGCTGGCAAACAGCGGATTGCCTAGATTACGGGGGAAGGACATAGCAGGTGCTGGGCTGATACATTTTATGGGACCTATCACTACAGACATAGCCCCGTGCAGAGAGCTAGACAGGATAGACAACGACCCCTGCACCACCACCACCCCAGGAGGCTAATTCATTAAAGGAAAACATATGTTCAGGGACCAGAACAGCCAGGTGTCAGATAGCCAGCCCCTGTGTGAAGGATACTGTCACTCATGTCACACTGGACCCAAAGTATTCACAACCCTAAGAGACACAATTGCTCATCAACTTTCCCCCCTCCCCTTGGATACAGGTCAGACTTATAGGCATGGCTGTGGTACCTCATCTGACCCTCCTGAATTGTCTTGTGACAGCCATACACTCCTGCAGCTCTGTCCCCTACTGCCTGCAGGGATGCAAGAATCCTCTCCTGATAGTCCTCAGAGGCCCACTCCCGGAAAATGTCTGATCTCAGAAAGGCGGCATTTGATCTGAGCACACCCTTTAGTGAATACACTGTTCAGTGACTCTGTGAGAAAGGTGCTCTCTCCCTGCTTGCTCCCTTAGGTTGCAGCGGCAGAAGTTATCACCTCTCTCAGGTGACAGATGCAATAGAGAGAACACCTCAGCCTGCTTCACATCCAGTCCAGCCCAGTGCCCGCTTTCCACTGACTGAAATGGGAAGATCAAGAATGCATATGTGGGTGTGAACTGTCTCCTCCTGCTCCCTGGGGAAAACTCTTTAGCAGAATTGATTCCCATCCTGTGAGTCTAAGAGCAAGTCTGACTTTATTTTCCAGTCTCAGGGCATCGAATCAACAACCGCATTCAGAGGACAGCTTCTGAGATGTTTTCCATTGGCATACCCTTTTTCAAGGGCCTTCCAAGCACAGAGACATTTCCTCAAGCAGAATCAAAGGTAAACACCAAGAAAGGCCCTCTCAGACCTCTGGTTCACAGAAGCAGCTGAGCTAGCACAGCCTGGGCCTGCATAACACAGGCACTGTGTGGGGCAAGCAGAAGTCTCAATATTTCTTAGTCTGTTTAGCCAGCCTATTATTTTATCCAAGGAAATGTCAGCAGCCTATTCTGGGTGTCATTTCTCACAGCAGGTCATTTGTTACTCTTCAGTGTAACGAAGTAATGGCATTTAACTCCAAGAAGCCCTCTGCCAATTCGTCTTCTAAACGCCAAGAGGATCATGCTTGGCCTCACTGTTAGAATGGAATAAATATCCTAGTCCTTACAGCAGCCACATACACTGTGGATAGGCAAGGATAGAGACCTAGGGCCTTCTCTGTAGAAGGGTCTGGGGTAGAAAGGAAGAAAGAGTCTCATGCATAGCAGGAAAGACAATGCTGCTGGAGCCATCTCAACAGCTCATCTTTCCCCAGGGCTGCTAAGGACAGCATGACTGGGACATGTACAGGCCCTGTGGTCAGAACCAAGTGAAGATTGCTACTGTGTTCAATGGACAAGGCCAGTGCTATAAGGAGGGGACAGCACTGGGGGAAGTCCTAGTCATCCCAAAAGTCTGCACTGATGTGAGTGTAGACAGAAAGCTGCAGGGGACAGAAAGTAGGTGCTAAGTGGTGGGTGGGCAGATAGAAGAAACAATCTAAATGACTTAGACAGGAGGCAGGCACAGGTATTTAATTGTTTTGCAATGTAAAAAGGCTATGTTAGGATAGCAAAGAATGAAAATGTCTGCCCATCTTCCCACACCCAGAAACAAAGAGGAGCAGGAGGTGAAACAGGCTCAAAATGGAGACCAGTGCAGTGACAGTGAGGAGGGCTGCCTGCCCTAGGACATCTGCCACCTTCTTCTTTTTTTTTTTTTGCCTGTTTTATTTTTCTTTTTTTTTTTAATTAGGTATTTTCCTCGTTTACATTTTCAATGCTATTCCCAAAGGTCCCCCATACCCACCCCCCCAATCCCCTACCCTCCCACTCCCCCTTTTTGGCCCTGGCGTTCCCCTGTACTGGGGCATATAAAGTTTGCAAGTCCAATGGGCCTCTCTTTGCAGTGATGGCTGACTAGGCCATCTTTTGATACATATGCAGCTAGAGACAAGAGCTCCGGGGTACTGGTTAGTTCATATTGTTGTTCCACCTATAGGGTTGCAGTTCCCTTTAGCTCCTTGGGTAATTTCTCTAGCTCCTCCATTGGGGGCCGTGTGACCCATCCAATAGCTGACTGTGATCATCCACTTCTGTGTTTGCTAGGCCCCAGCATAGTCTCACAAGAGACAGCTATATCAGGGTCCTTTCAGCAAATGCTTGCTAGTGTATGCAATGGTGTCAGCATTTGGAAGCTGATTATGGGATGGATCCCTGCATATGGCAATCACTAGACGGTCCATCCTTTCGTCACAGCTCCAAATTTTGTCTCTGTAACTCCTTCCATGGGCGTTTTGTTCCCATTTCTAAGAAAGGGTAAAGTGTCCACACTTTGGTCTTCATTCTTCTTGAATTTCATGCATTTGGCAAGTAATTGGCAGGATCAACATCTGCCACCTTCTAACCACTGAGTCTTTGTTCTGTTTGCATACACTCAACCACCTAGGGAAAAAGCGCCAATGAGAGAGCACAGTGGCAGCCTCAGGACAAGGTCTAGGAAGCTTCAGGGCCTGGTGTGAGTCCTGGGCACTCCCTCCACATTTCCCCTGCCTCTCTGATACACTGCAGCCTCTGGCTGGGGGACAGAGTGGAGGAGCTCCTATAAGAGCTAACTGTATGGATTTAGGAAGTAGGACTTAGTGAGTAGAAACTGTCAGTAAAGCATTCAGCGCATGGGCTGTCACTCAAGCAAAGGACTGAACTGATGTCATGACATCACCCCAACTTAAGGACTCCCGGCTGGGGAGGCCTCCAGGGATGGCATCAGGATTTGAAATGGCCAAGGTACCTGAGCACTTGAATTTTACCTTCTAATATGAGGCAGTGAGTGGAGCTGGGATCTCTTTCATATCAATTCACATAACAGAGGGTGGCGCCTGGAAAGGAGGAAAATGACTCCAGTTTATATGTCTCCCCTCCTACCAAAGGATCCTTCGACACTGGTACAGATGTCTAGTATGCCAGGCTGTAGAGTAAAGAGCCAGCACCTGGCAGAGAGCAAGCTCCTGGTGGTAGGAAGGAGGGAGAGGCTGTTGTCATGACGACACTAATCACCTATGCTGCACAAACCCTGCAATAAACCTCTTCACATAATTAGGAGCTTAACTGGTAATCAAAAATATTCTGTTCTTTATAAGCAAGCTGGAATTGCTCTATGGATCTAATCTTCACATTTCCCAACTTGGGAGTTTTAAATTTGAAACCCTGACACTTTGGTGATAGAGATTGTACCACTTAATTACGCAGATTTGGGCTCTGTTGTGGAGAAAGGGTCCTGCTTTGGTGAGGGTAGCACCACAACGCCAGACTATAAATTCACAAAACTCTGGTTCAGCAAAAACAACTAACACTGTGATCAAATTGGTTTTGCAGTGGGAATGTTTAATTCTAATATAAATAACGTTCAATTCAAGGTTATAGAAGACACCACAGTCACCGTTCCCTCTCTACTCCACTGCTGAAAACTTCAGCCACCACCTGTGGGGCCACAGCACAAACCTACGATTGGAGGGAGGGGTGTGAACAGACAAGAACCACAAGATAAGGGTGAGATGGGTTAGCCTGAGCATATTTACGACCCAGGAGCTGTTCAGTGGCCTGGGAGACAGTCCCAGCTGAAGAGCACCGGCGGCTGCTTCTCACAGCAACAGTTAGCTCCCTATCCCCCGCCCTCCATAGCCCTGACCAACCTCACAGAACCCGCAGTCAGGAAAGCAAGACTCCGGAAGAAGGTGGGCCTGTGCTGCAGGATGCTGTGCTGCAGGATGCTGGTGGGGAGACAAGCACAGAAAGAAAGGCACTCCCTGGGCCTGCGATGTCACTTTCTGTTCTTTCACAACATAGCAATCTTACCGCGCCTGGGCTCTTGGCTTCACAACACCACTGTGAGTAGGCATTCTTGTTCATAGAAAAATTACTCGCTGAAGCAGTAACTGGTTCTATCTCAAGCTTGAAGCACTAACAAGAAACTGGGGTGGGAAGGGAGAGGGTGAGACAAGAGCATCTTTTTAATGTCTGAAAAAGGAAACTGCTCCTTCACTGCCCTCTGGACTCAGTGGTTTTTGGCTGCTCATTTGTAGGGATATTTGCCAATTAAAAAAAAAGGGGGGGGGGGGTGGGGAAGCAAATGAGACAGAGATGGAAGTGGAGGGGTGTCTGTCCAGTGTAGATGGCTGCCCATACTAAGTTCACAGTGGTATGAAGGAAGGTGACGTTGAGACGGGTGAGACTCATAGAGCCTGGACACAGCTCTGGGCTGACCCATATAAATCCCTATCATCACAGAGACTGAAAGTTGAGAGCCAACCCAACTGAAGGTTGCCATAGGACAGGACAGAGAAAGATGCAGAGACTCTGAGGTAGACAAGGGCTATTGGGTAATGCCTACAGCAGCACAAATGAGTATGGTCCACTATAGTCAGCAATTGCACAGGGGACAAGTCAATCCCACAGTCACAGTCCCCACCGCAAAGGACAGAATGTAGCTTGCAGAGGCCCCACACAGCACATGCCACAAGCTCAATCTCCCATCTATGCTTCCTGGTACTGACCCTGAACCCGGAAGGGTACCCCAAAGCCTGTGTCTCTCAGGCCTACAACGGTGCTAGCACAGAGCAGATGTTCATTAATGCAGGACGAGGGAGTAAACAGACTTCCTTCAAAGAGTCTGTGGTCTAGGAGGAATGACTAATTACAACCATAATGAGAAAAACTACTCCTTGAGGAATGAGAAGTAGGCGCCAGCCCAGTTTCTCAGCTACAGAAAACATTCAGGCTATTACTGAGCTGACGGCTGTGCATCGGAACTCTCATTTGAGTATGCCAATGACAGTGCAAGCAACACTACAGTAAAAGGGAAGTCACTCAAATCGAAGGAAGCAAGTATGCCCCCTTAACTCGCCCTTGCCACCCCCTCAAGAAGACTCGGTTCTCTCAGAAGGTGGAGAACAAGTTGGCTATTTTGAAAGCCTCAAAAAAACTACAGCTGTGAAAAAAAAAAAAAAAGCTGAGTTTGCCTTTGAAAATTATAGGCGCAGTTTCTCAGGAAAGCAGGGTGCTCATATGTCCCTGGGGGATCCTAACTGTCTCAACCCCAACCCTGCTCTCCCTGACACGGGACAGCAGGGAATCCAGGGTCCTTATGGGTCATTAAGCCACAAGATGAGCACCTGAGACAGGCTCAGCCCTCCAGCACCTCAAGGATGTCTGCCTGAGTGTGGTATTAACAGATTTGGGTCCCTTTCTTATTCCTTAATGAGGAAAGGCATCTTGGACTTTCAGCTAAGACCTTCTTTCTGACTCTGTATTCCAATTAGGAGACTACACAGACAGACACCCACTTCTCAGCAGTGGGGACCTATGGAAATGAACTTGCTAAGGATACAAACATCATAAATCAATCTACTAAAGTGATTCATCTCTATCTAATTAGTCAAAAGTAACCGAGGGTCTTCATATCAACCAACAAAGCAGCCCTGATTCAAATTGTGCATAAAAGCAGCAGAGAGAATAAAGGACCAAAATAAGACCAGCAACCCAGCCTGCTCACCCTGAATCCTTGGTCAGTCAGCCCCACAAAGATGGTTTCATTCACCCCACACCAGGGGGTCTTTCACTGGGACAAAATTCACCTCCGTGGGTTGTTTAGGGCCCACTCTTGTCACAAACATGAATGCAGTGCAGGCTCTGGGAAAGCTGTGTGGCTTAAGCACGTGCCCTGGGGGGCAGGTCAGGAAGGCAGCAGAAAAGCAGGGCTACTGTATCCTGTAAAAACTCTTAAGTGCTTGTAAGAGGGAAAGTCCAACAAATTTATGACAGGCCAACGGCTCATAACAATAATCTACAAAGAGTTATTTCTCAGTAAGAAACACATGGCAGTAGGCCACCTGAGAATAAAGAAAACACCCTCAAACAGCTTTGTAGGAAAGAAGCCAGCTAAAGCCATGAAGTAAAACTAACTGATCCCCAACACATACGACTCACCCACACTGGGAGGTTCATTTCAGTTAAAAATGGTGCCTGCCCAATCCAAGGAATAAGAAGCAGACTTTTAGAACCTACAGGGCCAGCTCCAAACATAGTACTCAGCCCTAAGAGGATCAGGAAGACTTTGTGGGGAGGGGTTAACAAAATGCACCGAGACCCCTGGGAGACTCTCAGAGCACAGTGTGGCAGGAAGAGTCAAAGGTCCATCCGCCATGGTTAGGAAATCAAGGCAGCAGAAGCCTGAGGCAGCCGGCCACAGGGCATCCACAGTCAGAAGACAGCAGGGAATGCATGCTGGTTCTCAGCTCCCTTTCAGCAGTCTTCCCTGTCCAGAGAACAGGGTCAGCCTCAATGGGCAGGTCTTCCTCAACTAACATAATCCAGATAAAGCTGGCTCTCATGGCACTCCCAGGTGATTCTAGAGTCTGTGAATTGACAATTAACACTGCCCATCACAAATACTAACACACAAGAGTTCTGCAGGGCAGGTTCAAGTTCTCCGCGGAGTAAAACAACTGGGCACTTTTTTTCAAAATCAGCGTAGAAGAAATCTGAGTCACTCAAAGTGCTACCTGCAAGAGGAAGTCAGCCACACCCTGTCACTGAAAATATGGGCACTGCAGAAGCTGCTGCACAGTCTTCCGGGAAGCTGATCCCAGTGGCTCAGCCACATCCCTTCTTGTGGGGGCAGACGTCAAATCACATGACTTATGGTTTATTTTATTTTCTGTGTGTAGAGTGCCTGTGTGCCTATATGCTCTGAAAGAGTGCTTGGTGCCCTCAGAGGCCAGAGAGGGTATTAGATCCCCTGCACTGGAGCTACACACAGTTACAAGCTGCCATGTGGGTATTGGCAACCAAACCCAAGTTCTCTACAGTAACAACAAATGCTTTAAACTACTGAACCATCTCTCTGCCTCACATCCTCCTACCATAAGGAATGTGGCACACGGATGCCAGAAGGATTACCTAAAGCAATCAAGGCAGCCGCCTCAACTTCAGGGAGAAGGTGGAAGAGCAGGCCATGCTGGGGCCCCTGACACAGGCTGGCTAGAGGCAGGCTCAGAGTTACAGGCTGCCAGCAGGGACTGACACTGGCTATCTTGAAGACTGCTCCTCAACCTGACCCTTTCCCTTTGTCCCTTTACATTGGTAGGTGAAATATCAGCATTAGTAAGGCGGGATCTACATGTTTGTATTTCCCACTGCCAGAGGCTCTCCCTGGCCAGTTCCTATAGACATCTGCATCTGGCTCTCCTTTCACAGCAAGCACTGGTCTAGCTCAGCACCTCAAAAGGGCTCAGGAACGCTGCATCAGCACACAAGTGAAAAGCTGTTCCATTAACTTTCTCTGCAGAGCAACCCATCACAGTCCACAGTCACAATACTACCTAACATGCAACCTCCACAAATCACCTGTTAGTTAGAAGGACACTGGTGGCCATGCATGGAGGTGCACACCTGAAATCCTAGTACTTGAGGCTGAGGTAGGCAGATCAAGACCTTGAGAGCATCCTGGCCTACAGAGTGAATCTAGTCTGGCTTAGGCTATATGGAGAGGCATTATTTTTTAAAAAGAGGGTGGGGGAGGAGATGGAGATAGGGAAGAATTAATGTCATTTATCCTGCCTCCCTACTCTAAAGACTCAGACTGAATCCTTAGCACTTGGCCTTGGAAGGCCTACTGTCAAAACCTGGTGCCTCAATTTTCTGGGGTAAGCACAAGGCCACTAAGAGAAGAGCTATGAAAAATGTGGTCTCTATCAACCAAATTACATAGAGAAGCTTTCTTCTCCCTCATTTGTGTTAAATGCACAAAATGCAGAATTTGGGGTGTGGGCCTAGAAAGCCTCAAGCCACACAGAAATTAGGGTACATTACTGAGACAGGAGCCTGGCTCCTAAGGTCTCTGTGCTTGTTGTAGGTGTGTATCAACTCTAAGGATGGGTCAATCAATGCGATATGAGAGATACAGAAGCCTGAGTATAAAGGCAGACAGACAGACATACCTCATCATTTAAGCTGCAGGGGTTTTAGTGGGTGAGTGTGAGAAGGAGCCTCAGTGTCAACCCACAGCCAGAATGCACAGTGAATGTACGGCACAATTTTAAAAGGAACTTGGAAACATTCTTGACATTCATTTGTCACGTTCCATGACATTTTCAGTGGAGTTTCAAAACCTAGATTGTCATAAATTAGTATAATGAATATCGATGTTTATTCAAAAGCAGTTAAGAAATTAGGATCAACACTAAAGCTACATGAGATAAAAAGGTTAACTATCAGAATGAATGCAAGTTATCTAAAAACCAAGGGCAAAGACCTGAACACCCTTGACCCCAACCTCCAAATCTAAGGGCTCCTGGCCCATTGACTTCAGAGTACCATGCAGCAATCAAATTATTTAACTCCAGAGCAATTGGGTTTCACATATGGAGTGTTCTACCTGAAACATCTGTGGAAACACTGTTAACCCTAAGTACTGACATCTAGGCCTCTAGCCCCAGCATCTCAGATAAGTGTGTCCAGCTTATGCCTGTATTTTCTAGCAGGGTTGTATGAAAGGTTCTTTATGACAGGAAGCCTGGCCAAAGGCTTTCGTTTCTCATCTTTAAGAAAATTCATTCTCTTAAAAGTTGCCTGGGAGTCTTGTTCTGTGCTGTGTTCAGGTGGTGTTGACAAGCTAAATGGCCTAGACTTGTCCACTGTATGTCAATTTGAGGGCCTTTGAGTCGAGCATCAAAAGGATGCAAAGGATAACGCAATTTCTAAATTGGGTCTGACACCGTGACTCACACTAAGGTTTGACAGCAGTACACATCATGTTGGTGCCAGGTTTCAAACAGACTCAGAGGCTCCTCTGTTGGAGGCTGGAAGAGAAACTCGGTAAATTGGAAGGACAGCTTGGACGTGTGGCCTTGCCTTGATTCATCATTAGCGGGCAGTCCCTCTGTGAGATTCTCCATCCTCCAAGGGCCTAAACAAAAACAAGCCTGAGTCTTTGACACAATCCCCCACTTCCAAGGAATCAGAACCATATTTTGGGCAGAAGTCAACAGGATCCTGCTGATGAAAATGGAGGCAGCTTTCAGGGATACCCAGGGAGGGAATGCTGGAAGGGCCAAGTGAAACAGGTCAGCTCAAAGGGCTGAGGAGCCAGACAGCATCAAAGGAAGCAGATACATGAGCTAACAGGATCAGTGCCTTCCAGAGAAGCAGTCCAGGCTGACACTCAAAGGGATAATGAATACAAACTATGTCAATGAAAAAACTTCTGCTTCCAAGAATGAACTGGCTGCACCAGACTGCTGGGAAAGGGGTACCAGACTCCTTCCTGGTTCCTTGCCTGCTTTGAGCAAAGGACTGTCAGTCAAGCAGCTGGACAGACTACCACTGCACCAGCACCAACCATTGTAAACACACGAGGAACACCTTTGAGCAACTACACAACAACTGCAGCTGTTTGTTGCTGAAGCACAGCCAAATGTTTCAACAGCTTACACCATATTCCCTGTCTGTCAGGGAATCAAACCTCTTTTCTCTATATATGCACCTGCTGTTGAGGAGCTAGAATGTGCTTTTAGTTGTAAGTATTCATATCTCCTACTTTGTAACACCAACACCTATATCTCAAGCAATTTTTGAGACATGTATTTTCCCCACCAACCTAAGAAGTTATTTGTAAAGACAATGACAGTGGTATGGAAGCCAGGGCAACAAGAACCAGCAACAAGGCTTCTGGATGTAAATTTAGGGTAAGCCAAAATTAATAAACCACTTCAATGATAAATCAAAAATTGTAATTAGTATTTTAATTTTTTTATACATAATAGACCACGTAACACTAGACTGAATATTATATTACCACCACATAATTACACCACAACATGCTATACAGCCCATCCTCAACACTGTTATTAGACTCATAAAATATGCTTCCAGAATGAGAAAAAATAGCTGTCAAGAACCGCATCTTATTATTCAACTATTAAACTTTCTTAATCATCAATCAGTTTAATTGCTCCTGACATGGGTTATAAATAACAATTTGTGGTTCAATAAAATACCACCAGGGGTAACCCCTTCACTCCCAAAGCTGATCAAATTTTCTTCTTGGATATTCAGGGATGATTTTATCTGGGATTCAGTCATTTCCATTTCACCTGCTTTTAGCATTCTGGAACATTTTTGCTAATTTATACACAATCTGTTATGCCATGGCTGTATAAATTACACAGCATTATCTCCCATTAGATCCTAGCATGCAGACAACCCAGTTCACTGTAGCTCTCCTGAGGCTGAATGAAGACATTAGTGCCTAAGTGTTCAGAGCTGGTGACTGTCCACCCTCCAGTTCAGTCAGTGGGGTCCTGATTTCCAGCTTGCCACCCATAGATGAGCTGCAGCACACATGGGTAACCAAGAGTGGTCCTTCCCGAGGACCTTCCACTGGAGGGACAGAAGGCAAGCACACCGTGCACTGGAACAAAGGCAGGGCTCTACTTCTGAATGTGACCTCATGCTCCATCAGTCACAAGCGCTATGTACGAGCCAGTGCCCACCTTCCTCTGCCCTGAGACCATAGAGCTACAATAACCCACAGAGGGGTCTCACCAGACACCACTCAATGCAACACACGGCCCTGCCTGTCCCCTGTGAGAATGAATGCACACAGCTAGAATTACAGAAGTGGGATGAGGGGTGGGCCTGCAAGACCTGAAAGTTATGTTCAGTGGAGTCACAGACAGCAGAGACATGGGAATAAGAGCCACACACCCAGGCAGGCAACTGGAAGCAGAATGGATGGAAGAGGCTCAGAGCAGGCTACTGCCAGAGATGAGAGGCCCTACTCTGCTTGAAGAAGGAGCCAATGTCCACCCTACTTGAAAGACAGAGGATACAGAGGCTTCTGAAAGTAGATTTCCAGGTGATTTCAGTCTAGAACAACAAAAAAGCATTCAGCTTAAACTGCATACATCTTGTCACCTAAGCTCCCTGAATGCCTCATGTGCTCCTGTTAGAAGCCAGGCACTCACACTGGCCCATAATGCTCTCCACAAGGACTCTTACAGAGGCCTATCTAGAGTGTGGAGTCGCTGTCCCCTAAAGCCCCCATCCAGTCACTAGCTTGATAGCCTGGAGGCAACGCCAGCTTCCCCCTTATACTCCAAGCCTCCGTGTGCACTCCTTCATATGACCTTCCTCGAGTCCATGCCTCACTCCACAACTTCCTTCCCCTAATCTAGAGCCCTTCCCCACAGGCCCACATGCACCCTGCCTTCCTCCAAGGTTCTTAGCTGTGCCCCCCAATCATCAAGGTCCTCACAGGCTCTGCAAGAACAAAGAACCTAGCACAATGTCCCACCCATCATAGGTGCATGAGACGTGAGGCAGAAAACAGACAACAGGGAAGCCCTGCAGCCCTTACTCAGGGCTTTACAGTTTGCAAATGCTCCCTGTCACACAAGGCCTTTGAGGTATTTATTCTTGGTGGTACAGACGAGACTAAGGAACAGAGACGAGCTGTACAGGGTCCATACTCTAAGTCCTCAGGTTTCATCGATAAGGGAAGTTACAGAAGCTCTGGAGCTCAGAGTGGAGGAAAAGCAACAGAGTACTAGTGGGCCTGCTGTGGCCGTGGCTCTTGTTAGAGAGTGGGGAACCTGTGTGTGCCCTCTGACCTGCATATCCTTTAATTAATGCAACAGACAAGACTGGCACAACAACCAAGAAAAACTTCCAGGGGCCACAAAACTGCTCACACTGCGAGTATCGCATGTCTCCTCCTGGACTCACAGTGAGCTGTTAGGCAGTCATGCTCCCCTATTCCACGGTGAAAAGCACTCAGCAGGCACTGGCCTGTAGGGGCAGAGTGAGACAGAGCTGAGGAGCTGACAAGAACACCTGCGCCCCAGACCTCCAGGTCCACTGGACTCAGCTGGTATGAGCCTGCAGATCTCCCCACGCAGAGAGTTCAAACTCCGCAGGCGCTTCCACGGCCCAGCTCAGCAGCCTTCTCTACCCAGCTTCCTAACTTAGGGAGTGGACAGCAGTGCCTGCTCCTCTGCGGGGTTTCTGAAGGAGACACACAGGAAATCGTCTGCTTACCAAAGCCTGACACAAGTCAACATCGGGTAAATGTGAAGAAGGTATCAACTGGTTTCTGAGGACTCCCACCGACTCCCAGTCTAAGTGTGTAAAAGTAATGCTGACAGCAGACTTCCAATGGGAAGGAACCTCACGCTGCAGACAAGGAGGAGCATCCTCAAACACTGAGAGAAGAAATGGCCACACAATCCTACGCCAACTGAAAATGTGTTTTAAACAGAACCATTGTTTTGGTTTTTTTGTTTTTGTTTTGTTTGCAAACATGCACTATGATACAATATATTAAAGAGGGTTGGGGAGTACTGGTTGGTCTAGAACTCACCATGCAGACCAGGCTAGCCTGGATCACACTATGTACACAATGCTAGCCTCAAACTCAGAGCTCTGCCTGGCTCTGCCTCCGAAGTTCTGGGATTAAAGCATGTGCCACCATATCCAGAGTGAGGTCCTAGAAGCAGACAGACAGACAACATGAAGGAGGTCGGCAGGGCCTGAGAGCCAACTAAAAGGGCTCTCAGAGACCACACTGAAAGAATCACCAGTAAATCAAAGAATAACCCAAATCCTAAAATACTCTGCGATCCCTATTAAGAGAAATGACTCGGGACAGGGCATAGGTGTGAGAGGTAGGCAGCCCTCCCATGCAGAGCTCCGAACACTGATACAGACCCTCGAGAAGAGAACAGCACCAACTCCCTTAAATGAAGGCTGGGCAGTGACTTCCATCCAAAGGACAGGGTGTGAAGCCGGAGCACAAATGTACCCTGGAGACAGCTGGAAAGCAATTAGCCCAAGCCTGGGATCATGATCACCACCAACAGTACTGAGGCCATGTTGACAGCGTGCAGTCTTGATCCCATATGAGAAAATCATGCCTCTTTCTCTGTTCGCCTCCCAGGAGCCCATTACCCAGTCGACCTATAAGACTAACACCACAGAAAACCAAATCCAGAATGATGTACAAAGGTCTAGCAAACAGCATGGCCAAGTTCACTGTGTGGGGACAGGTCCTGGGCAAGGGCTGAAAAGGAACAAGTGTTAATCCCTTTGTGGAAGAGTAGGGGTGTGAACAGCATGACAAGATGCCTCTGGGAGAAACTGATACTCCTACTTACTGTGTCCTGAGAGCAGAGGCATGGTACCAGGGAAGTCAGAGCCAGAGATACAGAGCTGGTCAAAGATAGAAGATAGAAGATGGAAGAGACTGTGGGGCATAGGACCAGGACCTGAGCCCGAGGTGTAAGGCAAGGTCTTTGGTGTCTCCACATACTAGGTAGATGCAGCAATCAGAGAAGAAAGCACAGGCCTATCCCCTGACATCAAGGTATATGACCTATGGCTTTAGGTGTTGGCCAGGAGCCAGGTGATGTAGGGAGGAGTACTCAGGTGCAAAGCTGGACTATAAAAAATAACAAACACCAGGTCTCAACCCTGCACGTCATCAGCACCCCTGTGCACATGTGGTAAGAAAACCCATATGTCCAGAAAAACACAAGTGTGGAGTGTGGCTTAGCTTCTGAAGTTCACAAACCAGCTATAAGGAACTTATAAGCATCTACACATATGGCACAGTGAAGCCATTAGCATGCCAGAGCAGAGAACAGAGAAGGAAACCCAGACAGAACAAACACCAAACAGTAGAAGACACCCACACTGCAGAACAAGGAGTCAGAGGTGACAGCAAGGAAGGGGACCATAGAAGCAGCCAGGAGGGCTCACTGGCCTGGAGCCAGAAGGGAAATGCTTTCAAAGACAAGTGAACCTGCCACAGAGGAACACAGTGACTGCTGGGCAAATGGTCACAAGTAGCTTCAGAAAGAGCTGACTCTGAGAACACACAGAGTTCTGCTGTCCTGTACAGATATCCCTGACTTGGCCACATGGCTCATCTTGTTCTCAGCAATAATGAACGGCCTCCTCTGGCTGACTCCTACCCTTACCATAACTGCTCCAAGATGTGATGCCAAAGACGCAAGAGTAGTGAGTAGATCTGTCTGTTCTGTGCCTGTGGCACAGATAGAGTGTGCTTTCACCACATAACCAGGACTGGGGAACAAAACAAAGCCACTGCCTGCACAGGAAAGCTGTGAATTCCAGTCTTCTGCTCCAAGCAGCTCAGACTTCATTGGTTATAAATCAGATTTATGAATTTTGTACGGATCTAAAGGAAAGAAGCCATCCGTCACTGCTGAGATGCTTGCCCACTTCCAGCCTCACTGTAGCTGGACAGCGGGCACAAGGACTTGTCCCTAATGACGCATTATCACCACATCAAACTCCAAGGCATGGAAGGCAGTGGCACCCAACCTGGAATGAAAGACAGCCTGTCAGCGTAGACTTCCAATCTGTCCTTCAGCACTACTGGACTGGCCATATATTTTCAATACTTAGTGCCCTAGGCAAAAGCGCACAACCTTCATTACTCTTTGGAAATACATAATACATGAATCCTGCATTCAGTTGCAAAGGCCCAAAGTTAGACTGTGTGGCCCAGCCTCAAAAATGCACTGGTATGGAGACTGCTCTTCCGAAGTGATTCTGTATTTTATTGGCAAACTGGTACATTATTGTTATAATGATGTTTTAAATATAAATACCATCAGAGCTATAACCGTAACGCACGCAACTTTATTTCAAAGACTTCCCAGCACTCACGTCTCAGTCATTAACCTCCCAGAGCAGAGAAGCTGCCGGCGCTGTCTGTGTTCTGCAGATGCTAAGTCCTCGCAGAGACAAAAGCAAGCAGACAGATGAGGGCTGGGAAGCTGCTGGCGGCTTTCCCCACAAACACACACAGGTGCATGCACACATGGGTGCAGATGCAGCCCCCGCCCCATGCCTCTTAGGGCAATGCCAGGCCTTGTGTTCTTACAGGGAACACAAGGCAGAAACATTTGCAAAAAGTTTCTCTAATGAGGAATAATGCAAAGTCTGTCTGCAAACTGGAGCAAAGGCAGAGCAGAGGGGTGGGCTCCAGTGCTCCTGTTGTTCTGATTTCCTAGGCTTTACACACGTGAGCACACAGAAGGCGCAAAGACAGTAGAGGTCCACCCCTCTCCTTCCTTCTCCTCCCTTTCAGCAGCATGGTCCCCCACTTACCACTCATCTCTTCTCAGGAAGGTCTGTGGCCTCTACACTGATCCACATGCTGCCACTGTCCTTCTCTATGGGTCCTCAGATGTCACCGCACCCAAGCTAGAAATGAGGCCCAGCCAGTTTTGAGACTGCTGGCAACTAGCTCTGACCTAGAGCAGGAAGAGTCAGGAAGCCGCAAGCCTCCAGCTGGCTACCTGGAGGAGAGGGCCACACTTCACAGTAGACACAAAGACCTGGAAGGACGGTGGCCAGATCAACAACTCCCATGTTTCCTTTGATAGAAAAGCAATGCTGCAGGGTCAGGACACACAGCACATCGAAGCCTAAGCTTAGGCTTCCAACAGCCACACCTTCTCAGGAACACCCACCCTCCTCTCCTGTGTGGCACATCTGTGGAACCACCTCCAAAGCCTCCTTCTCTCCATGGTGGCCTTTCTTGTTATCTTCTCTTCCTCCTGCTCTTCCACCCACTACTCAGTCCATCAACAAATCCTTTGCCCTGCTCAACTTAAACAAAGATCACCACCTTCCTCAGCAACCCCTAACTCCACACCACCAGCACGGGCTGCCCACCTAGACTAGCACAATGGCCTATCTGGTCTCCTTGAGTTTGGCGAGCTTCTCCTAGAACCTAGTCTCAGCACATTTCCAAGGTGACCCCTCACAAATGAGGTACAATGACCAATGTCCTATTACTGCCTTCTCTGCCTATGGATCTGGGTCCCCTCCCCAAGCATGGAGTGCAGCCTCCCCTGCTGGGCTTGCTCCAGCCATTGTGAGGTCTGGGCCTCCTCCAGCTCTGTGCAGGCTTCTCTATGGTGAAGCATGGGGCTTGCTTACACTCACAGAACCCACCTGTGGGGAACCACAGACTAGTTCCAGATCAACCTGACCACGTGCCACCCCCTTCCTTACCCCAGTAACCCCTTCTTCTCACTCACTCTGCCTAGTGCTACCTTTTCTCTATCTTATAATACGTTTTAACACAATACATTGTTAAATATGTTTAATGCCACCAGAAGAATAAAAGTGTCTGGAGTGCAGAGAGATGCAGTAAGCATGCATGGCACGAGGGAACAAGGCACAACTCCGCTAAGCAGACATCAGATCAGATACTCCCAAGAAACAATTCTTATGTCCTATCACAAAGTAAGTGACAACTGTCAGGAACTGCACCAGCCACTTGAACCCACACCATCCCACCCCTGTACCCACAGCACAGCACAGCAGGTGCAGCACAAGGAAGGCGAGTGTGGTTTCTCCACCTCCTTACCTCCTCTCTGGGTGCCCAGCCCCCTCCTCCAGCGAACACCTCCATTCTGGAAGGTCTAGAAAAGACAGCCCTCCTGAAGGTTCAGTTTCCTCTTGTGGGGATGAGAAGATGGCCAGAGGCTCACAAACCTCCTTCTGTTACTCAGCCTCTGCCTCCACAGTGAAGAATGGATCCTGCCATACTGGTCAGGGCTATGCCAGTATCTGAATGGACCTTCAAGCTACACCTGTCTGAAGATCAGTTCCAAGGACAGTGCTCAAAAGTCAGAGCATCAGAGGAGCCACACATCTTACAGGAGTCAAGGGGGCAGAGATGCCTCCTGTACTGTGTCTGTTCCCTCTGTGTGTTCTGTGCCCAGCACAGAATTTGCACGGGACATGGGGCACCCATCAGGTAGGTTTCTAAGTGTGCTAACACATACGTTTATATGTCAGTGTAGCATGGCCATGGGAGGGAGGTGACATATAACAGAGAAGCACACTGCCCACATGTGTCTCAGGCTCTGAACTATGACACTTTTTCTTCTTAAAAGGTGTGATTTCCTCCGCCTTGGCCAAAGACCACTGTGCCTGCATCAATGGAGTCCCATGCTAATGAGAGCTGAAGCCACCACTACAGAACAAAGGACACTAGTTCCCATGATGAGCCAAGAAGCACCATGTTCTGCTGAAGATGGGGCCCTGTCCCATGGAGGCCCAGCCCATGGGACAACCAAAGGGGTCTCACACCCAGAGCTTTGGTCACATGCTGAAGTGAGTCTTTACTGGAGCATACCCAGGAGTTCAGCAAGCAACTGTTGTTGTTTGCTCTCGAAGCCTGCTCTGGGGCAGACCTAGCAAGAGGAGAAATGAGTGAGGAGCACAACCTGCCAGTTTAACGGCTGAAGGGAAACCCTGGGCTGGCTGAGCCGCAGTGACTTCTTGTCTCTTGTTCACCTAAATGGCTCCATTTGATGGCATGCAGGTTGTTTTGTGCTCGGTGTGCTCTGTCAATCTCTCCTGTTCATCTCTAATGCTCCAGCCCTCTGTCCTTGCGGACCTCCAAAGGCATGTTTCCTAGACAACACAGCACAGCTCAGAACACCTCATTTATGCAAGTGTACAAAGAGCATCCTTCTCTCAGTCACAGCTGGCATTAAAAGGCACGTTTATCAGGTGAGAGCAGGAGTCTAAAAGTCCTAGCAGTTTTTCTGCATCTCTCTGGAGAAGAAAGAGCTCAACAAACAGGTCCCCCCAAGTGAGCAACACAATGGAAGGGGCAGCAGACTCTCCCAAAAGGACAGCCAAGCTGTCAAGCAGATAGACACGGAGAGGGTAGACGACCTCATTTCCTGCACACCACCTGGAGCAAGGAAGAGAACAATCATACCAGCCAGGGCCAGAACTCCCATTCAAAGAAAACCAGAAATGTGCAACAGATAGACAGACAGACAGACAGGAAATAATGACGGGCAGACAATGGCTTTCACACACTGTGCATACAAAGACCTGCACTCCTCTGTCCTATCTGCAGGGACTTAAGTCCCTTCATTGCATAAAACCTGAAGACAATTCAGAACCATTTATAGCAGATGGAAAAGCCCAGGTGGAAGAGTTTACTTTTAAAGTAACAGTCCGCTCCCGGTGCCTGGCTCAGCACTGGGGAAGCTGGGGTGGAAGGAGACCAAGAGTCCAAGGCCAGCGTTAACTGAGTAGCAAATTCTAGGTCAGCCCAAGTCGCCTGATGAGACCTTGTCTCCAAAAAGAAAAACAGAAGTGCATTTAAAGTTAAAAGGTTCTTAAATCCAATCATTATGAAATAAAACTGCTATGTAGAAAATAATAAGCACATAAAACATAATCAAGATTATTAGTCACCAAACAATACAAATTAAAGCTAGAATTAAATAGCATTTTATATCTACTAGGATGACTAAAAAGGAAGAAAAAAAATAGTAATCAGAGCTGACAAGAATGTGGTTAAATAAAAGTACTGTGTTACCAACAAGACTGTAAATGGCACAAGGGTGGGGTTAGGGTCTGGTTAGCCCAGAATTCAAGAAGTGAAATCACATCAGTGGAAAATACCATAGGTGAAACTACTCCAGTGCTCACCCACTGAGCAATGGCTGGTGTGACAGAAGGACTCCTGTTACAGAAAGGATGCTGGCATGTGCTGCCCAGGGATAGGTCCAGAAGCATAGGATGCACCAAAGCAGCCAATCAAAAAAGGTTGCACAGTGGACGACTAAGCATGTGTGATGGGCAAATCCACACAGAGAAGTGATGAGAGCTGAGTGGTGGCCATAGCTTGGGAAGGATGCATTGAGCTCCTGTGGGATACGGTAGAGCAGGCCAATGACAGGCTGAAGGCTGATGGGACAAGTCCCTGAAAGTCTTTTTAGTCACCATCTGGGTGTTGCAGCCTGGCCATCTAGCAATACTCTGTCCTTCACAGCTGAAAGACCAGCTCTCTCCCTGCCTCAGTTTCTAAACTCTGCTCCTACAGACATGGCCACATTGCAAGGCTGGACCATGTGGAGAGGAAGCTGAGAGCTAGCTACCTTCTGACCCAGCTAAGCACACTCCAGCCAGCACAGCATCTCACGGCTTCCGATGGGAGATGGGGTTCATTAATTACAGAGAGATGGATGCCACCGAGAGGCTGGGAGCAGCAGCCAGCAGCGAAGCATGTGGCTCCCTCCAGAGAACATTTCTCCCCTCCTAATTACATTAATTGCAATTAACGCTCTCCTCCTTCACGATTCTCCCACTCTGACACCTGCCCAGGCCTCTGGCTTCGGTTCAGTGCCATCTTAGCTGTCAGTGGTCCTGGAGTTCCTCCCATGGAGCCCTGGAAGGGAGGAGCCTCTGCCTTGCAGCCCTGGATGTGTGCACCTTGGCCTGCCTTCTCTAGGTCCGCCAGTGACCCAACACCTAGTCTTCAGAGCAAATTAATATCTCTCATCTCAGCCTGAGATAAAGTCGCTGATGACAGACAGACACTTCATTTTTTCCTCATAATTCATTCACCCTAAAGGAAAAGTTTCATAAGTAATTAAATTGATTTTCCTTCCTACTTGGGACACAGACCTATTAGGAACAGTAAAGTAATGGAAAGCCTGTTTTTCCATGAGAATCCCTTTGGGAGGCTGGCAATCTTCATGTTCCAGCAAGAAGCACGTCCTGGGATGCAGTGGAGGGAGCCTCAGCGGACGGGGAGCCAAGCGCACATCATCTCTCTTCCTAATTGACATGTGCTGTATACATTACATTCAGGAGGGGTTCGCAGGCACTTTCTGGATCTAGAAAGGCTCTTAAATATTAATGCAGTTTGAATCCTTCTTGAATGCTTATTACTGAAGCAAAAACACAGACATCTGACATCACTGGCATAGCTAAGCAGTCGTGAAAGCGTGGCCAAACTAGCCACTTCTAATTACCTACAAGAGACTCTCTGAGACTCCCCTGAAGAAACAGATGGCCGCAGCTAAGGTTGGGCCTTTGGGAGTGAAGAAGACACAGTCATAAGGCCAAGCTCTTCACCCACAGACAGACACACTCTCCCTATCCATCGCTCAGAGTGAGAAAGCACTCAAAATGAAAACAAAAGACAGCTCTACTACCACTGCCCAAAGGAGACCAGTACAGAAGGACATCTTGTCTGATGTCCTGAACCCAAGCAAAGAATGAAAGAACGGAGAGAGTTGTGTGTTTTCAACTGGAGAAAGTTTGGAATCCACCCACAACCATGTTCCTGAACTTCACAAGCATCAATTTCCCTACTGTGACATGGGATTGACTTTAAAGATTAGAGAGAATATATGTAAGATGTGGGGCACAATGCACGAAGGCCACAGCAGGAAGGTGAGTCTGTGGTGCACGGTGGTTGCCAGACCTTCATCTTCTTCCTAACGTGGGCAGGGCAGGGGTTTGCATCCAGGATTTATATACTCATTGTCCTAAGGGTTACAGCTTACAGGTTACAGTCCACCATGTCTGGAAGATACCCCACAGACAATCTGATGGAGACAATTCCTGAACTGAGCTTCTCTCATCCCAGCTTCGTCTACACTTGTGTCAAACTGACAAAAACTAGCCAGAGCACTCCTTTACCACTGAGCCTTTTTTTTTAAGATTTATTTATTTATTTTATGTATAGGAGTACACAGTACCTGTCTTCAGACACCAGAGGAGGGCATCAGATCCTATTACAAATGGTTGTAAGCTACCATGTGGTGGCTGGGAGTTGAACTCAGGACTTCTCGAAGATCAGTCAGTGCTCTTAACCACTGAGCCATTTCTCCAGCACCATGAACCTATTTTCAAATCTGAAAATCAGCTGGAAATCTGCATAGTCTATACATGTTCCAGACCTAAAATATTAGAAGCCCATTTGGGAAGACTGCCCTTACCCCATCACCTGAGCCAATCACTCTGGGATGTAAGACAGCCTGAGCAATCATCTCCCTGGAATTCAGGACAGTGAGCCAAGCCCTCTGCCACTCACTGCCCATGGCCCTCCATATTCATGAGACCCTCACTTATGGATTCTAAAAATCACAGCTCAAGATCTCTGTCTGTACAGAACAGGCACAGCCATTTTCTTGTCATTATTCCCTGATCAATGCAGGAAAACAACTGTTTACAGCACATTAACATGCACGGTATGATGAGTCATCTAGAGACTGTTTAAAGTCTACAGGAGGAGGTGAAGGCTGCATGCAAATACTACGCATGCATATATGGATGTGAGCATCTGCAGACTTCACTGTCCACAGGGGCCCAGGAGCCAATCTCCATAGATGCAGAGGGACGGTGATTGCTCAGCAACCATCCTGACTAAAACTGAACCATCTCAGAATTGCAAATCCTGATGGCACATTCCATATTCACTGTGGACAAACCCCACCTGCCCAGGGCTCCTCACATACTCGGCTGCTGAGATGGAGTCATGACTCCAAATGAATAAGGTTCTGCTTCTTATATGTCCTAAGCACACTTCTTTTTCATTATTTTAAGGACTTACTACCTTTCTGAGGGTGCCAAATCCTTTTCTCTACAATGTACAATATTTTCACCTTTAGGTTTATGTATAGATGTGAGCCTTGGATGTCTTTGTCTCTGCATCTCCTCCTCCCCTTTCAGCAGTCAGCTATTTAGGAATGGCATCTATTACACCTGACCTGAAGACACCAGAAAGAAGGGATGCTCATGCAGTGTTGTTCTAAAATGCAATGTGACACTGCCTGCTGGAGGGTGGATGCTGACTGCCCTCCATCATTCATGGCTTAAGGAGGTGGCTACTAGTAAGTAGTGGAACCTTTCGGAGGCAAGGCATGGTGGGAGGACCCTAGGTCATTCAGGGAATGCTCCTGATAGAGTCATGGAACCCCAGACCATTTTTTAAAAAGTCATGGATCCTGTTCACATGAGGAACAAAAATTTTGCTAGTTTGCTTTTGAGTTAGTGATTTTATTTCCACTTTGTTGAAACAGAAAATTAAAGTAACACAGGTAAAGAAAGACAATGGCTGCCACCAAACACTGCTTACCAATATCATCTCTTCCCCCAGCCTCCGCTCCATTAACAGATCAAGAGGGAAGGCACAAGCAAGCTTCTATGTGCTCAGTACCTCCTGGAAGCAGAGGAAGCAGGATTCAAAAGAAGTGTTGGTACCAACAGAAAGCCCAGCAGGCAGCACTCTTCAGGCTCTTTCCTGGCCAGTCACCTCAAAGCTTCATGGAGGGTAACACTTCCAACAGGAAGGAAGGGCTCCCTCTGAACCTGGCATGAAGATGTTCCTAGTGCAGCATGGACCCTAGATCTGAGACAAGACTACAGCACAAACCCCCAGATAGTGTCACAAGCCCGGCCTAAGAGTCAGTCCTACAGAGGGGCTGGTGAGATGGCTCAGTGGGTAAGAGCACCCGACTGCTCTTCCGAAGGTCCGAAGTTCAAATCCCAGCAACCACATGGTGGCTCACAACCACCCGTAATGAGATCTGATGACCTCTTCTGGTGCAGCTGAAGATAGCTACAGTGTACTTACATATAATAAATAAGTAAATCTTTAAAAAAAAAAAAAAAAAAGTCCTACAGAGCAAACGTCCATGCCAGGAATCTGAGTCCTCTTCATGTGCTTCCCTTGATTGTGGTCCACCAAGGTGGATGAAGCTTGAGTTCTGAGGCCCTCGGGCCATACCAGGGGCTCAGTGCACCCTAGCAGCCTCAGGGACTTGCAAGCACCATGTGCTCAATGAGGAAGAGGGTGCTATGGCCCAAGGCTTTTAAGGATGCAGGCTGCAGAGTAATTAAGCACTTAGCACAGCATCCGACAAAGTGAGCTCGTTAATAAAAGCAGTTAAGCCTCCATCCGCAAAGCACTTACACCTTCAATAATCTCACAAATGGCTTCGCACATGAGCCAGAAATGAAGCATCATAACACCAGAATAAGAATTCCATAACAATCCATCAGTGCGCTGGCAGACATCTGTCTTCTCAGGTTGTCAGTTGAAACACAAAGTGACAAATCAGAACACAGTGAAAGGACCTCATAACTCAGGGGAATGCCTGTGACCCAACACAAACAAGGCCACACCTCAGGAGGAGCTGCTGGCAACTCCTGGGTAGTCACTACTGACTCCAAATCAGACAGGCCAGGAACCTCTGGAAGCACAAGGGCAAGGGCAAGTCCAGAGCCAGACATCTTCCTAAGAAGCCTTCACAGGCTTCCTTCCCAGAAACATCCATCAGAGGCTGCCACAAGGCAACCAAGATGGCGGCTACATTGCTACAAAGCTGCCCGCACTGACCAATCTTCCACTTCCTACTAACCCAGAACCAGAACATTCCTGCTGGGCACAGTCACTCATGTACCATGCCCAAGAGACTACCAGTCACGGATGTGCCTGCCCCACCCCCCGCCCTCAGTGTGTGTGTCTGTGTGTGTGTGTGTCTGTGTGTGTCACAGGAATGTGAGTATGGGAGAGAATACTAACTGCTGCTGCTGCTGTGTGTGTGTGTGTGTGTGTGTGTGTGTGTCACAGGAATGTGAGTATGGGAGAGAATACTAACTGCTGCTGCTGCTGCTGTGTGTGTGTGTGTGTCTGTGTCACAGGAATGTGAGTATGGGAGAGAATACTAGCTGCTGCTGCTGCTGTGTGTGTGTGTGTGTGTGTGTGTGTGTGTGTGTGTGTGTGTGTGTGTCACAGGAATGTGAGTATGGGAGAGAATACTAACTGCTGCTGCTGCTGCTGTGTGTGTGTGTGTGTGTGTGTCTGTGTCACAGGAATGTGAGTATGGGAGAGAATACTAGCTGCTGCTGCTGCTGCTGCTGCTGCTGCTGCTGTGTGTGTGTGTGTGTGTGTCTGTGTGTGTCACAGGAATGTGAGTATGGGAGAGAATACTAGCTGCTGCTGCTGCTGCTGCTGTGTGTGTGTGTGTGTGTGTGTGTCTGTGTGTGTGTGTCACAGGAATGTGAGTATGGGAGAGAATACTAACTGCTGCTGCTGCTGCTGTGTGTGTGTGTGTGTCTGTGTGTGTGTGTCACAGGAATGTGAGTATGGGAGAGAATACTAACTGCTGCTGCTGCTGCTGCTGCTGCTGCTGTGTGTGTGTGTGTGTGTGTGTGTGTGTGTGTGTGTGTCACAGGAATGTGAGTATGGGAGAGAATACTAACTGCTGCTGCTGCTGTGTGTGTGTGTGTGTGTGTGTGTGTGTGTGTGTCACAGGAATGTGAGTATGGGAGAGAATACTAACTGCTGCTGCTGCTGCTGTGTGTGTGTGTGTGTGTGTGTGTGTGTGTGTGTGTGTGTCACAGGAATGTGAGTATGGGAGAGAATACTAACTGCTGCTGCTGCTGTGTGTGTGTGTGTGTGTGTGTGTGTGTGTGTGTGTGTCACAGGAATGTGAGTATGGGAGAGAATACTAACTGCTGCTGCTGCTGCTGTGTGTGTGTGTGTGTGTGTGTGTGTGTGTGTGTGTGTGTGTGTCACAGGAATGTGAGTATGGGAGAGAATACTAACTGCTGCTGCTGCTGCTGCTGCTGTGTGTGTGTGTGTGTGTGTGTGTGTGTGTGTGTGTGTCACAGGAATGTGAGTACGGTAGAGAATACTAACTGCTGCTGTTCTCCTAACCCTCTGAGTCACTGAGCGTCTGAGCTCTGGGCCATGCATCCTTGAAGGATACTACCATGTCTGTAAGCGCACATACAGATGAGCTCTCTCCAGTCAATCATGTTAGATCACTCCAAAGACAAGGGGAAATGGAAATCCCACAAATGGCTGAGGAAAATACGTAGTCAGTCATCTTTATGGTAAACCGCCCAGTAAATGCTGTCAAGATCTACAAATGGCTGCAGACATTGATTCAGTGGCACCTCTTCCAAGACTGAGTCAGTCATTCTTGGTGCCTCTGATACGACAATGAAAAAGAATACAAATGCAACTGAGAATACATTTATTCAAATACTGTGTATATTATCCACAACAGAAAAGAAGCTATGCATGTGTCCATCACTAGGAAACTACCAAACTAGGATCTTTCCTCACAAATAAGGGGCTCCAGTTTCTTTTTGCGATACAGTTCACATACCACACAATTAGGTTATTCAAAGGTATTCTTAGTATATGCACTAAATTAAGCAGTCATAATCACCATCTAATGTAGCATTTTACACCTCCAAAGGAGATCTGATTCATTCCCAGACAGTCCCACACCTACATCCTGGGTCTCCACACCTGCTCTGTCTCGGGCATTTCTGTTGTTGTAACCAAATGCCTGGCATGAAGCCTCTTACAAGGTTTACCATGGCTCAGTGTGAGAGTGCAGACCAGCACAGAGGACATGGTGGCAGAAGAGTGGGCCTTATGCCCACGCTATATCAGCAGTTAGAAAGCAGAAGACAGACAAGGGGTAGGTTAAGATTACAAAATCTCTAAGCCTGCCACCAGTGGCCCACCTCCCTTAGAAAGGCTCCACCTCAGAAACGTTCCACAACCTTCCAGAATGGTGCCAACTGCTGAGAGCAAGTGTTCAAACACAGGAGCCCGTGGGGACAGTTCACATTGAAGTCACAGCCCTTGTCATGGCCACCCTTGTCGTGGCTACCCTTTCTAAGGTGGATATAAAGTGCTGGCTCGCTGGGTCCAATTTGCCTTCCCTAATGATTAATGACAGTGACTATTTTTACCTGATTTTATTGGCCATTTGCAAATCGTCTCTGGAGAAATGTCCATGGAAACATTTTGTACTTTTTTTAAAGTGGGCCGTCTTACTGAGTTAAGAGTTCTCTGTACACACCAGGCAGAAGACTTTTAGCAGACTTACAATTTGCATACACTCTCCCTAATTGGCTTGTCACCTCATTCTTGACAGTATTGTTCACAATACAAAGCTATTCATTTGAGAAAGCCCCCTTTTTAATTTTGTGTCTTTGCTTCTGGCAAGACACCTGAGAAATCATGGTCTAACCCAGGTTGTGATGGCTGACCCCTCTTCTCCATCATCTCTTAAAGTCCCCTTTTCCCTTTTACTTACTTACTTATTTACTTACTTATTTATTTATTGAGACAGAGTTGTTGGACTTCAACTCAGAGATCTATCTGCCTTTGGCCCCAAGTAAGGGGATTAAAAGATGTGCATTGCCATGCCTGGCCTCTCATGACCCCTCAGACTTAGGTCTGTAGTCCGCCTGCTATTGTCCCGAGAAGGTTTACCCCTTCTCGTGAAGATATCCAGCTGTTCTAGGACCGTCTCTTCTAGTACTCCTTTGTAAAATATTTTTATCACCGAGCGTGGTGGCACTTGGGAGGCAGAGGCAGGCGGATTTCTGAGTTCAAGGTAAGCCTGGTCTACAAAGTGAGTTCCAGGACAGCCAGGGATACACAGAGAAACCCTGTCTCAAAAAATAAATAAATAAATAAACAAACAAACAAACAAACAAACATAAATAAACAAAAGAAAAAGAAAAAATATTTTTATCACCAAAGGTTCTGTCTTTTTCTATACCAAAAGACATAATCACTTCGTTTTATAGTCTTTGGTCTGTAGATTAAGGTAATACATTGATTTCCATACACTGAAACATTCTTGTAGTCATGGAATAAATTCCATTTCTCATATACAGAATCCTTTCTCCACTTTGCCACACCAGGCTTGCTAGCATTTGTTAAGGAATCTCTGTGTAGTTTTCTTCTGGCGGAGCCTCCTACCTGGCTCTGTTCATGGGGCAGTAATGGCCTCCAGTGGTAAATATAATCCGTTCCTCCCTCTTCTGCTTAAGAAACTCTTTGACACAAGCAGGTTAATTCTTTATCATACACATTGTCTTGGGGTTATGGGACTGTTTTAAAGATTACTAATGCAATTTCATATATATGTAAGATAGAGGTGTGTGTTATATCTGCATATGTATATGAGCGAGGGGGGAGGGGAGGGAAAGAAACCAACTTCCAGGGAGTGCCCGATGGGACTGTAGAGAAGAGCAAACCTGAAATCTAAAGGTATATAGGGCAGAGCAACTCAGGCACACACTTAAAGAACCCCTGCTTCCTTGGCACGGCACTCTTTCTGGCCACAGCCTTCAAGTGCCCAAAAGGAGGAGGCCCACCTATACATTGGGGGTTATCTGCTCTACTCAAAGGCAACTGATTTAAATCCTGCTCACGGAATTCACATCTGCAGCAACACACACTGGTGTCTGACCATCATCCTGGCTACACCGAATCAGCCAACGCAGCTTGACTACCAGTGCCTTGCACAGAATTCCTCCATTCTGAACTTACTTTGCAGGGTTACTCGTGAAATCCCCTTGGTGCTCTGCATCTCTGAAATCACCCAGTGTCACCTGCCTGCTTGAGTGTTTCCCTCTCTCCCTTCCACTCTTTCTCGGACCTGCTCTGGGCAGCTAAAGCTGTGGGGACCTTCTCTGGCCTGCTGTCTGTCCATTTCACTTGCTCCCCTCCTCTGTCTGCTCTTCCAGTGTCAGCAATTGTGCTAACAGCTGGAGACCGCGTCTGAGTGCGGTCAGCCCACTGTGGGTAGAGCCCTGCTGCACCTCCAGGTTCTGCATCTATTTTCACCTTCTTCATCTCTCAGGGGCTTCTTGTGTCCTGAGTTCTAAAGTTTCCAATTTTTTCAGATGCTCACTGATTTCTGCTCTGATGCTACTGTGAAGAAGAACACAGCATGCCTAATTTGCACAGGCTCACCCAGTGTTAGCACTTGTCCTGCATGAAGCAAGTGGCCCGTGCTCTGGAAAGGAGCACGTCCTCTGTGCTGCCAAGAAGTGTATGGTTCTTGCTGACCACCATCTTCCAGACCCTCACTGGTCTTCTGCTGAGTTTTCCTACCCACTGTGATAAGCACTATGCTACCAATTTTTTAAGCAATTTTTGCAACTGTTGAATGACTCTGTATCTGAATAGTAAAGAGACAGGTAATCCTGAAACAATACATACATCGTGGCTGCCACATAGAGCAGTGCACTGACAAGGCCTAAAAAAAACTCCAAACCTTCCAGTGACAGCCTCTGGCCCATGTGGCCACACTATGACCAAATTTGTTTTCCAATCTGTCAGCAGAAGCCCACTGCTCTGACATTTTGTAAATGTTTGTAAACTCACAGGCACTGGGGTTCACACCTGTCCGTAACACTCTACCCGCTCACGCCATGTCTGCACTTCCTCCTGGATGGCAACGGCCACAGAAGCTGCACTGTGCGCAGACGTGCCTTAGTGTGTCTCTGCAGGCTGCAGGCTTGGGAACAAACTGTGGACGGCGGCAGCAGCTTCCCACTGAGGAGCACGCCGGGAAGCCGGGCAGATGAACTTTGCTGCAGTCCAGGCTCACATCACACAGAGGAAAGACTGGTACACTGAGGGAAGACTGAAGGCCAGCAGGAGAGGACACACTTCTGAAACTGACGCTGAGTGAGAGGCCTCAGCAGCATCCTCTTGCCGCCGTCCCTCAAATTCTGTGGCAATGCACGCTGTTGGGGCAACCATGCGTGTAACCCAGCCAGCGTCCAGTCCTCTGGCAGCACTGTGCTTCCTGGGTAAGCAGAGTGGTAACAGCCTGGCAGCACCACATACTTCAGCCATATTCAGAAACATCCGCTCCAGAGAGCAACGCTAAGAGCAAGCCGTACTGTAAGTTCTGACTTACACAAGAAACAAAGAAATAAATATTCTTAATGCTCATGGGGAAATGCATTGTTTGTTCTAGTCCCCTGCCATGTTTGCTTTCAAGAGTAATTTATGAGAAGATGACATACAGAATCAAATCAGCCTGAGATTAAACCTCCTGAGCGAGAATCCGCTGCGAGACAGTCTCCCTCGCGCAGAGCAGTCATCGTCATTCCTCCCGAGCGGCCAACCAGCATTCAATTACCCTAAGGGATCAGCCCAGAGTGCCTGGTCAAAATTGTTTCTAAATTGAAATAGCAAAGACGCGTGGGGGGAATGCATCTTTGTTTTTTGGGGTTTTGTGGGTTGTTTTTTTTTTCCCTCCTATACCCAAAATATTTATTTAAACTAAAATACATCCTCTGCTGAAAATGTGTGAACCAAGGTGATGGACTGATTTTTTTTAATTTTAAGCCAAATTTAACATTCTTGGACAGAATAAGATAGTGACTGTTTTAAAAGTACAGGATTTACTTAAAAACTATACCATGGAGGGGGTACTTAAAAAAATCCAATACCAGCAGAATGAGTTCACGAATTATACGACATTATCTCAGAGACCACCACATGCAGGAGGCAGGATTGAGAGTGAGGCAGGAAGACGTCTCAATACAACAGAGAAAGCTTATGTTACTACTGGTGCAGGCAGCGCACTGAGGACACAGGTACTGCCAACTGCAGTAATACAGGCATGCAGAAAAGGACTCAGAGCACCAAAATCACTATCGCCCACAAGTGACCACTAGCTGCCTATACAACAGGCCTGCTCCCATCTGATAACGTTTACTGAGTCCCAGGAACCTGAGTGACCCCTGAGCTATAGAGGAAAGCAGCCCAAAAGAGGTCTACCGACAGGATGGCACCACTGACTCTTTCCCTCCAATCTGTAATTCCAAAGTGATGACCCTCTTTCTTTTACATGAGCTTAAAAGCCCCGGATCTCAACTGCACAACAGAGAGCCATCGTAGGGATTCAATCCAAACGGAGCTGCCAAACTCCTATAGTGTACAGCATGACACCAACTTGCCCAGACCCAAGTACAAGGAAAAGGCCACCCAGGAGGGTGCATGTAAATGAGTTATAATAAGCCAATGGGTTCAGCTGCTTGCTTGCCTCCCATCTGAGCCAACTCTCCATGTCTGTGGTCTCTTGTAGTGATCTTGAAGATCATGCAGACCCTCTCCTGTCCTTCACTAAGAACTGCCTTCCTCAGAGCTAGTCCACAGCAGTGATTACCTGCTCCTCTTGAAACTTCTGAGACTTGCAGCCTACACACAGACCTTTCCTCAGCCTGCAGGAATATCAACTGTAGGCAGGTTAGCAAGCCTGGGTCATTCATCCCCTCCAATCAACAGCAGCTCAGGACATTCTCTATGAGAACGGTCCACCTCTCTAAAGCTCTCCAATACACTGTTATGGTCACCAGCCCATCCTTCCTGAGCCCAGAGTCTCTCCTCCACGTGGGGCTTTTTTTCTGAGTCCTATAGCTTTAAAAAAATTTTTTTCAACTTTTATTTAGTGTGTGTGCACATTCATATGTATCTTTGCTTGTGTGTGTGTGTGTGTGTGTGTGTGTGTGCGCGCGCACACGTGAGAAAAGGCCTTGCAAGAGCACCTCTGAGCCCAGGTCCAGATTGACTTGCAGAGCATAGTTCCTACCTCCTCTGATCACTGTTTCTCCTAGACAATTAACACCAGAGTCATGGCTACTCACCCTGTCTGCTAATAATCAGGAAATGCATTAAGAATCACTTGGGTCTTACAACATAAGATGGTGGTAAAGCACTTAAAACAAACTTATTTACCACATTAATCAAATGGCCCATTCAGCCTGAACCATCAATCCTCTAAGCATGTGGCTGAACTTCGCCATTGACTGAGGGCCACAGACAGAGGTCCTACAGCTCCAAGACCTTCAGGAGTACCCTTGTTACCTCTCAGATGGTCCTGAGAGAACAGAGATGCTAAGGGGTAAACAGTGGCTCTCCCTCATTGCTTAGCAATGACCTATGACAGAAGCAGCTCATTGACTGGATCTATTGACATCCTCAGAGTGACCTGTCCTTGATTGATCCCATCTCTCCAGATGACCACAAAAGGAAGGATCTGCAGCTGACTGCAGGCTAAAATGCCCCAGTCTATAACCACACAAAAACAAGGCAGTACCATATAAGAGGTGGTCGCATGATAAAAAATGGTGTCAATTTTAAACCAATGTTCAAACCGAAGAATGGCCCATCCTATGTGCTTAGTATGTTTTCGCACATGAATCAGAAAGTGCACACATCACTTATGACACATTATAAACTGCTCAAAGCAGGTGATGTCATATTATGGTTTGCTACTCTAATGTAAACAAAAGGAAAGGACACATGTGCTTCTCTAATGTAAATGAAAGAAAAGGGGCAAGAGGACTCAGTAAAGAAACTCGTTGCTAAGCCTGGCAAAATCCCCAATATCCCTATACAAGAGGGAGAGAAATGACTTCCACAGATTGTCCTCAGACCTCCACAGGCATGTATCTACCAAACAACTTACCTATACATACACACACACACACACACACACACACACACACACACACAAGCCAAAAAAAATGTGGAGATACAGAACTCTGAGTCATGGCACAGTCTACCTGTCACACAGCTAACTGGGTCTGCATGCGATCCACCTTCTCATGAAACAACGCTACTGTTGTCAGGGTCAGAAGACGCTGAAAGCCAACAGGAGCATGTCTGGTTCACAACTATACACAGAGCACTGTACTCGTCATACTCGAGCACATTAGCCCAGCCCTGAAAGCCAGTGCACTGAGGCCACTAGGAGAAACCAAACTCCCAACTAGGCTCATTGCTCCCATATATTATTTTAAAGTGGGATCCTGTCAGTTATGAGTATATCTACAGTGACTAAGTATGGATTTAAGGTGGTTTCTAAAGCTGGCCTCCAGGATAAGACTGCCCCTCTCCAGGACTAGTGAAGGCTACTCTTGGCTGTCAAACTTGACTACATCTGGAATTAACTAAAACCCAAATAGCTAGACACACCTGTGAGGAATTTTTCCTTAATTAAACCATTTGAAGTGGGAAGAGCCACTTTTTTTTTTTTTTTAATTTGTTCACTTTACATCCTGCTCACTACTCCTCCTCCTGGTCACCTCCTCCCACAATCTTTTCCCCACTTCCCTTCTCCGATCTGAGAAGGTGGAGCCATCCTCCAAGGTATCCCCCCACCCTGGCAGATTAAGAATCTGCAGGGTTAGGTACATCTTCTCCCACTGAGGCCAGACAAGGCAGCCCAGCTAGAAGAACATATCCCACAGTCAGGCAACAGCTTTTGGGATAGCCCCCCACTCCAGGTGTTTGGGACCCACATAAAGACCAAGCTGCAAATCTGCTACATGTGGGGGTGGGGGGAACCTACATCCACCCCATATATGCTCTTTGGTTGGTGGTTCAGTCTCTGAGAGCCCTCCTAGGGTCCAGGTTAGTTGACCCTGTTGGGGAAGATCCACTTTTAATCCAGATCTTTGAAGTAGGAAGATCCACCTTTAATCTGTGTCACATCTTCTGCTGGCAGCCTATATATGTTGGGAGCCGCCCCCACATTCGCCGTTACAAGATGGCGCTGACATCCTGTGTTCTAAGTGGTAAACAAATAATCTGCGCATGTGCCAAGGGTATCTTATGACTACTTGTGCTCTGCCTTCCCCGTGACGTCAACTCGGCCGATGGGCTGCAGCCAATCAGGGAGTGACACGTCCGAGGCGAAGGAGAATTCTCCTTAAGAGGGACGGGGTTTCGTTTTTTCCCTCTCTTGCTTCTTGCTCTCTTGCTTCTTGCACTCTGTTCCTGAAGATGTAAGAATAAAGCTTTGCCGCAGAAGATTCTGGTCTGTGGTGTTCTTCCTGGCCGGTCGTGAGAACGCGTCTAATAACAATTGGTGCCGAAACCCGGGACGAGAAAAAAAAACTCGGGACTGGCGCAAGGAGGATCCCTCATTCCGGAACCAGAACTGCGGATCACGTTTATAAAGGTTCCCGTAACACAGACTGTTGAGAAGGATTCAACTGCCGAATTCAGAACTCATCAGCTGGGGAACGACGGTGATAAAGTGTTCCCATAAAACAGACTGTTGAGAAGGATTCAACTGCCGAATTCAGAACTCATCAGCTGGGGAACGACGGTGATAAAGGTTCCCGTAAAGCAGACTGTTAAGAAGGATTCAACTGTATGAATTCAGAACTTTTCAGCTGGGGAACGAGGTAAGTCTGATCTTGAACTTTCTAAGGAAATTCAAGACAGTCTATCAGAAGTAAAGTGGAAAATGGCTTTACAAGTTATGTTTGGCCTTGAATTTTTTCTAGTGTTAGAAGCCCTTTTGTTCCTTTTCACATGTTATATAGTGGTTAAGATAGGGCTGAAAATTCTAGAGGAAATTCAGGACAAGCTATCAGAAGTAAAGCGGGGAGAGAGAGTAGGAACAAAAAGGAAATATGGTACACAAAATAAGTATACAGGCCTTTCCAAGGGTCTTGAACCCGAGGAAAAGTTAAGGTTAGGTAGGAATACCTGGAGAGAGATTAGAAGAAAAAGAGGAAAAAGGGAAAAGAAGAAAGATCAATTAGCGGAGGTCTCTAGGAGAAGGAGCCTGTGCTCTGAAGAAACAGACTGGGAGAAAAAAGCGGCTCATTATGAAAGAAAAGGATACCAGCCGCCAAGTAAAGTGCTAACTAGTCATTTAAGGAAAAAGCCAAAAGCGGCTGGCGAAGGCCAGTTTGCTAATTGGCCTCAGGGCAATCGGCTACCAGGTGCACTCCCGCCCTATGCGGAGTCCCCGCCCTGCGTAGTGCGTCAGCCCGTAGTGCGTCAGCAATGCGCAGAGAGGCAGTGCGCAGAGAGGCAGTGCGCAGACTCATTCATTCCCCGAGAGGAACAAAGGAAAATACAACAGGCATTTCCAGTCTTTGAAGGAGCCGAGGGTGGGCGTGTCCACGCTCCGGTAGAATATGTGCAGATTAAAGAAATTGCTGAATCGGTTCGTAAATATGGAATTAATGCTAATTTTACCTTGGTGCAGTTAGACAGGCTTGCCAGCATGGCACTAACTCCTGCCGACTGGCAAATGATTGCAAAAGCCGCTCTCCCTAATATGGGCAAATATTTGGAATGGAGATCTCTGTGGCGAGAGGCTGCACAGGCGCAGGACCGAGCAAACGCTGCTGCTTTAACTCCAGAGCAGAGAGATTGGACTTTTGACTTGTTAACGGGTCAGAGAGCTTATTCTGCTAAACCTGATAAGAGGTATCAATGGAAGGTCTTACCACAGGGAATGTCCAATAGTCCTACAATGTGCCAACTTTATATGCAAGAAGCTCTTTTGCCAGTGAGGGAACAATTCCCCTCTTTAATTTTGCTCCTTTACATGGATGACATCCTCCTGTGCCATAAAGACCTTACCATGCTACAAAAGGCATATCCTTTTCTACTTAAAACTTTAAGTCAGTGGGGTTTACAGATAGCCACAGAAAAGGTCCAAATTTCTGATACAGGACAATTCTTGGGCTCTGTGATGTCCCCAGATAAGATTGTGCCCCAAAAGGTAGAGATAAGAAGAGATCACCTCCATACCTTAAATGATTTTCAAAAGCTGTTGGGAGATATTAATTGGCTTAGACCTTTTTTAAAGATTCCTTCCGCTGAGTTAAGGCCTTTGTTTAGTATTTTAGAAGGAGATCCTCATATCTCCTCCCCTAGGACTCTTACTCTAGCTGCTAACCAGGCCTTACAAAAAGTGGAAAAAGCCTTACAAAATGCACAATTACAACGTATTGAGGATTCGCAGCCTTTCAGTTTGTGTGTCTTTAAGACAGCACAATTGCCAACTGCAGTTTTGTGGCAGAATGGGCCATTGTTGTGGATCCATCCAAACGTATCCCCAGCTAAAATAATAGATTGGTATCCTGATGCAATTGCACAGCTTGCCCTTAAAGGCCTAAAAGCAGCAATCACCCACTTTGGGCAAAGTCCATATCTTTTAATTGTACCTTATACCGCTGCACAGGTTCAAACCTTGGCAGCCACATCTAATGATTGGGCAGTTTTAGTTACCTCCTTTTCAGGAAAAATAGATAACCATTATCCAAAACATCCAATCTTACAGTTTGCCCAAAATCAATCTGTTGTGTTTCCACAAATAACAGTAAGAAACCCACTTAAAAATGGGATTGTGGTATATACTGATGGATCAAAAACTGGCATAGGTGCCTATGTGGCTAATGGTAAAGTGGTATCCAAACAATATAATGAAAATTCACCGCAAGTGGTAGAATGTTTAGTGGTCTTAGAAGTTTTAAAAACCTTTTTAGAACCCCTTAATATTGTGTCAGATTCCTGTTATGTGGTAAATGCAGTAAATCTTTTAGAAGTGGCTGGAGTGATTAAGCCTTCCAGTAGAGTTGCCAATATTTTTCAGCAGATACAATTAGTTTTGTTATCTAGAAGATCTCCTGTTTATATTACTCATGTTAGAGCCCATTCAGGCCTACCTGGCCCCATGGCTCTGGGAAATGATTTGGCAGATAAGGCCACTAAAGTGGTGGCTGCTGCCCTATCATCCCCGGTAGAGGCTGCAAGAAATTTTCATAACAATTTTCATGTGACGGCTGAAACATTACGCAGTCGTTTCTCCTTGACAAGAAAAGAAGCCCGTGACATTGTTACTCAATGTCAAAGCTGCTGTGAGTTCTTGCCAGTTCCTCATGTGGGAATTAACCCACGCGGTATTCGACCTCTACAGGTCTGGCAAATGGATGTTACACATGTTTCTTCCTTTGGAAAACTTCAATATCTCCATGTGTCCATTGACACATGTTCTGGCATCATGTTTGCTTCTCCGTTAACCGGAGAAAAAGCCTCACATGTGATTCAACATTGTCTTGAGGCATGGAGTGCTTGGGGGAAACCCAGACTCCTTAAGACTGATAATGGACCAGCTTATACGTCTCAAAAATTCCAACAGTTCTGCCGTCAGATGGACGTGACCCACCTGACTGGACTTCCATACAACCCTCAAGGACAGGGTATTGTTGAGCGTGCGCATCGCACCCTCAAAGCCTATCTTATAAAACAGAAGAGGGGAACTTTTGAGGAGACTGTACCCCGAGCACCAAGAGTGTCGGTGTCTTTGGCACTCTTTACACTCAATTTTTTAAATATTGATGCTCATGGCCATACTGCGGCTGAACGTCATTGTTCAGAGCCAGATAGGCCCAATGAGATGGTTAAATGGAAAAATGTCCTTGATAATAAATGGTATGGCCCGGATCCTATTTTGATAAGATCCAGGGGAGCTATCTGTGTTTTCCCACAGAATGAAAACAACCCATTTTGGATACCAGAAAGACTCACCCGAAAAATCCAGACTGACCAAGGGAATACTAATGTCCCTCGTCTTGGTGATGTCCAGGGCGTCAATAATAAAGAGAGAGCAGCGTTGGGGGATAATGTCGACATTTCCACTCCCAATGACGGTGATGTATAATGCTCAAGTATTCTCCTGCTTTTTTACCACTAACTAGGAACTGGGTTTGGCCTTAATTCAGACAGCCTTGGCTCTGTCTGGACAGGTCCAGACGACTGACACCATTAACACTTTGTCAGCCTCAGTGACTACAGTCATAGATGAACAGGCCTCAGCTAATGTCAAGATACAGAGAGGTCTCATGCTGGTTAATCAACTCATAGATCTTGTCCAGATACAACTAGATGTATTATGACAAATAACTCAGCTGGGATGTGAACAAAAGTTTCCGGGATTGTGTGTTATTTCCATTCAGTATGTTAAATTTACTAGGGCAGCTAAATTGTCAAAAAGTCTTTTTCAGTATATGTTACAGAATTGGATGGCTGAATTTGAACAGATCCTTCGGGAATTGAGACTTCAGGTCAACTCCACGCGCTTGGACCTGTCGCTGACCAAAGGATTACCCAATTGGATCTCCTCAGCATTTTCTTTCTTTAAAAAATGGGTGGGATTAATATTATTTGGAGATACACTTTGCTGTGGATTAGTGTTGCTTCTTTGATTGGTCTGTAAGCTTAAGGCCCAAACTAGGAGAGACAAGGTGGTTATTGCCCAGGCGCTTGCAGGACTAGAACATGGAGCTCCCCCTGATATATGATATATCTATGCTTAGGCAATAGGTCGCTGGCCACTCAGCTCTTATATCCCACGAGGCTAGTCTCATTGCACGGGATAGAGTGAGTGTGCTTCAGCAGCCCGAGAGAGTTGCAAGGCTAAGCACTGCAATGGAAAGGCTCTGCGGCATATATGAGCCTATTCTAGGGAGACATGTCATCTTTCATGAAGGTTCAGTGTCCTAGTTCCCTTCCCCCAGGCAAAACGACACGGGAGCAGGTCAGGGTTGCTCTGGGTAAAAGCCTGTAAGCCTAAGAGCTAATCCTGTACATGGCTCCTTTACCTACACACTGGGGATTTGACCTCTATCTCCACTCTCATTAATATGGGTGGCCTATTTGCTCTTATTAAAAGAAAAAGGGGGAGATGTTGGGAGCCGCCCCCACATTCGCCGTTACAAGATGGCGCTGACATCCTGTGTTCTAAGTGGTAAACAAATAATCTGCGCATGTGCCAAGGGTATCTTATGACTACTTGTGCTCTGCCTTCCCCGTGACGTCAACTCGGCCGATGGGCTGCAGCCAATCAGGGAGTGACACGTCCGAGGCGAAGGAGAATTCTCCTTAAGAGGGACGGGGTTTCGTTTTTTCCCTCTCTTGCTTCTTGCTCTCTTGCTTCTTGCACTCTGTTCCTGAAGATGTAAGAATAAAGCTTTGCCGCAGAAGATTCTGGTCTGTGGTGTTCTTCCTGGCCGGTCGTGAGAACGCGTCTAATAACATATATAAAGGACATGGAAGGAGGGAGCTTGCTCTTTTTGCCTGCTTGCTCTAATTCTTGCTAGCAAGTCCATCCTTCACTGACCTACTTCTTCAAAATTCAGGCATTTACTGAAAACCAATTGAGACATCTGGCCTCATGGGCTCAACAACTATTGGATTCTTGGACCCGGTAGACAACCATTGTTGGACTAGCTAGACTACAGCCTGTAAACAAGCCTAATAAATGCCCTTTCTGGAAGGATGGATGGATGGATGGATGGATGGACTCTTTAGAGAACCCTGACTAGCACCCTGCCATTCGTTAGGACTGTGATGTTGAGAGACAATTTTTGGCACTGGTGTAAATATTTAGTAAGCACAGCAAATCCACTGACGTTCACACTGGGTATCTAGGAGGCACGGTGTCATGGTGTGTGCCTACCTGTGTACTCGCAAATGAAGACCACGAAGAACGGAGTGACCAGGTCATTTATTCCCTGAACGTATCCACTGGCAGGGTGTCGGATTGCCCATATAAACAAGATCCTTTCGAAAATCTGAAAGAAAATGGAATTGGCAGTAAAACAAGAAATAACATGGTAGAAATTTAAAATGCACTCACGTTTTTAATTAAAATATATGCCATCAATATTTCTCACTGTCTCCAACACTA
This sequence comes from Mus musculus, assembly GCF_000001635.26. Taxonomy (NCBI): domain Eukaryota; kingdom Metazoa; phylum Chordata; class Mammalia; order Rodentia; family Muridae; genus Mus; species Mus musculus. The sequence goes on along the minus strand of NC_000081.6, from coordinate 86,311,610 downwards.
AGGCACAAGAACACATAGACACATCAATTCTAGTTTCTTTGCAGAAGTTCAACAATCCTAGCTTTTTATTGACTCCCAAGCACCATAGTGGTTCTACCAAACACTGGGTTCAGCTCTTCACCAGCACTCGCTTCTCGGCTCCTTGAAGACAGGTAGGTCATAGGGACACAGAGCAAACCAGAGCTTGGCAGACAATGGCTCTTTGCTCAGTGATAGACGGATGGGCAGGAAAGAGGGAGAAGGGGAAGGAGGACAGGAAGGAAAGAGGGATGCAGCACATGTGCTCCATCCGTGTCCCAGCAAGGGAAATGGATTCTTAACTCCCTAGAAAGTTATCTTCATCCAAGGAGACAAACGTAGGCACCCTGAGCCATGACTGCTGAATACCCTAGCTTCCTTCTTCCTCAGGACACTCATGCTCGGCTGATCCCTCCTCTTCACCATCTTTTATCCCGATCACTCTTCTCCATCTTCCCTCTTGAGATTAATCTTATCAAGGTACAGTAGATCGAGAGACACCACCCTACACATCACCCTAAACGTATGTATGCACACCCACACCGATGGCTTAAAGACCTTCCTTCCATCCATAAGCTTATCTCCCAGGTCTCCCCAAACTCTGGCCCTGCACCCACACTCTGTACCCTATCAGAGCCCAGCAGATTACATCTCCTTCCCACAGCCCTGAGGGCTTCTCCTCGCCTCTGGCTTAACTGCTCGTATTTGAGACCAGTTGCAAGCGCTCCTTTCTGCTCTCTCTGCTCTCTGCCCACCATCTTTATGGAAGAGCCAGCTACATTCTACCTAGTGACTCTCTGGTCTCCCTCCTTCCCACTGTCATTCTCTGGTGGCTCCTACTTGGAACTGGGCTCCAAAGCCTGACAAGGCCAGGCTTTACTGTAAGCTCTGCCCAGACTTCACCCAGGCAAGCAGCAGAGGAAGGCAGTGCTAGAGTGCTCACATGAGTGAAGGTGTTTTAGAACCTCTAAGTACACCAAATCTCGAAGAACCCGATGGCTGCACACTCTGGGAAGTCAGGCCCTTCCTACATCACCTACCATCCTAAGCATGATTGGGCTTGGTCTAGAGCCCTCAAAGCACATGAACCCCAGGATTTAAAAAAGAGAGGCCTAGAGCCTTGACAAGCAAAGCTTCTAATCCCAAGGCATGGGGTCTACCATTGGCAAACTCAGAGCCCACCCCCACAGCAGAACAGAATCACTCCCACTGCTCAAGTGAATAACAAGCCGCCGCCACCTGTAGCACAGCAGGCGCCAGCTCAATATTTGCTGAGTGAGTGACACGCTCATGCATATAGATTCATATACATTTTTCATCAGTCAACAGTTTCCTAGAGAGAAATGAATATTTAAACAAAGTTCAGAGGCTGGGGTACAGCTTACTAACAGAACACTTGCCTAGCATGTGTGAGGACCCTGCAACAATCACTAGCACCACCGAAAAACTGAAATGAAATAAAATACAAACAAGTTCAGAGGCCAGAGACATAGCTCAGTCAAAGGGCCGCCCAAGAACACATGTGAAAAGCCAGGGGCGGCTATAATCCCTATCATATAATCATATAAGCCTAGCAAGCAGGGCAGAGAAGGCAAATCCCTGCAGCTCACTGTCCAGCCTACCTAGGTGAATCTAAGAGTTTCAAGGTTAGTGAGACATGCTGGCTCCAAAACATAAAAGCAGAGGCAATAAGGGAAAGACACTGAGTGCTGAGCTGGGACCCATGCACACAAATACACGATACACATGCACGCGCACACACACACACACACACACACACACACACACACACGCATGCACACACTTCAAAATCAGAACCTCATCAGAGCCCCTCCCCCCACCCCCACCCCGTACACAGGAGACTGTCACAGCTACCCAGAAGCAGAGCTCCATCTGCTCACACCCACACAGGCAAACCAGACATATGCTGTGCCTTGGCCTTGCACACACCATGAAAGGCCTGAGAAGGCGGAAAAGACTAGGGCTAGCCTGAGCTCGTAAGACTGGTTCTAAGCTCAAGCCTCTGTCATTGAAACTCAAGGCAGACTCAGGACCACCCAATAGTGCCAGCACCTTCCTAGGAGGAACAAGGCAAACCAGTAGTAGCACAGAGGAGCCCAATTTGCAAATAAGAGGCCAATGCTTTCCTGTTTCTCTGCAGATACAACAGTGCTCCCCTGAAGGAGCCTCAAAGCAGGCCTCTGCCAGCTGCTGGTGACACAGCACACCCTGTCATTATACTGCACTTGAAAAAGCAGAAAGATCCAGAAATATTCCAGTTTCTTATGAGCAAAGGAAAGCTCACCGTTAGCTCAGCTGTTCACAGCTTAATTCCACCAGACCTCTCTCAGTGACCTGAAATTTCTACCTTACAGCTTTGTTTCTAGAACCACACAGACATAGGCTTCGGGAGTATAAGCCAAGACTGACGTCCAGTCAATGGGCAGTGGCTGGAACTGCAAAACCAGTCCTGATCCCTTGGTCACTTAATATCTATTGGAACTTCTTTGTCATAGCATCTGAAAACATTCTGGGGGATGGGGATACTCTTCATGGAGCCACAGCCCACAACTCCATGAAAAACCCTTGGATTTTTCTAGCAATTTGAACAGAAGGGTAGAAACAGCATGCTCACTTGAACAGGATGGTCTGTGGTGGCAGGATCAGCTTAGCAAAGAGCAGATGTAAGGAGAAGATCACACAGGTGCAGAATGTTAACTCAAGCTGAAGTGCTGTGGGGAAGCACAAATGATCCACCAAAGGGCATGATGTACAGCAGCCTTGGACCATGGATGTGCCTACTGGAAACAGACTGGTCTGAGAGGCCTCAACCATGAACACTCGCAGACATTACTAGCTCTTGGAATTCTGTTCACCATTCTTGATATCCATGTCTGTTGGAGGGGCTGCATTAGAAGCATCACAAACTGAACTCTTCCCAAAGGCTCATTTCGGAAAGTCTGAAATGAAACTCTTGCTGCCACATGTTCCCCCAGGTCTGAAGAAATCAAGAGCCTGGTTAGGGCTAGGTGGGTTATGTGCCTGCTGTGCAGAAATGAGGCCCTGAGTTCAGAATCCTAGCACCCACCAAAAAGAAGTCAAGTTCCGTGGAGAATGACCAGAATCACAGCACTGGGCGAGGGAGGGAGGGAAGGAGGGAGGTGGGGTTATCTCACAATTATCTATAACTCTAATTGCAGGGGATCTGATAGCCTCTTCTAGCCTTGGCAGGCTACTGCTTGCATGTGGTACAGCCAAACACTCATATACATAAAATAAAAATAAATCTTAAAAAAAATAAAGACAAAAACTAAGTAAACAAAGCATTAATTCCCTCCAACCCGATCAGCAAACACAACTCAAATTGGGAGAGTCCACAACACCTAACAAGCTGACTTTAACACTTTAACACACAAGGAAGACCAAGAAACATAACCAGGAACAGGCAGCCCAGGCCTGGCCCACAGACTCAGTACTACAGTAATCAAGGCCAAGTCAGGGCAGAAGAGACAGACCAACCAAGGGGAGCCAGGAACAGCCAAAGGGACCAGCCAAGGGAGCCAGGACCAGCTAAAGGAGCCAGGACCAGCCAAGGGAGCCAGGACCAGCCAAGGGAGCCAGGACAAGCCAAGGGAGCCAGGACCAGCCAAAGGAGCCAGGACCAGCCAAGGGAGCCAGGACCAGCCAAAGGAACCAGGACCAGCCAAGGGAGCCAGGACCAGTCAAAGGAGCCAGGACCAGCCAAGGGAGCCAGGACCAGTCAAAGGAGCCAGGACCAGCCAAGGGAGCCAGGGCCAGCCAAAGGAGCCCGGCGCATGGGAAATCCTGAGAGACAGCAGCCAGGTATGGCTGCTGGTGGCCCATGGTGACTTTCCACATGGGAGCCATTCCAGAAATGGAGGTGCAGAAGAGCAAGCCAGGAGAAAAGGAGCAATGATGGAGGTCTCACAACCCCTGACCTCAAACTACGCTACAGAGACACAGGAACCAAAACAGCAAGGTACTAACTAACGACAACTGCAGACACACAGACCACGGGGACACAAGACTCAAACAAACCCACACAGCTGTACCTACCTGACCTTCCATAAAGGTGCCGAAGCATAGAGAGAAGGACAGACAGCCTTTTTCTACCCCACTGGAAAAGGATGGCTTAGATACTATCTCTCACCCAATTAATAAAAAAATCAATTCAAAATGGATCACAGACCTTAATAAGACATCAAACTGACCTTCTAGAAGAAAACATAGGGCTTTCAGTTGAGGACACCTCAGCAAGAACTGATAAGCAGGACTGTATGAGGCACCAAAGGAAACAACTCGGCAGACTGCAGAGACAGCCTGCAGGACAGACAGGAGGAGGTCTTCCCTATCTGACAAGGTGGGAATCCACAATCTACAAAAACCACGAAGAGCTAAACACCAAAAACTCATCCCATCAATAAATGAGCAAATGAACTGAACACATAGGTCCCTACAAAGCAAAGAGATAGGGCCAATAAACATGTCATCAAAAGTTCAGCATGAGGGGCATAACCAATCCAGACTTCACTTAAAGTCTATCTCACCTTTAAAACAGCAACTAACGCTGGTGAGAAAGGAGCACTTCATCCCTCAACTGGGGATGCAAACTGGTGTGGCCACTGTGAAAATCAGTTCAGAGTCCTCAAAGCACCCAAGATAGAACTGTCACATGATCCCATGACACCACTTCTGGATAGTTAGCTGGAGAGAATTAACACAACACTACGCACAACAGCCAAGTAACAGAATCACCCCAGATATCCATTAACAGATGTGTAGATAAAGAAAATGTGCTCTATGTAGACAATGACGTTTTACTCAGCTACAAAGGATAAAAGTATGCTGTCTACAGGAAAATGGGCAGAACATGTTAAGTGAAATAAGCTAGACTCAAATGAGTATCACATGTCCTGTGTGTGCGTGTGTGTGTGTGTGTGTGTGTGTGTGTGTGTGTGTGTGTGTGTGTGGGAGAGAGAGAGAGAGAGAAAGAGAGAGACAGAGACAGAGAAAAAGAGACAGAGAGAGACAGAGAAACAGAGAGAGACACAGAGACAGAAAGAGATAGAAGACTGGAAGGGAGTATTGGGTGGGGGGAATAGTACAAGTAGAAGAAAAGAATAGAAGAAGGGAAAAATAAGGATAATTAATGGCAGGAAACACAAGCAAAGTATATTATTGCATGTGTAAAAATATTTTAGTGAAATATATTATATTATATTACATTATATTATATTATATTATGTTAGTAGGTTTTTTTAAAGAAAGTAAAAGTGCGATTACTAGGGAACAGGTAAGCAGGTGATGATGGCGTAAATACAACTGATGTACTTTACAGATGAGCAAAACCACCCTAGTGAAACACTCTAGTCAGCACACTGATGGCACCATCTGTCAACGTCCACCATCATGACAGGCAGACAGACACACTCAGGACTGCACTGCCCAAGGAGCACTCACTAAGGGCAAGGAGCACCCCACATGAGCACACTGCTAGCATCAGACACCAGTGGCTACCATCAAGAAGGGCAGTCCATAATTGTGCCACTGGTAAAGACATGACAAAGAACTGGAGAGCCACCATAATCACAGAGGTTACTTACATCATACAGAAGAGCTTGTGACACAAGAAGGAACTTCAGAAGCACGATTATCTATCTTGTGCCTGACAGTGAGGACCTGAAATTAAAACTCTTTGACGTGACATATATGACATATATGTTAAAGGTAGCCGTCTGATCTGACATTTTTGCCACAAAAACAGAGAAAAGAACATAAATGATAGACTAACCCCTACCCAAGAGACACCAGAAAAGTGTGATGAACTGATTCAGCAGCAAGTAAGAGTCTTCTGGACTCTTAAACTGTGGCCCCATCTCTAAATTAGAAGCAGGGAGCATGACACCAAGTGTGGTGGTTTGGATGAGAATAGCCCCACAGTATATCTGAATGCTTGGTTCCCAGCTGGCGGGCTGTTGGGAAAGGGTTAGGATGTGGGGCTTTGCTGAAGGAGGTGTGTCACTAGGTTTCAAAAGCCCACACCAGGCCGTCTCACACCTTCTCTCAGCTGCTGCTCCAGCACCATGCCTGCCTGCCAGCTGTCATGCTCCCTGCCATGGTGATCATGGACTCACCACCCTCTGAAACTGTAAGGCGGGCTGATTAAATGCTTTCTTCAATAAGCTGCCTTGGTCATGGTAGCTTCTCACAGCAACAGAACTATAACTAAGACATCAAGTAAAGTGACAAGTGTAAAACAGATGTGGAAGACATGGGCCCCAGTATTGCCAGGCTGTGGAGATGCCCAGTTCATTGCTCTAAATGCAGCATGCCCACATGGGAAAGAAAAGCCAATGAGAAGAATCAGGGTGCAGTGAAAAGAGCGACAACTTCTCTCTGGCAGGGCCTGCAGACCATGGTGAGACTAGGAAACAACATCAAATGAGGTTCTTGCCTTTCAGAACTTAAGTGGGGAGACTCTGCAGCACAACCACGGCAAGATGGGGAACAGGTGGCTGCTGCCAGGGTCTCAAAGCACCTTCAGCCACCTGGTACGCACAGATGCACCAGCAGCTCAGGGGGCCTGTCAACAGGGTGGGAGAACTGCACTCCAAAAGCAGGGACCAGCATGTGACCCCTGGCCCCAACACCACCCCAACCATACCTAGGCACATGGGGACCAGATCTGGATCTGGGGAGACTGCCACCTCCACTTGGGAAGCCTTAAACCCTGACAGAAGAGGCTGATGCTCCAGGGTACCCTCATTGCAAGAATGTCCCTTCTTTCCCAGTCACAGGTGGCTCCTATATCCACTCCAAGTTTCCAGTCAAAAATTCAGTTTTACAACCTGTGTGGTTCACTATTCTGTGCCTGATCAAATGTAACAAGACATCACACACAGCAGCAACCTTACTTCTGCCCCTGAGACTGCTCTAAAGCAGCAGAGGGCAGACAAAAGGACAGCTGTGGAGGAAAGGCCACTGGGCAGATGTTGAACTTGGCAACATCTGCACTTGAATATGGTCTTCAACAAAGATACAGGACTAGCTACATACAACTAAGTGTCACAGGTCAAGTTCATCAACAAAATGGGCAGGGACTAAAAAGTGAAAGGTGGCTAAAAAGTAATTTCTTTCACATAACAGTACATAAAAACAAACCAAAATGGCTGATTTCAGGAAACACCACAGAGCCCCCACCAAGCTGCCACATGGGCTTCTGCGCTCAGGACCCAGCTTCACCTTCCCAGTTCCCATCCAGCAAAGTAATTCCATGTCACCAAGCAAAGTGACCAGGTTACAAGTAGTACCACACTGCCAACTCACATGACTTAAAGAGATGTGCCTGCTCTTTCCTATCTGTGTCTTATTCTAATTCCCTGCTAGTGGGATGCAAATGTGAACAAGAGAGCCAAGCAGCTGCTTAGACTCTGAGGTTCAAGCCAAGCACACAGTGGCAACCAACTGTCTAACAAACAACTAGCTCCAGACTCAGTCATCAGCTTCTACCTCATGAAGCTACCATGGCAATAGATTTGCTGTCACCATGGATATATGCATCTCAACTTCTAAGGTGCCAGAAATCTAAGTGGCTCCTGCATACTGGCTGACACAAGACCCACCATCCAGTGCTTCTTCAAGGACCTGCTCCTCATTTCAAATCCCCAGATACACATTCACGCTCAAGTGACCCACAGTCACCCTTGGCCAGCCTGGATAGTCTGCCCTCCTCCCCAGGGGTCTACCTGTCCTGAAGACTGCACAGCCCCTGCTCAACCCTGCCAACTGCTAAATATACACACTACTTCTCTCTGGAGGAGTCTCAGGGCTGAACAAACCCACTGCCAGGGAGATGCTAAGTAAAAGGTTCAAGGCCTGACCACACAACAGTGGTAGTGACTTTGATTCATAACTGGGGCCAGAGGCCACAAGGCCAGCTTTGTGAGCAGTGTGTCAAGCTATAGAGAAACACACACACACACACACACACACACACACACACACACACACACACCAAGGTCTATTTTCCATGTTTAAAGAAAAACTTAAGTAAAGAAGAGGTCATAATGCATTCCCCTTGTCTCTAGCCACTGCAAGCACACCACTGAGAAGGGCACTCAAAGGGAAGTGCCTCAGAACGGCTGCTCCTAGGGAAACTCATTCTCCCCTTTGTGCTCCACAATCTACGAGCACTTTTACTTCAGCAATGTCGGAATTTTTTTTTTCAGCTTTACTGAGTAGGCAAGAGATGTCCACGTTTCAAAATGCATTTACTGGGGGAAAATAATGATGAAAAACAAAGTATTTCAGATAGTAAGTCTACTTTAAAGAGATACCACTTACTTTAGTGACAAGAATATAAAGGTTAGGAATAAATCTAATAGGACATTCATAAGGCCTTTCATAAAGGCTTGCCTTAGTCTGATGGCCCAGGTCAGTGATCTCAGCTACTTGGTAGGATGAGGCAGGAAGTTCAGGGTATATGCATGCAAGCTACACAGTGGGTTCAAGACTACCCTGGGCAACTCAGACAGACCTGATCTCAAATAACCCTAAAATAGGACTGGAGACAGAGCTCAGTGGAAGAGGGCCTGCTGAGACCTAAGGAGTCCAAGCAATCCCATTCATAAATCAAACAGACTTTTAAAATCCCAGCAACATGATTCAGAAAATGACTTGATTGCATAAAGACTAAGAGGACCCAGACAACTTCGAAGAGGCAGGAGGCAGAGCTGAGGTCCCTGTGGATGCCTAGGAATGTGGCGCAGATAGACACTGAGATGATGAGCTCAAGCCCCTACACAGCCCCCACTGGGATGACTGCCCATAGGTGCTGCTATCAGCTACAAATTAAACACAGGATGCAGAAAGAAAACTTTCAGATGGGAGAGCATTCACCAGACAGATGTTGTGGAAAAAGAGTTCTTAAAGAAAGTGTCCCATGATAACCTAAGAGGACATCACATGCAATTCAGCAAAGCTAAATCTGTTCCACCAAATAACTGGCAAAGAATTAGACTCCCAGATGTATAAACATCACAAGCTTATTTTTTTTTTAAGTGGGTAAAAACAAGAAAGGGGCTGGGACAGTCAGTAACAAGCATTTACCAGAACAGTGACACAGAAGACGCCCATCTCTGTATACAGAGAAGCTCTTTGACCAACAGCAGCCAAGGAAAGTGACGGCAGAAGCATGATGGGAATATCCGCCAGACATACAGAGCTCAGGAGCCTGGCCATGTTCCAAGAACTGCCAAGGAGTAGAAATCCAGGTTTCCAGCACTTCAGGTGAGCCCCGTCTGCAGACCCCTCCAGAAAGCACGCTGACGGCATCCTGGGAGCCTCGGAAAATTCTCACAGGGATATACCTGCATAAATGGAGGTGATGATTCCAGTGACACTGTCCAAACTGCAGAGCAGTAGGAAGAGCCGGAACGTTCACCCTGACTGCTACCCAAGAAGAAGAAAGCACAAGCTGCAGAGACTAAATTGCAGAAAGAAAGGAATACACAGATCAAGACACAACAATACCACCACACTGCTTCCTTAGTGTTGAAGTCACAAAGTACGGCAAATACAATTTAGAGACGATTCCCTCCAATTCTTTGGAGGGAGGTGTGAGAGGAAACAGAAACAGAGCTGCAGTAGCAGAACCATAAGCATAGAGAAATAGTTTCTACGCCCAGTTTCAAACTCATAGAGGCAGCTGGTCATCATTGGAGAGGTTCTAACTCCTAAATTCAAGGACATTAGTTTCTACTATAAATACTCTTACACATATTGCATATGTTCTTTTTGCTGTAACTTTTAGTGTACATCAAAAAAAATTTTGAGAACCATCAGTGATTCCATATCCACAAATTATGGACTTTGGGGGCTCCTGGATCAGGACCCTCGAGTAGTAGCAATGGTCACACGCAGAGACAGGCATCAGCAGAGAATCCCCGGCCAGCCTCCTCTTACCTCTGTCACCTTGGGCTGAAGAATCAGCGCTTCCGGGCTCATCCGAGGGATGTCGATATGGATCTGCAGATGCAGGAGAGACATATGTTTATCTTATAGGATGGAGCAGTCCTTGATGACACGTGTGACTTGCCTTTAACCTGCTCTGAGAGGACTGTCACCAGGCTCCTGCATAGGAAGCGCCCAGAAGCACACTCCACCTGAGGAAGGCTTGATGTCCTCAGGTGGCAGGCATGCCTGACCCTTCACAGTCCAGCAATGCTCACTGCATCATTAGGAGTAGAGTGGGCCCTCAGCATCTCAGTAGCATGAGCCAATGTCATCAGTGCACACTGATTTTCAGCCCTACACTGGTTGGGATTCAAGGACACTGACAGTGCCCTGTTTCAGCAGTGACAGGGCTGTCTGTAACACGGGCCACATTCTCCTCTACTTCTCAATGTCCATGAGGAATCTAGGACACATTAAAGGAAGCATTTGAAAGTCTCTGCTGGCGTCAGCAGACTCCTATGTGAGCACCATCTGACATGAGAGTTTTGGCAATGTTTGCCAGCATTACAGTGGAGACCGCCTGAGGGTGAGGTTTAAGAGGTGACCCAACAGGAGTGCTCTGAACACAGCTGGCACCACAGGCTGGCTCCACATCCCAGGAGTACACCCCACACCAGCGACACTAGCATCACTCTGGGACTCCATGGAAACAGCCTGCATAAACTGAGGGAGAGAGCATATTTTGACCCAAAGGGGACTCAATAGTTTAGTTCCATCCTTGCCCATGTGCAGAGAGGCAGCTAACACCTAATAAATAGGGTCACCATTTCACTCTGACACTACAGCCTGTGGCCAAGAGAAAGCCACTTAGGTTCAGCCTCTCCACCTACCTGCTCTCTGTGTCCTTCAAAGGGCTACTGGTGACAGTCAGAGTCTGAGTCCTCGAACAAGGGAACAAGATGAGATAAACTTGCACACAGAGTGCACAGAAAGAAACTCCACAGGCACCCTTACTGAGGGACACCTAAACAGACTCAGGAGGGCCACATGTAAGAGCCCAGGTATGGGTGACGAACAAGGTTGCCCAGGTTCACTAGCAAGACATCCTGGGAGCTACCACCAGTATATTGCTCTCTTCAGTGACAGATGTGTGTGCTGGCCTCTTACAAGATGAAAAGCAGACCTGACCTGCCTCTAGTACCAGCAAAGATCACAGGCAATGTGTTTCTTATGCAGCCAGGACAGTGTTAGCATCATACCCCATCTCCTGCCCCTGGTCTGCCTCATCAAAAACTGGCCTGAGAAAATAGGGGAACGGCCACAAATATCAGCAGGACTAACCTGCAGAGAGGAAGCCAAGCCAGGCAAATCTCATCGCTAACTAGCTCCATGTGCCTGGACATAACCCTCAGTGAGACAGTAAAAACACGATAATCCACTGCAGGAAGACACTAGATCAGGCCCGGGGCCAAGGCACTGCCCTAGAGAAGCAGGCTATAGAATGCAGGGCACAGACCATGGTACCACATGCCAACCATCACCCAAGGAGGAGCTGGTCATCACTAACAGATCTCAGCATCTATTTAGTAACTTGACTCAAGCCTCATGCTTTACCTCTGAGAAGGAACACAAATAAGTCAGATCTGCTGCAGGTAGCCAATTGACATTAATTGCTTTCAAATGGTTATTGTTAGAAAATATGCATCTGCAAGCCTATCAGGTTCCTGATAGATGAAACACATCCCCTACAAATCACCTCCAAACTGCAGTATTGAGTGAAGAGAGAGATCACACACACACACACACACACACACACACACACACACACACACACACACACACCTGGCGATACGTGTCCTGGTGAACTTCGTCATTCCTAGAGCTGTAATAATGCTCAATGAAAGCAAAGTATTCCTTCTGTTTCCTCTGCAGCGTGGCTGGTCTTCGGTCAACATTGGCAGGAAGGTAACCCTGGAGGAAGAAAAGAAACACAGGCACCTGTGGTTACTGTGCATCATGAGAGTGAAGATGGAGAGCCCGTCCAGAATGGCTCAGGCAGAACAAAGCAGCGGGACAGCACGCAGCACCAGCACGCCCCACCAGTGTCACCAACCAGTTCTAAGTCACTCACATCTAACAAAAGTTGTCTCAGGACACCCAGACCCAATGAAGATACAAGCCCTTCTCCACGGGGCTTACATCCACAAGGAATGGGGAGTTTGTCTGGTCTCACACTCAAACCATGCACACATATGCACACGTACTGATTATATGTGCACAGAGCTGTCATGGGGGCAAATGTATTCTCCAAAGTCTCTGCGGGTCCTGGCACTTTTCAATACATAAAATGGACACTTTTCTATGTGGCGTCTTATTTGGTTCCTTGTCTAAGGTCTAAGTTAGTCTTATAATATGATACATATGGATAACTTTAGACTTTGTTCATTTTAAGCCTAGGCAGTTGACTACTGTTCCCAGAAAGACGGTCTTTACCATGTACGCATTTACCATTGCCCAAAGTGACGGTGTTCTCTGCAGCCATTGCCACCATCCCACCTGGACGCTGGTAGTGCTAGCTTCTCACTACAGCTGACTGGGCCTGTCTGGGACTCTCCAAACACAAACTCGGAACCGAGGATTTTGTGCACCCTGCCTTCTGAGATTTGGCCACTGTTGGGAATGAGTCTGCATGGCCCGTGTTAGGCCATTCTGGTAAGCTACTGATGAATAAACAAAGCTTACTGGGTATTCTTGCAGACTTTGGAGGTATGTACCTCTGATTTCTCAAAGCTAAACAGCAAGGGGCCAAGGTGCTGCATCAGAATCTAGACAGAAGTTTTTAAGGAACTGCCAAGTCTTTCCCAGGGAGGTGACATCCTTTCACATTCCAGCCAGCATTGATTGGGACACACTAGATGGGCACACCATTGGGTAACCCAAAGTCCAGGGCTTTTCTTTGCTGCTTCCATGAATCTGGGTGAATACAGACAGTCTGAGCGGCGGCAGCCACCCATGAGCACATGGGTGAGACTAAAGCTGTTGTACAGTTACTCCAACCAAAGTTGCCACGGTCGCCATTCTGGCTGCTTTGTGGCTATTCAGCAGAACAACGCAGGAAGAAATTTGCCTTCCCCAGGAGGCTGTGGTGACCCAGCAGGGAGCAAGGCTGAAGGGCAAGCATGGATGAAGTCCACTTCCAGTCAGGTCACTGTCCCTTCCAGGTCTGCAGGTGAGGCCTGTGGGAAGCATCCCCATTCCTGCCTGTGGAAAGCTGCTGTGCCCATGTCCTGTGATGAAGAGCAGGCCCTCACTTGGAGACAGGCCCAGTTGCTGATGTACAATTGGCCCTTTTAGGAAAACACCCATTACCCAACATCCAGGTTCATATAATGCACTTGAAAATCATAGCCAGGCATAGAGGCCCGTGCCTTGAAGCACTTGGAAGGCAGAGGCAAGTGGATCTCTGTGAGTTTGAGGCCAACCTGGTCGACAGAGAGAGTTCCAGAACTATATAGTGAGATCCTGTCTCAAAAACCCAAAAACAAAGAATGAAAAAATAAAATCACAGCCACACGTCTTACAGAAGCAGCCATTTAGCAATAGAAGACACCTTCTTCTGTAAATGACAGCTTGTCGAGCTCACTGTGCCTGCTTGAATAGTGTGTGGCTGCTCCTGCACAGTTCACAGTAGTGCACGGCTGCATGTGATCCATGGACTGAGCAGTGCATGGCTGCATGTGATCCATGGACTCATCAGAACACACCATGTGTTCTACATCTATTTACATAAACTGCCCCATCTCTAACACACTGGCCAACAACATCTGATTATTTCCTGATACGAATTCCTCCTCCATGTGAGCTGTGAGCACCACAGATCCTGCTACTTACTCCCAAGGAGCACACAGGAGGTGACCAGTGATATACCTCCACAGCCCTGTTACTAATGTGTCAAATACAACTCACAGCAAACACTATAAAATGCTCACCTGTTAGCTTTCAAGGGAAAGAAAGCCTCAGGACACAGTGTTTTCTACAGGAAAACACAGCCTCAGATGCTGCTTCTTTTCAATGAAGAGAGGAGACTGCCAAGACTCCATGGCACAGTCTGCCACACACAGCAGATGCAGCACCAATAGGACCAGAACCAGCCCAAATGTCACCCACCTGGTAATCAGAGCCTCTTGCAACACACCAGTGGACATCCCAACAGAGCTCTTAGTGCTAGAGACACAGGGACACAGCCCTGCCCCTGAGATGAAGGCACAAAATTAGAAGGGTAGGGTACAAACAGACATAATGACAAGTATGTCTCCATCCAGTTAACAGCTGCCCCGGGGACACCCATCGAGGCAGTAGGTTTTGTCCACACTTCCTTTCACCTTGGAGCTATCTCAGTTTCAGTTCGTATGAACTTAAAGAATAGCAATTTCTTAAGATACATCTTATTCTTTGTATGGTAACTGCCCATCCACTGGGCCTCCAAGGAAGGTGCAGCCCCACCAGGCACAGGGCACTTCGGTGTTCCTTTAATCCTAGCCATTCAGAGGTGGTCAACGCTCCCTCTTCCAGATGGGGAGATAGACTTGGCAAACCATGGTGGCATGATCAGAGCCACAGATATGTGAGATCAGACTCAAGCCAAGGCCTCTCCATAACATCTTCCCTGCCTTAACCTACAATCCCACACCTGTCAGGGATGCCAGCTGACTCCTGGCTCAGAGAGCCGAGACACAGGCCACACACTGCCACACCTGTGTCCCCTGCTCAATGTGTGGAACAAGGTGGCTCTACGGAGAAGCCAGATTGCAGAGAGCCCCACCCCCTGAACTCTCCACCCTGGTGAGACTTATCTCTGCACTGTGGCTTTGGAGATGCACACTTTACCTTTCAGTGAGGCCCACCAGGACTGCACCCTGACCAGCACTCATCAATCACCTCTGCCAACTTCCCTACCCAATGTGCTTTTATCTCTTCCAGTCACAATGTAAGCTCCCTCTTTCATCTCAGAGATATACCCAAGGGCTTAGAACACTGGTCCCATAACAGATACTCAGCAAAGGCCTGCTGGATGAATGGATAATGTAAGCAAGGTGAAGAGAGATGACACAGACCTAGGGCCTCAGGGAGAGACTAAGTTAGCAGTTTCCTGGCTTGGTTTGGTTGAGACAGTAGAAAGAATGGAAAACTGCACAGAGCCTGGAGGCGTGCAGGAAATGGGTCCAGGCTGAGCAGAGACCCAACCAGAGCCTGGCAGATGAAAGGCTGGCTGCTGCAGTCAACAGCCAGAGTAAGGGCCCGGCCCAGTCTGCACCTCAGGGCAGTGGGGTCACCAGAGTGGTCAGCAAACACAGTGGAGACAGCCACAGCTACCGGGGTCCTTAGGGAACAGAATGAGCACTCTCAGGAGGTTTCCTGCTCCCAGAATGTTAACTTAATGAAACACAAACTCTAAAAGGCAAGTATGCCACCATAAAAGGCCCACCCATTCTCCTGCCATCCCCTTCCTAGAGGAAAAAAACACATGTGCAAGTGCAGGCCTCTTGATAATTAAGCAAGACTAGAAATTATGCAAATGAAATACATTCAAGTATGCAATGAATTTTAAATGACAGAACTACAGAAGACTTAATTGCTGTATTAGCATGCTATAAAAACACTAATCATAAATGTAAAACAATGCATGCAGATACTTAAATCCAAACTGTCCTGGTGACACAAAAATCAATGTGTTCCCTCCCACCGCGTTCATATGCAAACCAACTGTAACACACTGAAAGAAGCTATGCTGATACTGGAGCCTCGCTGTCATTTTTAGCCAATATCCTCACTAGCATAAATGTTAAATGTTTAATTAGTTTTTGTTCACTCTTTCTGAAAGAGTTAGTTAAAAAAAAGAATCAAAAATATGATGATTCTCTTTGGGACTAATTTTGAAAAAGATTCTATGCTGTTTGCATGTAATTTAAAAGTTAAATATTAGCGCTAGTGTTTAATGGGGTGCCCTGGCTACAGAGCTCTTCAGAATAAAAGCCACACAGCTAGATTTCTCCTCTACAGAAGAATTTCCTCTCGTTAATTAAAAGTAACACTTGTCCACAAACACTAGAACTATGCTGATGACAAACCGTGGGCATGCTGGAGGAAAGTCACTAGTGGGCCAGACCTTGAACTAGGTTCATAATCTAGTCCCCACTCACCCACGGTCACCCAGTCCAACCCCCTAGTCTGGGTATGTCAGGTCTAGTGAGCAACTGCCTTCCGTGGGGCCATGCATTTTTCAGAGACCAGTTTCCTATCTGGTTCATGAGCATCCTGGTTCTGTCTTCCATACTGCCTGGAACCCTAGAACAATGGGGTTCAACCTGGGTCCAATAGCAAGTCCCGGTATCAGTACTGTCCAACCTCCCAAGTGACAGTAAAATACAAGTTAAAAAGAGACCACAGCTTGTCAGACATGGAGTGGTCAGGTAGGGGGTCACTATGGGTGGGGCCATCCCTGGGCTGATGGTCCTAGGTTTTATAAGAAAGCAGGCTGAACAAGACACAAGAGGCAAGCTAGTAAGCAGCACCTTTCCATGGCCTCTGCATCAGCTCCTGCCTCCAAGATCTTAACCTGTCTGAGTTTTTGTCCTGACTTCCTTCAGTGATAGACTACCGGTGTAGAAGAATAAGCCAAATAAACTTTTTCTCCCCAACTTGATTTGGGGACTTGATGTTTCATCATGGCCACAGTAAGACACATGCTGAAGCTGACAGCATCTGCAAACTGCCACCAAACATCTCATGCAAACTCTAGGGTCCAGCTAGTTCCAGATGAGAAAGAACCCCGCCAATTCTGACCAAGTCTGACCCGTATCCCAGCTACACAGGAAAAGCATCACAGAACCAAGGGCCAAGTGCTCAATAGCCTGTGACTGTGCCCGTGCCCTGCAGAGGAGCCAGGCTCTGCCTGCTCTAGCAGCCAGACTCCCTCCACAAATACATGTGGCCTTGGCCATGGACTCCTTCCCAGCCATTCCAACTGGCCCTGCCCCAACTCAAACTCCTTCTAGCTCCCCTGATGCCCCTTGGAGGGCACCCCATCACTGCTATACACTGCACATAAATAACCTGGTGACAATCACTTGCTTATCTGGAGGACATAACTCAGCTTCTGAGTAAATCTGAGTGTACCTTGTCTTGCACACAGCAAGCAACCAACAAAGGACAAGTGGGGCACATAGTGTGCCTGGGGCACAGAAACGGGGTCTTAGGGAAATGGCTCCTTTTCTGTGCAGTGAGCCTTGGCCTGCAGTGTGTCGTAACAGAAGGGTAGGCATTTTCTCTGTGTTGTGCAGGACCCAATAGGGCTGGCACTTAGTCTCAGGCACACCCTGTCCTTTTCCAGGACCAAATATAATGTCTGAAACACGAAAAGTTCAACTAATCTCCAGCAAATAACTAAACGTACTAAGCAATGGTTTTACGGGTTATTCTCCTTCCAGAAATAGCTACACATCCCTGGCTCAAGTCCTTCAGGATGAGGATCTGGGATCAACCATACATATGGTCTCCTCCTGATCCCTGGCCCTCCACCCTGCCGTCCCAAGGAGGCTTAAAGAGGAAGCACTTGCCTAGTCTGTGTCACTGGCCAGCCCCACTCTTACTGCACCCTTCAGCCTTGTGACCTGCCCAACTCCCTCGTCCAAGCAACACTGGCATCCTTCAGAGATGCACTGTGAGCCTGCGCTCATGCCAAGGAGTCTTGCCTGGCATTCCCACTTATCTATACTACACCTCCTTGGCAAAGAGCAGATTTTCCCACTAACCTAGAATTTACCATCTCACCTGTCAATTCAGGCCTGAGAACTGCCCTAGCCTCCTGCCCTCCTTATGTACTCACAGTGGCCTTGGAGACACAGTGTAAAATCCCCTCTTCACAAAACTGATCCTATGAACTGGCCACCCCATAGTACCATCCCAACCCTTCCCCTTGGCTGACACTTAAGCTCTGAGCACCTCACAAGTACACTGTGCCAAACTGTGCGAGACTTACCCTGCTGCATGCCTGGGCCCCTGACCTCTTCCTAGAAGCAGCTGGGTCTCGATAGCCTTCAGTGTTTCTAGGAAGCCCCCTACAGGTTTTCTTTGGTCTACATCGCTAGCACTTCTGCAAACAGACTCCCAGGTCCACACCAACACAGTGGGGTTGTCCACCACTCACCCCACCTCAACCCCTGCTGTTCCTCTGATGCTGACATGCCCACTGACATGGCAACCAGTGTGCAGCTAAGCAGCTCAGGGCACTGCAGCTATGACTTGTGCAGGCGCAGAAGTGATGGAAAGGGCAAGAACCTCTTATAAGTCTTTCCACCTAGACTAGCCAGTTCTTAATGAGCACAACACTATGACATAGGGGCTTCCAGACATTTACATCATAACTTCCTACAAACCAATCTAGAGTTGTAACCCCTTCTAGAGAACATTTGGAAATGTGGCTACAAACACTTAAAAACCACAAAACAGAGCGCAAGTGATCACGGCAGGTCTAGCCTTAATTGCAAGAGATATTTAATCAATAAATATTTGCTGTTCAGAGCTGCATCTGCATTTAGGATTACGAGGTACTGAACTGAAAATTTATTACGACTCATTAGCACGAAAGTCTTTTAAACACTGAAGTCAGACTCAATTTAGAGTAGGTGCCTGGAGTTCCCCATGACTTAGCTCCAAAAATAAAACAAAGGAAAAAGAGAAGCGAGCTGCCAGTAAACTATCCTCACTCTCAATCTTAAGCTGTAAGTGAGGGCATGGAGATAGCCACCAACCACTGAACTTTCTCTGGGGGCTTCTGGAGCAGCTGCTTAGTGCTGAGGCTCAGGGAACTGGACCCCACTCTCCACCACACTAACAAGCTATGTCCAACACCTCCTGTCCCACCTCCTTGTCCTCTTCCTTTTCCTGTCTTCCTTCCCCCTCTTCCTCCTCCTCTCCTATCTCCTCTTCCTCCTCCTCTCCTTCCCTCTTTTCCTCTTATTCATCCTCCTCTTCCTCTTGTTCTTGTTCAACAACAGCACTGCTGATCCTTCTTTGCTGACACATACCCATTTCCTCTGGGCTGTATGGGCTTCCGTGCTGTAAGCTCCTGAGTCACGAGCCTGCATACATGATTCTTTAATGGTGGGAATGAGCGCAGCTGTCACGAGCCGCTGCTCATCTTCACTCTCTTCCAGACTTGCCAAACCAACCTTGAAATTAAGCTAAAACTAGACAATGCCTTCTTGGACACAGCAAAGGCTTGTGTCATTATGCAACCCAAGACAGACAAGTGCGTGGCCATGGCCAGCAAGCCATTCTCCCCCAGCCAGGTGCCAGGCCACTGGACTCACAGGAATAAAGTAGCTAGGCTGAGTACTGGCGTGCAGACTTACTGAGAGAAGTTTCCATGTCATTGGACGAACTGGCTTTGGGATTCCGGACCAGCTCAGCTTCCGTAATTCCTCTGTTGGAAGAAAAAAACAGAACAGAGAAAAAAGCAGGGTTACAAAAGGTTCTACAGCACCTTACCATATCCCATCAGTGTCCTTAGGGGGCAGGGAGCCCCACAAATGGAACCAAAGTAAGCCTAAATGATAAACATCTCAGAGGGAATGTCCTCGATGCACAGAAGATAATGAACGAGTCATACCACTTTATTAAAGCAAACCAGAACACTACCTGTTTGTGCATAAATTTTAGATGGGACTCATTTATCAAAGGCAGCCAGGTCTCTCTGGTGCCACCCTGGGCCAGGTGAGACCCTTTCTCTCTGGGGCAGTAGCATCCAGGATCCCAGACTCCTCACCTCCCACTAATTCTATGTTCCCTGGTCCACATGCTAAGTCTCCATTTGGATAACTCAGCTGGCTCTCCTTCTCTCTTGTACTCCCGCCCACTCACTGCTTCGTAATGATTTATTTATTTTTATTTTTATGTGCATTGATATGCTTCCTGCTTGTATGTGCGTATAGGGCTATCAGATCCCCCTGGAACTGGAGTTACAGACAGTTATGAGCTGCCATGTGGGTGCTAGGAAGTGAACCAGGTCCTTTGAAAGAGCATCAGTGCTCTTAACCACTGAGCCATCTCTCCAGCCCTCCTATCTGAGTTGTCTCCTCAGCGCTGGTCTCTGGGAGATGAGCTTGTCTTCACACAGCTGGCAAAGGTGTGCTACCAGATATACAGATAAGAGAGTTTCAGAGTGGACAAACACAGGCCTGGATGTCTTGACAAATACCACTAACAAAGAGAACCAGAGATGAATTGGCCAGAGAGAGAGGCCTGCAGCCATGGCAGTGAGCCTTAGAGGGTAAGGAAAGTCACCATATGAGATGGTGGGGAAGAACAGTAGGCCCTGGTTCTGCTGGTCTCTGATCTCCCTGGGGGACTAGAGAGCACATGTGGGTGTGTAGAGACGTCCACACACTTCAGTCCCAGCAAGACAAAGGCAACTGCTTCCTTTGCTTCCATTAGAAATCTACTATTAGACTCTTCTAGCAGCTCAGAGCTCATGATTAATACCAGGAATAAGAGAAGTGATTACAGAGAAGACTTTGGTAATATAATCAACAAAATGCAAAGTCCTGACATCTAATCTTTTTCCAATTACTAAAGTCTAAGTAAAATAAGTAGAGAGTAATTGGACGACAGCACCAGCCATAACCTGCAGTCACAGAGCCCTCAGAAAACATCAAATCTCCCCCAGCTCCCCAAGGACGCCAGGGAGAATGGGGACCTAATATCCAAATGCTGATAACAGTGTTTGCTAACTGCACCTCTGCCTCCCTGCTGAGCCTCTCCCTCCACACAGTGCTGTTTTCTGGCTGTGGTTTATGAAGAAAGCACTGAGAAAACACAATGGTTAACGTTCTCTGATCCCATCTCCACATTACACACACACACACACACACACACACAGAGTCAAGAGTCTTGAATATACTGCATGAGATAAAGTTCTCGTCTTGTCGAGGTTCAGTGTTTAAAAAGAGCTTTGCATACATTATCTCACTGGCTCCTCAAAGCAGCTTGGATTAATCAAGGCTGTGAGCCCTGTCCATGAATGAGAACTGGTCTCAGAGAGGTTAAGTAACTTGGTCTTTAATACATACCAAGCTGTCTTCACTGTATTAACTCCTGTTCTTAAAGACTTTGTAGCACAGTCAAATACCACTTATCAATACAGACAGAGATCCCAAAGAAAGTCTTCAGATCCAAACACAGTAGTGTATCTAAAGAATAGCTCACATCACAAGCTTCACTCCAAGGGTGCAGGAATGGGTGTGTTGAATCTACTGTTGGAGAAAAGCCACTCTCAGCAATGACAGATGGCCCAAACATGCATTCCCTCTGTAGAAGAATGTTGCCTGTGCAAAGTGCCTACAACTCCTGAGGCCTACGCTGAAATGCTGAGATGTGATGAGTGGCTGGCTAAGCACACCCCGACTCAGTTCCAGAGGGGGCCTGTGAGGTACTAATGCATGACTAACCCCCTCCCTGTGGTCGATGTGCCATGGGACTGGGGTCCATCTTAGATACTGGGAAAATAGCACAATTGCTCAGGACTCCAACCAAGTCCTCACTCCTAAGGAATCCCTTGGAAGCCACTCTCTCTCTCCATCTGACAGTGTCCCAGTTAGACATGAGACTGAATACTGTTAAAAGCATCGACCTGAGCGGCTACAACCTACTGAAGAGAGGAAGAAGCAAGAACAAGGCAGGAAATGTAGGGTAGGATGGGTCGTGCACAGACTTGCCAAAATCAACAGCTTTTCCCTGTGTCACAGAGAAGAGAAAACTATGAAGGGCCTGAACCTAAAAACTGCAGGTAAGCCGGGCAGTGGTGGCATGCACCTTTAATCCCAGCACTTGGGAGACAGAGGCAGAGATCTCTGAGTTTGTGTCCAGCCTGATCTATAACACTAATTCTAAGACAGCCAGGGCTACACTTGGAAACTCTTTCTCAAAGACAAAACAAAAAAGTGTACAGGCCATGTGAGGAAGCTAACTTGCAGGCTTCCCTTGGAAGAGCATGGAGACAGGCACGTGCCTCCTCTGGGGTAGGCAGGCAACCAGAGCTGAAGAAACCATGTCCATGAGCAACAACAAATACGGCCTCTATGCCTAGCACTGGGGAAGGCTCACCTCCCAGCCAAAGCAAAAATAACTAAACCAAAGCCATAACTAAACCAACCACTCAAGACAAAGGGCCAGAAGAAACAGGGAAGCAAAACAAGTCAAACCAGGTTAGATAGATAGTGGGTCTCAGACCGGAAATTTATGTCAATTTTCACTCAAAAGAAAATGTAGTTTTAATACAAAGAGAAGTAAAATCACCATGGGCTCCGCTGGATGTATCCCAGAATCTGGCAAGTTCAAAAAGAAAGCCAATAAAATTCTTCGTAAAAATAATGTGGGAGGTGAGGGAGGGAGAGGGGGAACTATGTTTGAAATGTAATATATGAGAGAATAAATTTTTCAAACATCTTTAAATAAATAAAATAATAATAATGGGTGGGGGCAATAAGGAGATGGACATCTCCCTAAAGAGTGACTGCCACACAAGCCTCTGAATTCCAATCCCAAATACCCATGTACCTATACAGCAGCACATGTTGGGATCCCAGCATGCTAGGCAGGAGTAGTAGCCAGAAGGATCGCTGAGCCTGGGCCTTGCTGGCCAGCTAGGCCAGACAAATTCATGAATTCCAAATTCAGTAAGGAACTCTTTCTCAGAAAATAAGTGGAAATTTTTGAAGAAGAAATGTGACATTGACCTCTGGCCTCTATGCACATGTGCACACACATGCACAGACATGCACACAATACACCACACAATAAATAAGATAAAAACTGTGGAGCTGGAGAGATGGTCCGGTGATTACCCAAGTTCAATTCCTAGCACCCACATCAATAGCTCACAACCATCTGGAACTCCAGCTCCAGAGGACCAGGTGACTCTGGCCACGGACACCAGCATTCATGTGCACATACCCACAGGCAGACAAACGCCTATATAATTTAAAATAATAAAAACATGTCTCTAAAAATGTTTTCAAAAAAATAAAGGCATGGTTGCACATACCTTTAACCCTAGCACTCGGGAGGCAAAGGCAGATGGATCTCTGAGTTCAAAGTCAAGATGGTCTAGACAGCCAGGACTACACAGAGAAACTTTGTCGATAGATAGATAGATAGATAGATAGACAGACAGACAGACAGACAGACAGAGTAAACAGATTCACAGTGAGAGTTAAGAAAACCCACGGCAGAGTTACAGGCATGAAGACAGGAGCCTTCTGTGAGAGCCTATGGGAAAGAGCCCCATGAGGCAGGAAAAATGCTTCAAAATCAAGCCTGTGCACACATGAGCGCTGAGATGTGATAATGCAGCATTCACAGGACACTGCACCTACTTCTACAAAGAGTCTGGATCTTACCACAAAAGCAAGGTCTGAATGATACCAAGTCTAAATGTGGCCAGCCTGGCTGCTTCTGTGTGCAAGGGAACAGAATCTTCTGCTATATTTTAATGGGGAAAGGCCTTCCAAAATGACACATGAATCTCAGAAACGACAAATAAGAAGATCAATAAGCTAAATATACAAGTCAGGAGGCAACTTTACAGTGAAAGGACCTAGATTATTAAACAGCGATGGCAGGTTTGACAGTTTCATGTAGCACATGGAAAGGATCCCAGTATTCACACATAAAGAGCACATACAGAAGTTAAAAGGCGAAGAGCCCAGAGGGAAAAAAATGAAGATTTCCAGAACAAACAGCAGTAGCTACACAAAAGCAGGACACAAAAGTCTGAATATCATCAAGAACTACATGTTAAAATAAGAAACCCTCCACAATAAGGTTGGATTAAATTGTAAATGAACTATAACACCCAAAGGACTGGGCACACAGCTGCTCTCAGACAGTCTGCTGTGAGTATAGACTGGGGTAACTTCTACTTGATCAGATTTTTTAAAACCTTTGAACAGCCACTTTACCTGAGGAAGCCTCTAGTGTAACTTGCAAGACCACTTAGGGGCTGTGCCCAAGGCTTCATGGCAGAATAATAATATATGTACTAGCTGCCCACAAGAGGCTTCTCTTCTGCAAGAGGGCAGACACCAGCAGGGACACTATGCTGCCACAAACTACGGTGACTCAAGTGTAAATCCCTAGAAACATGCCAGTCTGTCCTGCTTGCTGGTACCTACCAGGCAGGTGCCCCAGGAAGTCTTTTCTGTCATAAGTTATTATTCTACTTGATGCTTTTCTACTTTGAACAGCACTGTGAACTTTTTTTAATACTGTACACACCAAGAACATGCTTTAATCAGTAGGGAACAAATCCTCCTGACATAAAGCTGCTTTGGGGGCCACATAGGGAAACAGTCCCTGTGTCACTTCTCCTAGATGCCCCATCTCTTCTCAGCCTACCAGCAAGGATGCTAAAACTATCTCTTCCAAGCCCTCCTAGAATCGTCCCTCTGCTGTCATTGCTAAGAGCCTCCTCTCTCTCTGCTCTTCCTCTGTACCAGGGGAGGAAGCCTCTAGAAGGTGTCCAGACAAGGACACTACACAAGTACCTGCTTGTGACTGCTAAACACCAGCCTGTGACACCAGACCCCGAACCCAGCTGTTGCTGCCCAAGCTACTCATAGGTCTTGGCTGTCAGACCAGGAAGCAGATACCACATAACCTGCAAACCAGCTTTCTTGCTGCCCCCAACCTTTAGGACCTGTTCACAGCAGCCAAGAGTTTTACTAAATGTCAGGAGTAGGCTTACGTAAGAGCTGACTGACCAAGAGCTCAGGGATGGAGTGTGTGCCCAACATGCATAAAGCTTGGGATGTGACCCCCCACACCTCAGTACTGAAAAGAAAAAAATACAGCAAATACCATGAGTGTCGATAATAAGCAGACATGCAGCCAATTGAAAATGAAAAGAATATGAAGAGGCATTTATCCATGGAAATATACAGACAGCCAATAAGCACATGAAAAGACCCTCAAAATCACACTGACAGGAGGAGCCACTTCACAAGCAAAAGCTAAAATTTTTAAATTCAGGAAAACCAGAACCCTCCTGCGCTACTATAAGTGTGAAAAATGGCACAACAGAAAATAATCTGCCAGTCCTCGGCACATTAGACACCCTCAATACCTATCTAAGAGCACCGGAAACAAGGCTTACACACATGTGCATCTGAACAGTCACCACCGTCTGCTCAGGACACGATGCAGAAACATCCATGTCCATCAGAGAATGAATGGACACACAGACTGCAGCCTGCACACCACGCCTGTCAGCTTTCCACTGTGGCAACCCCTAAGACAACCAGCTCCTAAGAGAAAAGGGTCACTGGCTCACAGAACTGTTCACAGCCATGCTGAGAGATGGGGAAAGGAAAGGGCTGGGGTCCTCACATTCCCTTGGAGGGTCTAAGCTCCATGGACCATGAGATCTGGTAGGTACCACGTCTTTAAGGTTCAGTGTACCCTACCCAAAAAGTACCACAGGCTGAGAGGAGCAAACATTAACACAGGGATCTTTGGAAGGTACAGCCAAACCACCATACAATGGAGTACTATTCAGCCAAAATATATTAACAAAGGCTGCAGGTGGCAATGAGGATAGGCTGTGGAAACACTGGGAAAGAAGCCAGTCTGCAAAGACCATCTACTTAGGGTTTCATTCATAAAAGTGCTCACAATAGACAAATCTAAACAAGTGGCTATGTAGCTGAGGCAAGAAGAGGTGGGATATGGGGAATGACACTAGGGAGCACATATTCCCTTAGGGAAGTGGTGAAAATGCCCCAAGACTGACGACAGTGACTGCACAGCTCCGCTCATGTGCATACACTGAGAACCACTGAACTACACACTTTAGATGCTGGATTGTGTGGTATGTGATCTACCCCTCAAATCCCACCATCTCCTCAGAAAGGGAGATCTAGAAGATGGGAGCTTTGCAACAGCAGGTATAGGGCCAGGCTTTGGCAAGCAGCTTTTGTTCCAGACAGAGGAGGGCTGGTCCCACACAGGATGGAAGGAGCCATCAGGATGTGGATGAGGCTAGCCACAAGATGGACAGACAGTACAGAGTAAAAAGAGGAACTCGGGGAACACTCCACCCTTCACCAAGTCAGAGGTAGGTGGGTGGAGGTGATCCTGAGTGAATCTCTGTGGAAGGAAGGTTCCTCTAACCCACATGCCAGAATCATCTAAAATGTTCCCACCCCTGGGCCAATAGCTTTGTTTCTGCGACTCTGGAATCATGCACAATACAGAGAGACCCTTAATGCCCATGGCAGCACATTTAGAAAAGGTGGTTCTTTCTCAGTTCTCCCACTCTCCTTCCCTCCCATGCCCGCTCTGTCCCCGACACACATGCAAATATTACAGTGCAGAAT
Organism: Mus musculus; assembly: GCF_000001635.26. Lineage (NCBI taxonomy): Eukaryota > Metazoa > Chordata > Mammalia > Rodentia > Muridae > Mus > Mus musculus. Next base: position 86,285,184 of record NC_000081.6, on the reverse strand, counting down.
CAGAGCTCTAGCCATTTGTGGCCTCCAGGCCTCCCATTTGGCCTGGCCTATAAAGGTGAAACACTTATTTTGGAGGGGTGTTCTTTATCTTAAAGATCCTAAATGAGTGTTGCTACTCAAGAGGTATCTGAGAACACACCCAAGATGGTCAAGGAGAATCTCTGGACTTCAAAAGACAGGAGAAGGGGCGGGGAAAGCAAAGTGCAAACCCGGGAGGGGCCTTGTGAATCAGCTCCCTCTTCCCAGCCTGCAAGAGCCCTAATCACCTGTTAGTCACTTCACAAGGTCTAATTACACTGGCTTTCCCTTCAATACATTGATCTCACAGCCAATGCTGCATGGCATTTAATTAAAGGAAAGGCTACTGCTATTTCATGTTAAAAATCTAAATCCTTGCAAACAAATTAGAAGCTTGAGACTCCCATTTGTGCTTTCCGGTAAGAGCCATTGAAGACAGACCCTGGGCCTCCTAGGAATTTCAGCATACAATATCGTGTATTTATAATATTTGTATGTGTGTAAGCGAGACAGGGAAGGCGGAGGAGAAGAAGAACTGAAAGTGTTGTACTTAGCCCTGCTCCACAGAGGTGAACTACCTGTGACGACAGCACCAGCGGCTGGGTGCACCCTTGTACTGATGCCACCACACACAATGCTAAAAGGCAGGAGTGTAGGCTCCTAACCCAGCTCCTGTCCTGTCTGTGTACAGGGTTAAGACCCCAGCCCTCCACACCCGCTCTCTCACACCAGCTCTCGTGCTGGTGTGCCATCCTGACACCATCTGCAGAAGCACCTCAAACCAAAAGCCCTAGACAGCAATGGAAGGACAGGGGTGTCCCCGGGCACTCCAGAGGGACTCTCTCTGACTGTTTTACTTCTACTACCCGGAAGGCTGGGAAGCACATGTCCTGGATGCCACATGTGACTGAAGGGACTGCTGGCAGGAAGCTGGATGTGCTCGAAGGCCAGAGACAGCCTTGCTGTGATAAGCCAATTAACTTCAGATAAGTACCTAATGCCATTACAAAGGCAGAGCAACAGATTCCTCCAGTCCCTACAAATGATGTCACCTGTGAAGCTCTGAGAGATAGCTCAGGTGGCAAGGAGACAGCTGGGGCTGCCAGGACCTGGCCAGAGCCGCCATCCGTCAGCCCAGAACTCACCAAGCAGACTCAGGCTCAGGGTGGCACCAGAGTACTTTAGTTTAAAACACTGTCTGTCCCAGGTTCCCACCCAGAAGTCCACCAGTGACCCAAAAAGAGTGACTCTGTGGGAACCACACTGTTGCTGGTGGAAGCAGTGCTTTAGTGAGGCCCCCTCTTCACAGGAGCCTCCTGTGCCCCACTGTACACGTACTAGCTGACCTGCTCCACGCTAGTGTGTACTCTGGTCACAAGCTTCCTGAGAATGTGGGCTCATGAGACAGGTAGGAAATAAAGGCTTGACTTAGTTAGCGTTTCTATTGCTGTGAAGACACCATGACCAAGGCAACTCTTCTAATGGAAAACATTCGAGTGGGGCTGGCTTACAGATTCAGAGGTGTACTCTGTTATAGTGAAGGCATGAAGCATGAGGGCATGCAGGCAGACATTGTGCTCAGGAAGAATCCAAGAGTTCTACATCCAGACCAGCAGGCAGCAGGAAGAGAAGTGACACTGAGTCTGGTTTGAGCTTTGTAAACCTGAGCGCCCACTCCCAGTGCCATACTTCCTCTAACAAAGCCACACCTCCTAATAGGGACACTCCCTGTGACTCCATTTTCATTCAAACCACCATAGGGTACAAGGCTAGTAGATGGGTAACCATGTGACACACTGTTCAGAGCCAACAAGGTGAGACACAGTAAGCAGTCATTCCAGGACAAGAGGTAACCAGTTTGTGTGCAAGCATCAGGAAATAATCTAGCTGCCACAAGGATCCAAAGCCTTATGACACTGGGGTCACAGAAACTGGAAAGAAAAGAAACAAACACTAAGCCCCACCCTGTGTCCTCCTTGTGGCTCTGTCCTCAGAGCCTTCTATTATTGTAACACAACTTTAATAGCTACTAGTCATGCATATCTGAAGCGAGCAATAGGCACAGTCCGGACCCCAGGTTCTTGCTGTATAGAAGTATGAGCAGGACTCTATTCCAACAGGCAAGAAGCTAGGCTCTGTTCTGGAAACAAAGGAAGACTGAAAGTTGCAGGGGGAGGTCCTATTTCCATGTGACTTCCCTCCTTAGAGGACAGGGAATCAAAGGAGAGGGAGAACTGAGAAAAATGACCCCAGGTCAACAGAAACTCTGACCAAGGGCAAGCCCAGGTGCGCAGAGGAGGGCCAGCAAGTGAAAGAACAGGGGCATGTTGGCTGTCACTATAATGGGCATGGGAAGATTTGACAAAGGCCATCAGACTTTTCCCTAAAAGACCAGTGACACCTACCATGTAAAGAGTAGGTCAAGATGGCAGCTAGTGCTGGGTGTGGTGGCACATATCTTTAATCCCAGAAGCTGGGAGGCTGAGTCAGGAGGACTCTTAACCTGGGTTACTACATTACAAGAATCTCAGGGAAAGGATGGAAGGAGAAGGAAGGAAGGAAGGAAGGAAGGAAGGAAGGAAGGAAGGAAGGAAGGAAGGAAGGAAGGAAGGAAACAAAGGCAGTTAACCTGAATAAGAGGAGAAAGAGGGAGGACAGAGAAAAGGAAGGCCTGCGGCCACCTGCCAACACAACTGATATGCAATGTCCCTGCAGCTTCACACATTGCCGCTGTGATAGCTGATGAGCTTTAGAAAATGACTAGACAGACACTGCCCTAGTCAGTTGATCACTCTACTAAAAGAGTCATCACACGCATACTGGAGAGTGTAAACACACGCCTGGCTCCGGCTGACTCCACTCTGCTTCCCTCAGCCTCTGCCACAGGCTTCAACTGCCATATTGTTCTCAGAGCTCAATGCAACATGAACACAAATAAATATGTCCCTCAAGAGTGTCTGTCCCTGTGGTGGGAAGTCTAACATGATGAGCACTGCCGTGTCACTTCCCAGTGATGACATGCCACCTTGCAAGGCAGTTCCCATCCCTACTTTACAGATGAGGAGAGGCTGACTCTCAGCCCAAGGCCAAGCCCTCTACACTGCACTGGCCTTGTTTCAGATGGAACGAGTCAGCAGCGAGGCAGAGGTCCTCTCCAGAAGGGTATCAATGGGCAGAGCCTAAGAGCTGAAAAATGTCCACACCGAATGGAGAGGTTTTGAAAGAAAAATCATGACTCTCACCTTAGTAAGTGTGCTGTGAGGGTAGAAGAGAGTGGAACCATCGCTGGAACATTCAGGGGGAGGGGACACCCGGAAGACATGTCACAGATGTCTAGAGAGAAAGCTTTTCAAGATGTGCTGAATGGGGAGAGAAGCTCAGAGGCAGAGAGACTGAGAAGTACCCAGTGAGCAGACAGGGAGCTAGCTGGCCAGTTCTGGCCTGAGAGCCATCCATCGCCAGTGAGAACTCGCTCATGTCTGCTGGAATCCATGGCCACGATTGGGAGCAGTTTCTTTTTATCTGAATCAGGAAACTGAACTGACTTCTTGGCTCCAGCTCATCTCTCAAGAACATCTGGGCAAACCCAAGGTCTTTGAATACCTTCAAATTTTCTGTTTCTGCAAAGTGAGAATAAAAGCCAGATTCCCAGAAAGTGGCACAGCGTATCACTGAAGACAGCTACAACCCTAGGAGCTCAGGTGGGGTAAAAAGATAGAGGTCCTGCTCCAATCTAGCCAGCCTCATGAGGTAGAGCTGGCCTCAGGCAAGGCACCCTTATCTCTCCGCCACCCTCCTCTCCTTGGGCAGCAAGAGATGCCAGACCACACAGCATCCACAGCATCTCTGCAAAGAGCCAAGCACTCAGTGTACAGGAAACACATCTGATACTGACTTTGCCCTTGGCTTGTGGGGAGGGCACTTCAGCATCCCTGGAGCCCCACATGGTGAGACAAGGCATCCTTTAGAAAGAAGCCCATCCAAGCGCGTACTTCCAACACTGAATATGCAAAATGAAGGCCTCTGGGAAGTCCCTGTTGGTTTGCTAACACTGTTCTCTTTCGAGTACCCATTTCTATAATTTGACATCCAGGCAGGAAAAGTATGCGCTCCACAAAGGCCAGAAATCAGCAGCTGCTCTATGCTAAGCAATGCCCTCCTTCTGCCTGGCCCCTTCGCTACCCAATCAATAGCCACAAACTCAGCCATCTGAATCTACATTTCTGATTCCTCCTCAGAGCATATCTCATCCCCTCTGTGGTGAACTGTGGACTTCTGGTCACTGTTCTAATTCAACATCGAGGGCCACAGGGGAAAGCTCAACAGACTCGCATTTTGCCTCATGGGCAGAGAGGACAGGTTAGGTTTCGCCCTCCAAAGGAGGAGAACCCATGCTGGCTCTGTACTCAGCCCAAGCCAACCATCTTCACATTGTGATGGGGTCTCTGCTGGGGTAACAGAAGGGACTCCAGGACAAGCACAGGGACACATAAGAGGCCATAGAGATAGCCAGCCCAGGTTTGAACCAGTAAGGTAGCATCAGGTAGCAACACACTGAAACTATCTTTAATCTTCCCACCTAGGGCTTACCATCTAATACCATCCCTCACATGCAAGAAACCAAAACCTCCCTGAGGGATAGGACATGGCCAATGACAAGTGCCAAAAGGCACATAATTTAAACTCTTTTATTGCCACACAATTTACATAACACAGAAATTCGAAACAGATAATCACAGCTGCTCTATGTCCAAGAATACAGTGGTCCTGGAGGAGTATGTAAGCTGGATCACATGACCAATGCTCGTCTGTTTTCTCTGCTACTGCCCACTGCCCAGCCTCTCTCAACAGCCATTCCAGGCTGGGAGAAAGGCCTGATGGACACGTGAGCTGGCCTAGCTGTTCCCTAATAAAGATCTCAGGGACTGTGCACTAGTCAACACCAGGCTGGTGAAGGCCAAGGGTGTGCTGGAAGTGCCCCAGAGGGGAATGGGATCAGAGGCCACAGACCCTGACATGACCAACGGTTCAGAAAGGAAGGGACCAGACACTGTTACCAGAGACTAACACACACCAGGAGAAATGCTATAAGAACTCAAAACTGCTCATCCCTGTAACCCAAAGTGTATGTGAACACTTACAGCAACATGTCATACTGCAGTCAAAACTGTAAGCATATTTATGACTGTTTACAACAGAAATAGTCCACAATAAAAAGTAATATAGAGAACCAGCATAAACATCATCTTACAGCGCTAGCTACAGCAACCGAAAGGCCCTGTCATGGAGAAAGAAGTGATAAATATCTAGCAAAGAACCCAACTTGGCTTTGCTGTCTGCAGTGCTGGCAGAGAGTCTGCAAAGCAGTGGTTAGTTACCCTGGCCCCAGGTCACCCCGCAGCTCTGAGGACCCCATGGCCTGTTCTCAAGTAGCTGTCTCAATGAGGCATTACTTAAAATTCACATGCAGCCTGCTTTTAAAACCACTGCAGTTAATCACAGGCCAATTTATGGGCCTAGAATGAACCCCAGCTAGCTACACAAGCACGGTCTCTCCACAGCAGCAGCCCTGTGGTTCTCAGGGTCCCTGATGGAAAGCTGCCAACTTGAGATTTACACGGCAGGGGCCTAGGCAGACCCTAACTCCATGAGGATACTCAAGAGCTCCTGTCAAGTCTCTCCTCCACGCTGTCTGAAGGAGTGAAAATATCAGAGGCCCTGAATACCGAGGAAATGTATCAAGCCACTCCTAATGAGCAAAGCCCTCCGTGACAAAGCCATCCCTCAAATAACAAACAAGCTCTCACCCCACTCTGAAACAAGACTGCCACCCAGGAAGAAGGCCCGCCAGTGAGGAGGTGGCCGGGGAAGTTCTCATTTGGTATTTCTTATACAGACACCCACACTTGTGAGCACACGTGTTCTCGCTCTCACTCTCATTCTGGCTCTCTCACTTGCTCTCAGTCTGTAAACTGTTTCCCAAGGTCCCTCAGAACTGGACCTTAACATGCTTTTTAGATGTTTTGTTTATAAATGTCAACTTGGAATTGAAACTTGAAATGCCTGAAATGCTATTTTCTCTCTCGGGAATGAGGGGGCGCACTTGTCTCCAGTGAATCACAGTGCCTGGTAGGCTCAAAACCAAGTTGAATATGTGCACCTTATCATAAGAAACTCCAAAGTCCTGACTCAGGAGACACTGAACCACAGGTATCACCAGCAAATCTGGCAAGGACAACCTGAGAGCAAAAGGATGGAGGGAGGGAGGGAGGGAGGGAGGTTGGGAGGGAGGGAGGGAGGGAGGGAGGGAGGACAAGGAGGAGGAGGGGGAGGAGGAGGAGGAGGAGGAGACGCCACGGCCACAAGAAGGAAAAGAAGACACAAGACAGACCTAGCCAGTCCACACCCGAGACCCATGATGAGTCATGAGCATGGGATCCTGGAGCAGGACTGTGGGACGGAGGAACCATGGAACAGGACACCCCAGCACAAGTCACCCTGACTCCTGGGCTCCTAAGCAACATCTCTTCTTCAAACTAAGTCTTCAGAACACATGGCATGTCCCTAGGCCACGAGGCCACTCAAGCCACGATTAGATTCCTTCCGAATGGTTTCTGTCAACCTGAGACCTCAGCCCAAGTTCCAGTCAGCCCAAGACCACACGAGTCCCTGACTGTGAGGAAGGCACAGGCCTGACCTGCTGTGTCCCCACAGTCTCTGCTCAGAAAGGCCTGTCTGAGGGGCTCCTGGCAGCACCATGTTCTGAAAATAGAAGGAGACGTAGAGGTTTTTTTAATGCATACTGAAGTACAGGGAAGCAAGATGACATGATGTCTGGGATTTTCTTTGAAATACTCCAGCAAAGGAAAAGAGGGACAGATGAGCCGACCGTGGCCACAACTGACAGTCGCTGAATGTCGGGGACTGGCGTCCTGGCTTCATTGCATGTTCTCTTGACCTTTGTGTGTGGTTGAAATTTTTCATAACGCAGGTCTTTTTTTTTTTTTTAAGTCGAGAGAGAAGGTAAAGGAGGCACAGGCCTTCTGACAATGACTGATGACGCTCTCGTTCTGGAAAACTCCTGCTTCCTGAGCAGCAGAGCCTCCCCCTTCTGGTGAGGAGCTGCCTCCCTCTCACACCCAGGCACCCCAGGATCATCCACATTTCTTAGTGTGCCCATTCAAAGATCTAATGTCCTGATAAGGAGGCTGTCACCAGCCCAATGATATGCACACGTGGGATGGATGGCCCTGCTAACAAGGAGCCACATTCAAGGCGTCCTCCCCACTGAACATCAGAGCAGTGACTGCCGTTCACCTTGGCATCTGACAGCGTTGCTTACCTGTGGCATATGTGTGCTGCTGGCAAACACATAAGGGAAAAGGAAAGAGCAAGGTGCCCAGCCGCAGACCCTCAGTGGCAAACTCTGCAGGGTTGGCCTGGCAACAGCACTAATGGCAACATGACGCGCTTCTTGTCCCAGCCAGATGAATGTCTAAGCAGCCTCTCGTGCTTTAAACACAGAATGTTCCCCCTGAGCCAACACCCCCAGCCCACCCACAGGCCCGGCACTGCCAGTTCCCGGCTGGCTGCTGCAAGCAGGAACTGCGGCAAGACACTAGGTCATTCCGAAGCCGCCTTGCGCCACTTCCTTCCTGGGAGCCGGAGCCCCAGCTTGAGGACAGCGACCCACTCCGAGGTCCCCAGCCTGCAGCCTCCACGCGATCATCACTCTATCACTTTCAAATAAGAGCCTAATATTTTGAGCATAATGATTTTAAGGAGCTCAACAATTTCTTTGCATGCATTATTCATTTGTGACACAAAACTGTTATTTCACTGAGATTACTGTAAATCGCTACATGAAGAGCTGGCTTGCATGAACAATTAAATGATAGATATGATAAACTAGATTTATAAGCTTTATGTTCCTATAACATAAATTCCCTGAATGATTTAACTCGGCAGAGCCAGAAAATCCCTTCCAGATGCCAAGTCTATGGATCTGCAGCTCCCCCACCAGCATTTCCCAAAAACTTACTCAAGGCTGAAAGGAAAACATTTAATAAAAGGTTTAATGTCACTATGGTAACCAGAGCAACTTGTTTCAAAAATGAATAATAGCCCTGTTAGGTGCTTCATTAAAATTTTCCCAACCAAATACTGCCCTTAATCTTCTCAATGGAACAAAAGGCTTATTCAGAATACATGTACACGACTGAGACTCAGGCAGACACAAGCCTGCGCCTGAGCGCAGACATCCGTCAGTCGGCAACACAAAGATGGGATCCAATCAGCTGAGATGAGAGAAAGTTGGGTATTTATCCGGAAACAATTGATTAAAACCCTCAGTATCCCACTGTTTGGGTCTTTTCTTCACTAATCAGAAAATTAAGGGCGGTCCTACTCTCAGCAGTGTCCCTCTCCTGACACAGGTAACTACTGCCTGCAGACAGCACAGAAACCGAAGACTACAGAGTCCTAGACACCAGGGCCCCTGGGCTGCCGGCCCAGCAGAGCTGTCTTCTCCAGAGTTCTAGAGCAGAAGCAACAAGAACTTAAGACCTGGCCACTGGTGACCCCTGGATAAGGCTATGACCATGTCTAACCCAACATGCTCCGCTGCTGTCCACTCCAGGGTCAGTTAAGAGCCACAAGCTCACAGTGCTTCCCAGCCCACAGTTCAACATGCGGTTCCACCCATCAACTGCTGTAGTGCCCAAAGGGATGCTGAGACTGTCATACGCACGCATGGGTCCAGCTACAGATCCTATAGGGGCCCAGATGGAAGATCCGACTCAGGCCAACCCTGTTCAGGAATTACCTAGCAGCCTTGGCCTGTGCATCCCATCTGAGCTGTACTGCTGGTCTGTCTATTCCACTCATCACTCTCCCAGTTCTCATACCCAACCACCTTTGAAATGTGCCCATCTGAAGCCTGAGCCCATGGCTGTTACATGGTACAGAGGAGGTGTTTATGAAGCCCTGAGGGTGGATACACCAAGATGAAGGGGCCACGCAGACTCTCAGCAGTCACCTCACTAGAGCTGTTCATGCAAACCTCTCCAAACCAGAGAGACAGGGAAAGGCAGCAGCACATGGACGACGACGACTCATGGCCTGCAGGCAGTTAAGTACGGTAAGAACAGCAGGGAGGTGCAGAAATGATTCTCAGTGGACTCTGCCCAGAGGACCAGAAGGATTGAGTAAGAGTCCAGTCCCCACACCCACCACACCCTGCCCTCAAATCTGCACCACAGTGAGGCCAGCCCACCCAGCCCAAGACTGTCCTCTTCTGCGAGTGACAGGTCAAAGAGAGACTGTGGAATCATGTCTTGCTGAACGCCACCTGCATCCAGCCTGAGATTTCTTAACACCCTTGCCCCACCACAGTAGGGAACTGGCATCTGTTATGGGATGAATTGAAAGCAGCTGCCCTTACAGATCATGTGAGAAGGTAGGGTGTTGTTCGCGGCTGCCTGTCAGTGTCTGTTCGCAGGTGAATTAGCTCCACAGATGCAGCTCACTTTCATTAATAGAAGAGAAACTTGACCTTTGTCATCCCAGAGAAGCAGGAGGTAACACAGCTCTGTTTGCCTGATGCCCTCAAAACAGATAATGGATCCAACAACCCTCCTCAGAGAGCATCCCAAAAGTCCCTAGGAGCTAAACACAGAACAAAGGGATCCCTAAGGCAGCTTGTTTCACCGAAGGCATCCTGGTCTACACTGGACTCCTGTGTGGCGATAACAAACGCAGGCTTAGTAACTGCAGAGGGCGGGCGAGCTCATAAGCATCTTCACAGTGACACTGTGAAACACACGGCGGGGGACACAGCACAGGGGCAGAACATTCGCCTAACATGCACATGGCCCACAACTCACAGCCCCATGCTTCAGAAAGAGGGGAAGAAGGCCAACGGTGTCTCCATCACTCAACACCCAGGCTAAGCTGCCTAGAAAACACAATGAGGCAGCCACATTGTGCCTACTCACGCTGTAGACCAGGCAAGCCTCTAACCACCTTCCATGTGTTAGGTGTAAAAGTGGGCACCGCCATGCCTGGCTCCATTCTCACTACTAAGATTTCATACAATGATACTAAACCACTGCATACACTGAGCACAGCAGCGTGTAAGTGCTACCCTGAGGACTTTCTGGAGTCAGGGGCTGCTAGTAACCCAACCAGTCAGGTATCTCACCAGCATGTCATATACTGACTGCTCAGAGCATGACCAACCAAGGACATTGCTCCTACCTAACACACTGCCTGTTCCCAATTCAACCAGCCAGCAGGTAGCACCACCATCTCATATAGCAGCTGTTCCCAGCACAGCTCACCAAGGTTATCACCGCTATCTAACACACTACCTACCCTAACTTATCCAACCAGCTGTGTTACCATTATTCCCATCTGACAGGAGAGGATGGTAAGGCACAGAGAAGCTGGTGTTCTTAGCTCATTCTAGTGAGAAATAACAGAATGTGCTGGACCCCGTGGCCACCACACCACAGTAGACGATGTCCTACACAAAGAAGCTAAAACCTAGAAAGCTTAAGAACTGGCTCAAAGGTGAAGGACTGGGCTGAGAGAAGTGTTTGGACATAACAATTCCCCTGAGTGTGTGGGACAGAGTACATCCCAGCCAAGTGCCTTGGTTTGCAGAGAGTAGCCTAGGAACTAAAGCCATGCCACGGTCTAGTAGAATCAGGACCCAAGTCCCGCTATTCTTTCCTCTGCTTTCCTGTTAGCACACAGGCTTCCTTCATGCTGCACAGCCTCTGTGCACTTCCCCACAACCATGCCTGTCAGGACACTCACCCCTCCTTTCCATGCCAGTCTACCAAGGCTACTCACTGGATTCTGTTTGCCTAGTCTGTATGCTGCAAAAGAGCTCTCTAGCACTTGCAGAAGGGACACTGGCTAGGCTCAATACGTTTGCGAGGTAAACTCATCAAGTGAGTATTGTGCTGGAGATTGAGCGTTTCATGTGTAATGTTTACTTTCTCCAGAAACTCTGTATCTAGCCAACAGCATGTACACTGCAGTTGGGGTAAATTAACATACACATCTCGCTTTGAAATGCATCCCCAAATTGACGGAGGGCTAGCTAGAGATGGGCAGATGGGGATAGACGTGTAGCACTCAATTTGGCTGCTTCCTTTCTGGTTAGAGGCCCTGGGTTTGGCTGGGGCTGCTGCTTTTCTCCTTTACCCTCTCTCTGTCCTGGCTAGTGTTCCCACTGCTGTGCTAACAGTAGTGGTGAATCCTTGTACTGTTCTTGACTTTAGAGGAAAGGCTTTCACTGTCTCATCATCAGGCTCGGGGCGAACAGTGGTCTTGTCCTGCACGGCCCTTGCTGTGTATGCGTCTCTTCTTCTTAACTTTTTACTGATTCTTTGTGAGTTTCACATCATACAGGCCAGTCCCATTCATCTCCTTTCGCCCTTACAACCAACCTCCCAAAATAAACCACACACACACATACAGCATAGAAAACATCTCACAGTGGAAGCCTTGGTATGTCACAGTGTGCCCCACAGTATATCACTCTGTCCAAAGTCAGAGAGGAAGGGGCTGGGTCCCATAGTTCCTTCCAGCTCCTTTAGGCTCCGCAGTCACTCTACACCACAAGAGAACTCCCATGACTCTGTGATAGCCTTCCTCTTTGCTCACTCTGCTGACTCAAGGTGAACTCCCTGGAGCTTCTGTCCTAAAAGCAGGCCACATGATGAGCGTCCTCCGCTTTCCATTCTCTGGGAAAATCCCAGTCTCACCTCCATCTCTGAAAGACGGGTTGGCCAGCATGGGGTATCCTGGGCTAGCCGGTTTGTTTTTCATATATTTTGAAATTTTTCATATATTTTCGGACTCAGGTCACAATTTTTGTTGAGAACCTTCTGGTAAGTCTTATAAAGCTCTCTTGTAGAGGACAAGTTGCTTTTTTGCTTCTGCTTTCAAAATTCTCTCTGGATATCAATGATGTGAGGCTCAGCGGACTTGAGTTTTGGTGTCTCCCCTCAGCCAGGGAGATTCCAGTGAACATCTCTTTACAGCGCGCTGGGCCTCTGTGGCTTTTCTCCTATCGGTTCACTGTCAGGCCCAGGGAGCCCCAGTGCGGACTTCACTCTTACCATTCCTACTCTCCTGCTGGGTAACTGCACACAGCCTGTTTGAGCTTCCTTCTGCTTGGAAGAGCCTAGTGCTGAAGCTCCTGACGCACTTCCTAGTTCAGTCATATTGCTTAGCTACAGCTCTCGAGTTTGTTTCTGTCTGTTGTTAAACGGCTCACTTTGTTCGCCCCTGTTTTCTGTTTTCTTGCGTCGACTATAAAGTCTTATTCACTGGTCCCTAAGCTTCTATAGCACAGTGACTGGACCCTTCCTGTAGGCCTCCATTGCTGTGGGATGTGTGACTAGAACACTCGTGTGCTTCATACATGTCTCTGTTCTCCTTGCAGTCTTAGGTAGCCATGTTTATGTACTTTCACTGAGTAGCTTCAGAGAAAGCTCTTCTTGGGGTTTCCTAGTTGGCCTTCCATTACTGTGGCAAAAAAACGCTCTAATCAAAACCAACTTGGGAGACACATGATTATTCGGCTTGCATGTCCCAGTCACAGTGCACTAGTGAGGAAGTCAGGACAGGAACCCAGCAGGAGCAGCGACAAGAATCCCAAAGGCTGCTGCTGCTCCCGAGGCCTGTTCAGCCTCCTTCCTATGCCACCTAGCACCTATGCCCTCCTACAGCACTCATAAATCAAGAAAATGTCCCACAAACTAGCCACGGGACAGGCCGATGGAGCCAACTCCTAAAGTGAGGGTGGCTAGAGTTGGCGTCAAGTTGACAAAGACTGAACAGCACAAGAGGACCGGTAAGTAAAACATTCCACTTGCAGCCCCCTCTGCCAGTCAGGTGTGAGAGAAGATCTCTCCGATGCATGCACAGCACAGGTGCTTGCTACAAGGCTCCTGTTTATCTTCCCTAAGGCAGTGCTTGTAAGTGTTCAAAGTCAGGTTCTGTCTCCCAAGCCAGTGAAGTCAGTTAGCTGTCTGTGTGCTCACGCTCTATCTGTGAAGGCCACGAACTGTATATAGGGAATGGAAAGATGACCTCAGAGGGCACTTGCTTTGGGGGGCTGCTAGAAGGACACATGGTCTAGGTGGGGGTGTCTGCAAGTGTAGCAGCCTATAAGGCTCAAGGACAGGTCCCGTGGTGAACTCCACTAGGCAATTCCTACAAACACAGTCCTCTGTTGAGCTGCGATCACTGGGGAGCCCTGCCCCTTTCCCCTATTATATGCCTTTTATTGCTGTGACAGTATCTGCTTTAAAGCCTCTCTTCCCTGCCCCGATCAGCCATGTGATCCCCTCAGTGCTCTGGGTCAGCAGCCCATGGTGGCTAGCCCTTCTTTGTGTTCTCACCTTTACTTCTGACTGAAATCAGAAGCTGATGCAGCAAGCAAGGGAGCCCACCACCCAAGTTCAATCCCCAGAATCAAATGGTGGAAAGAGAGAACCTGACCTACACACACACACACACACACACACACACACATACACCATGGACCACACTCATGTGAATGTATACTAAATAAATGTTTCCAAAAATAAGAAAACAGAATTCAAAAGCTGAAGGGGTGTTTTTGGCACTGGGCAGTGTTGGCTTTGGGGTCAGGGTCATAAGTTCTTACCTCCTTCTCTGTGCATTCTTAAGTTTTCTCTCCAAATGCTGAGACCTCCCTCTAGACTCCCACACTAGCACACAGCTCTCCTCTATGGGATGAGTCCTGATCCCCACCCTACACTGTCACATCCATGTGACCCTCCCTCAGACCCTCTGGCTCCCTCTGATGCTTTAGTCTGTGTGCATGCTCCTGAATCTAGACATGAGCTTTGGGCCTGCCCTCCTCTGCTGGGGCTCAGCCTACTCAAAGACCAGGGATGAACAGGGATGAAAACCCAACTCCCCCTGCCGGAAATCCTTGAACCTCAGCTCACCCATGAAGTGCAATGGTCAGGAGCCACAGGCTAGAAACAGCTGCTCCTTCCCCAGACTCTTCACACCTCCACCTGACTTCAACACCCCCCCCCCATTTGTGGGCCCATTGAAGTCCAGACCCTCTGCCTGTACCACCTTCCCTCCTTGTCAGTCTGGCTAGATTGGTTCTTCCCTCCTTTCAACACAAGCCTTTCTCACTCACTGAAGTGGGTCCCTGCACCTCTATAGCCCTTGAGGATCTGGACAGCTCAGCATGGGACATGGAGCTGCTGGTCTGGGTTAATATCTAGTTTCTGACCTTGTACAGCCAATGAACAGTTGCCTTGATTCAACTTCAGGTTGTCCCAGGACTGGTCTTCCTGAGAGGCTACTACTACAAGCCTTAAGATGGAACCTGCCCTGTGGCCATCAGCAGTAACACTCCCAAAGAGCTTGGCCGAGTCAAAGTCACAATCGTGCTTTAATGTGAGAATATGGGGACCAGAGCCTGCTCATCATACATATAAATCAGGCTGTAAAACAGATCATCTTCCATTAGCCAGACAGCTCCAAATTGCACAGAGGCTAGGCTTCCCAACCAGCACAGGCCAGCAAGCAGCAGGGCCCACTCCTGGAATGACAAGATCTCAAACTGCATGCATGCTTTGTTGTCCCCAGGCCCCATTTACACACGCAGCCATTCTCCATGCAACTGAACCAGTCCACACCATTTTCCCTGCCCCATCCCTTCCTGCATCACACATTACAGAATCTACTGGGAAGTAAAGGAAGGAAAGAATTAAGAATCAAGCTTTCTTTCATGTTGTTATTTTTAAGTCATGTATGTGGACTGTGAGTCTGTGTAGTGCCCACAGAGACCAGAAGAGGGAGTCAGATGCCTTGGGCCTGGAGTTCTAGGCAGTTAGGAGGCTCCAGGTGAAGGTGCTGAGAACCAAACCCAGGTCCTCTACAAGAAACAGCGAGCGCTCTTTAACCACTGAGCCACCACTCCAGCCCCAAGTACACAAAATCAAGACAAACAAGATGTCTCCTCTACCAGCATGCCTTACCCTGTCATCTAACATTTCACCCACCTCTAGCCCTGGTCTCCAGCGCCACCATGAGACACAAGGCTGCCCCTCCTTTACATAGGCTGCATGAGGCTGTGCTTTCTGCCCAAACCCAACCCCTCTAGACCACCACCACTTTCTACAATCAAAACCTCGGAATTTGACTCAGAAATAAAAAAGAAATCTGCAGTTTTGACTAACAGCTTTATTCCACCTGGAAAAAAAAATAGCACTAACAACAAGAGAAAAAAGAAAAAGAAGACCTTCCAATACAGCTATAACACCAAAGAGCGGATTTCCGTGGAATCAGCTAATTTTCATACTTAAAATATTCCAGCGAGTTAGCCTGTCCTTCACTTGACTGACTTTGCCAGGATGATGGACGGCCCCTTCCCCCTCAAATGGATTGCCAAACAGCCTTTTATTGGGGATTTCCTCTAAAAGGCAATTGGAGGTTCCTGCAACACAATTTATAGGTGCATTGTTTCCATTTATTTTAATTTTATTTATAGCCTTCTGCCCAGAGCCATTGGGCACGGGCAGCTGTAAATCAGAGACCAGAGACAGTGTTCTTTGTTCTTCTGTTGATGCTCAAATATCAGGGAATTGTTTGGAAAGCTCTAATCTGAATACTAATTACTTTTTCAATCAGACCGTGGGTGTGAACTCCCCTTTTTAAAACTACACAAAAACACTGCACCAAACAAAATTTCATTATCTAGCACTCATAATCCTAACTAATGGGCCCTGGGAGTGGTCCTACTCTCAAAGGGATGCCACCCCCTGGAGGGCACACACTCCAAGACTTGGGGTTTAACTGCTGACGCAACTCCTGAATGACCCTGGGGCAAGGTTCTTGGCCTTTGTGAGCTTCAGTTCTCACAACTATTAAACAAATAGTGGTAAGAGAATCTTCTACAGAGTTTCTGTCCATCAAATGAGATCCTGGAGCAGTGTCCCTCCAGGTCAGGGTCAGGTCAGTGTTGGGAGGGCTGCCTTCTCACCCACTGCCATCTCAGGCCTCATGCTACTATGACCAAGTGAATGCTGGGCCTGCCTAATCTGTCCCACCTCTCACAGCCTTTTTCATGCCATCTACTTTGGATTCTGGGCTGGCCATACAGTTTCCCATACAACAGCTTCCAAATCCTCCTGGCTCTCACCAGAGTCCACTCAGTTTCCTCCTATACCACACACCACTGCTTGGCTCTCCACACTTACTGCCTGGTTCACCTTTCCCATGACACCAAAATGAACTTTCTGGAAATTATCACTTAGAGATTAGAGTCTTTTAGACAGCCCAGGTAGCCTGCATCCCTGTGGCTAAGGCCACTCACTATAAAAGGATTATGCATTCTCATCTGCTGTGTCAGTCTTGGCTGGGGGCCACCAGGTACTGGAAAGAAAGTGGTGATGACAAGCACGGAGTCCTGGCCAGGCTTTGAGAGGCACTGGGAGCCTCTAGCAGCTCCTTTCTTTTACCTCAGCCCTGAGAACACAGTCTGAGACAGGGCCTGTAGCTTCAAACTTGAGCCCAGAGTGGGAGGACCAGGGCTGTTTACAGCCCTTCAGAGACTACAAGGAGCACTACTCTTCCCAGATATAACTAATGCTGCCAACCAAGGATAACAAGACCTTGCCCTCGGGAGACTGTGGCCAACTGGAAGGAGTAGGGTGCAAACAGGAAGTGACTACAAATGAGTGGCTAGGGTTGACTCTTGGAGCTGGCAACCAAGGGTCTCATAAAGAAGCCATCCACCATTCTGGCTGGCCCTGAGTGCCTCTCCAGCAACCACACACCCACTCTTGCCACCTGAAATCCATGGCCAGCCCTGCTTCCTGCAGGCTCTACCAGGCCTGCTTTCATGCTGGCAGGTGAGCCCACTGCCTCTCCAACCAACTGGCAGCATCTGCCCGGGACAAGAGTCTGCCTGCCTAATTCTCCTTTCTGCCTCCTGAACACTGTCCTGCTCTGTTCACAGGACAGCGGTGTGAGTCTGCCTGCTCTAGGATTTGGTTTGTTGGCTTGCTTTTTCCATGACATTCCCACTGTTCAAAAATACTGGCATACTCCAGTCTCCTAAACCCTTTTTACATAACACTCAACCCCAAAGAAATGGTCTTCAAACAAGAAGAGAGATCACTTTGGAAAGAGACACTAGGAGTGACCTCAGAAACCTACTGAGGAGACTACAAGCCAACAGACCTTTGGGAGACAAAGAAATGTCCCTGCCCCATGCCTATGAATAATGGCTGAATTAGCATTCTCTACCTTGGGCAAACAGGCCATTGTAAATGCTTATTTTATGACTAGAGTTTCATAAATTATGCAGGGAGATTCTCTCAAGTGGCTTTCCTCTGGCCTTCCAGATGCAGTATTAATTTGGCAACAATGTTAAGTAGATGGATCCACTCCACACTGGTAAGTCTGTTAGGACATTTGGGTCTCCACAGCAAAACCAGAACTGACTTCACAGCACATAGAGAACAGTGGAGCCACAGCAGGGCAGTCCTCCCTCTGGAGCCACAGCAGGGCAGTCCTCCCTCTGGAGCTACAGCAGGGCAGTCCTCCCTCTGGAGCCACAGCAGGGCAGTCCTCCCTCTGGAGCCACAGCAGGGCAGTCCTCCTCAAATCTTCAGGACCAGGAAGGTGAGATAGCACATAGCAATCTGCACCAGGGACGGCAGAATGTGAAAGAAGAGACAGCCTTACGTTTGGGAGCTCACAAGCCACTGAGAGTGCTCCACATGCCCGCACAAGCGACTTGCTTGGATGGGAGGAAGGCAAAGTGAATTAATTAGTTGATTATTAGATGCCAGCAAGAGGAGGCAGGAGAGCAGCAATGTCAACGTCTCAGTTGCCCTTCCTGTGACAAAACACTGGGACAGAGGAACTTGAGGGGAAGGTTCAGTTGGCTCCCAGTTTGAGGGGAAGTGAGGGGAAGGTTCAGTTGGCTCCCAGTTTGAGGGTACAGCCCAGCATGGGAGCAGGCTTGGTGACAGAAGCTCAAGTCACCTGCTCACATTGCACCCACAATCAAGAAGCAGACAGCAATGAATGTTTGTGCTCAACTCACTGTCTACACTTACACAATCCAGGGTGGCAGCCAGAGAATGGTGCAGCCCACATTTCGGGAGAGTCTTTCTACCCAACTAACCTAAAGAGTACTTGGAAAGGGGGGGGAGATGTGTTCAAGATATATTGTACGTTAAAAAAAATTAATAAAACAATTTAAGAGAAAAGAGAAAATTTACCAAAGGTATGTCCTAATCTAAATAGGTCCTCACGGGTGTGTGTCGAAGTTTGTCTCCCTCCTCCTTAGTGATTCTCAGTCCTGTCAAACTGACAGTTACTAACCAGCACAGCAGAAGGGTCTGGAAGCACAGGCAGAAACAAGGAGGAGGCTTGGAGCTGGAGATTACTACAGGCCAGACAAGCCAGGGGCTAACCCTGCTCCTGTGACCTGAGAGTCTGCTTATAATGTCAATGTCTCAAAAAATATATACATAAGGCACTGAGGACAAGCCTGGACACATATGAACTACACACTCAAAGTGTGAGAGGAGAGGAGAGAGGAGGGGTAGGGGGGGAGGGGAGGGGGAGGAGAGGGAGAAGAGAAGAAAAGAGAAGAGAAGAGAAGAGAAGAGAAGAGAAGAGAAGAGAAGAGAAGAGAAGAGAAGAGTGATTAAAATAGAAGAGCTCCCATGGCTAGAAGGAGCTAAGAGGTACAGCATAACCCACAATGAGCCAGAGGATAGGTGAGAGCCAGAAGGAGGAAAGGATTGGCCTCCTGCCCTGGGCTAAGGAGTTGAACTTCACTTTGAACCCGAGACAGGACCTATCAAAGGTCCTAAGGCAAGGGCTACGACAGCAGACTTATGTGGTACAATCCCTGGGTGAGACAGACAGGAAGAAAACACCATCCACAGTGGCCCAAGGCCAGAGGAATATGGACTCCAGGGGCAACCATGGAGCAGAGAATAAAACGCAGGACCACTGGGGTCTTCATTGCACTTAAAGCACAGACACCACCAACCAAGCAGAGCAAGAACACCTGAGAATACAACCAACACGTGAGAAATGTCTTCCTTCCTCCGCTTCCACTCCTTGTCTTTCTCCATCCATGCCCCAGCCTCCCGTCCTAACTCTGACAGATGTTATTAGTCTGAGGGAGAGCTCATGATGAACAAATAGGGAACTGGCTGCAAACAAAGCCTCTGCTGCTACAAGACACAAAAGTCCCAAGCCCCTGCCCCGGGGCTTCCAGTTGTCTCAAGTGGCCAACAGGAGGCCCCAAGTGGGCAAGGCACCTGAGCAGAGTACCAGCCATTCTAGGGACCTCCCTGAGAAAGCAGACAAGCGGGTTGCCCTCAAAGAAACCCACTCACCTGATGGGGAAAGAGGAGGTACACGCTGACCAAGCCAAGGAGTGTGTCCAGGTAAAAGAGACACCCACACCACCTGGGCAGGGCATCACCTGTAAGAAGCAGGTATGCTACTTGGCAGGCAGGCCTCTATGGTTCAAAGGTCATCATTCACCAAGTATCATTTAGTATATATGGAAATGTGGGTCTACAACTAGGCATGGTAGTATATACCTGGAATCCCACATCCAGGAGGAAAAGGCTGGTGACAACCTGGGCAATAGCTCCAACAGTAAAACATTGACCTTGCAAGCTTAAGGGGCTGGGCTTGACCCCCAAAGCCCTTGTAAGGAGCAGGGCAGCGGCACTGACTTGTGCTTCCAGCACTGGGAAGCTGGGATAGGCTGATCCTGGCACTCACTGCACAGCCAGCTGAAGCTATGTGCAAAGTTCTATTAATCAGAGCCGCTGCATCCTGAGAAACGACAGCTGAGGTTGACCTCCAGCGTCCACACAGGTGAGGAAGTGTGCGGCACACTCACACTGCATTCCCATGAGGAAGGAAATGAGAGCTCATAGTGTCTGCAGGATGAGCAAGGTGGCTGAAGCAGTCACACTTAAACACAATATTCACTCGCAGTGAGAAGGCCACACTCTGCAGAGGAATCAGGCTCTCCAGTCCTCTGTCCCCACACTGCACTCACCCGTGCCCATGCCGCACTCCTCTGAGTGACAGCAGCTGCTGCACCAGGAACACTGCAGGACACGGATTAGAACCAAGTGCCGCTGCTAAACTGTGAGACTTATAAATAGAATGTGAAGAACATTCGAACATAATTTGCTTTCCAGGCACAAAGAACCGTGTCAATCAACTCTATACCCCAACAGAGGCAAGAGTCTCTGTTGATGGCTTTCTGGCAAATGAAGAAAAACAGATTTTACAGTGAGCTAATCTGTCTTTAGAATAAAAAATAAAAACAATGAAAGCTGAAGCTGGATTTATGTTTTCACTTATTCATTCAACAACTGGATGAGCCATGAAGCTATCCTGAACACGGTAGCCTTAAGTTACACTCTGAAATCAGATAAACATGGGGGACACCCAGGCTCCCCTCTCCACAGCTGCAAGGCCCCCACAGTTGCTTTACACAGCCTCCTGTCCATGGGAATAGGTCATCGCTCTGACAGGTGGTAATGGCAACATGTGACAACTCTGGGACAGGGCTCACAACAGCCCAGCTGCTGTGGCTGAGAGTCTGAGGCTTCAGGTTCTTGCTCCAGCCTCTCCCAGATATATCGGAAGAGCCAGCCTCCAAGGAAGGCCAACTGAGATAACTCCACTCTTGCACATGGCAGAAGCCCCTGGGAAGCCTACAGGACATATGGAAAGTGTTAAACTTCTATGCAAGAGAAGCCACAGGAAGGCAGAGCCACACCTCCAACTTAAAGGAGCTCACCTCAGAAGCGACTGCACTTATTCTGGAGCGACTCACAGAGCAGAGCAGTCAGCTTGCTAAGAAAGCAGCCAGTGAAGTGTCGGCTGGCTGGGCCTTCCCGGAGCTCCATAAGCACCGGGGCTTTAGTACCACACCGATTCAATGCTGGGATGGCATTGATTACCATTTTAATTTTTCAAAAATCAAAATGTACAGGCTGCACAATCAATGAGTAGCTTTACCAGGCCAGCACTCTGTGTTCTAGCAGCATTGATCTCTCTTAAGTTTCCCGGCCACTCTGCCAGGTGGAAGGGTGCTCATTAACCTCCCTGCAGAAAACAGCACCTACAATGGGCCACAGCTCCCAAAGGGCAGAGTCAGACTGGAGCCAAGCCTTGCTTTCCAGAAAGAGTGGCTGAGAGGCGGCAGGAATCGACTCAAGCACGTATGCAAACGCGCGGTCTGGAGCTGCCTCTTTTTTAAATGGACCAACCTAAGGTACACACAAATCTTTTGGGTTCCTGAAGCCACACTCCAGTCAGATTCACCTTAATATGAGGTGAGACACAGAGGAACAGGAGGAAGAGAGACAAGAGCCTAAAGTCAGGGTCAGCAAAACAGATGTGACAACTAAGGTGTCACCCTCCCCTTAAATGTGTATGGTGACCAAGACAGAGGATCCTTGAGCTGGCCTGCTGTTCTCTAAGGCAAAATAAATATAACAGCATTCCAGGGATCACTGTGAGAGTTAAACGGCAAGTGTGTCCTTGAGCCCCATAGGCAAAGGCATGCTCTAGGACCCCAGACACACACACCAGGAGCTTGTCCTATAGAGCACTCACAGGGGTCCAAGTGCTGTTGGTAAGCTGAGCATTCATCCACTTTCCAGCACAATGAGAGCTGGGCTCCTTAGGAAATGCCCTCTTACAAGACAACAGATGAGACAGTGTTGCTCAGTGATCCGCCCTAACCAGGTACCAGAATCTGAGCACCCAGGAGGAAGCAGCAGAGTGTGATGGTGTTAACTGTCAATTTGACGGACTCTAGAACCACTTAAGTGGCCCCTGAGGGAGATTATCTTCATTATAGTAGTGGATGTGGAAAGTCTTACCTGTGGGCATGGGATCCTAGACTGTATAAAATGTATACAGCAAGCTGAGGACCAGCTTGTATTCATCCTTCTGTTTTCTATTTGGGATGCAATGTGACTGGCTGCTTCAAGCTCCTATTGCCTTGACTTCCCCACCATGACAGACTACAGCTTAAACTGTGAACTGAAATAACTGTCTTCCCCCTGAAACTCCTCCTTGCCAGCGCATATTGCAGCAACTGGAAAAGAATCTAAGACACAGAAAAAGCATGTGGGGGGGGGGGGGGGCCCAACCTGGGCTATTCGAAAACCTGTCCTCAAAAATAATAATGGCAATAGTAATAATAAACAGTAATAAATCAGGAAAACCGATGACAGATAGAGAAGCCCATGATAGGTAAGCAAAAAGACAATGTGGTCAAGTCTTAAATATGTGTGGTCTTAAATCAATGAGTTCCCGTACAGTAATTATCCCAAGAAAACAACCAGAGACAGAGCCAAGATGCCAGCACCAAGATGCTGAAAGCAGTGTCTGGCAGGGAAAGTTGGGAACAAAACAAATGCATAACAATAGGGGGTGTCCCTATAAACTGCAGCCGCTCCAGATGATGGCCCTGTGTGGTTATTAAATGTTTGCTTGCAGAAAGACGTCTAATCATGCAGAGAGCGGAGGGTTATTATTAATTGTACAAAGAACAGTGACAGCCTCGCAGCCTAGATGAACTTCTGCTTGAAAAATATTTTCTCATATTACGTATTTAATATGTATGTGAGGCCCGTTCTATTGAAAACCATTCACTGTGATCTTTGTGGAGAGGATTCACATAATTCACATCAATGGAGGGACCGGCATTCTCTGCATCTAACAGCAAAGGATCAGGGACAGCTGGGAACCACAAAGCTATTTGACTTCTATAAGGACGGCTATCCCTGATACCGCAGACTTCAGTAAGACCCAAAGCACATAGAGAAACCTTATTTTAAAGGAAGACCTGAGTAAAACCCATTTTTATAGCACAGAAATATGTAATAGCCCAAGGAGGTCAGTAAGAGGGCGAGAAGCATAGTGCATAGAAGACCATGTGACTCCAGGGACACCTGCCCTATAGACATGCCACCATGCCTCCTGACTATTCCACTGTACCTCAGATGCTACACTGGTATCCCAACTTTATATGCCTCCAACCAAATGTTCTTTTCTCCTAAAACCTGCTCAAGTGCCCACCTCAGTAAGTAGATAGCTAGCAGACATCCAGCCACAGGCTGACAGTCACTCTCAAAGGGCCTCCCCCAGCTCCCCATATTCAGCCAATAATAAGTCCTTTCTTTTGAGCTCTGAGAGACTCCCACAGCCCACTCCTTAGCCCACATTCCCCTTGACCTCACACCACCTCCATGGATAAGCCACCAGCACCTTCAGGAAACTTAAATCTCTTCTTGATAGTGGTCAATGGATTCCCCCTGTCCTCCACCCCGGCAGCCTGCTATCAAACCTCCCCATGCCACTTCCCCTCACTGCACCGAAGCCATGGTAGCCTTCTTAGCAATGCCTGTCAGCACAGTAAGCTCCACTCATGTCCTCTCTGTCCCCAAATAACCACAGGACTCAGACCAAAGCTTAAATGTTACTTCAGGGGCTGGAGAGACAGCTCAGAGGCTAAAAGCACTAACTGCTTTTCCAGAGGTCCTGAGTTCAATTCCATCAGCCACATGGTGGCTTACAAACTTCTATGAGATCAGGCGCCCTCTTCTGGTGTGCAGGCATATATGCAAGCAAAGCATTATATACATAATAAATAAATAAACCTTATTTTAAAATGCATGTATATGCATGTTATATATAATATGTAAATATATAATATATGTACATATATTTTATATATGTGTGTATGTATGTGTGTGTTACTTAATGAGGAAGCCAAACCTAACCACCTGGGTAAGGAGATGCTTGACCCACCTAACTGCAATCCTGTGCTTTCCAATGCAGTGTCTGCAGACACCTACAACATGCCCACATAAGATGCTCCCTATGTGTGAAACACACACTAGGCACCACAGTCAGCTGGAACGGTTCTTAAACTAATCGCACATGAAAGTATGTTATGACAATATTTTTATTTACTGGGTTAATTAATAAAATAAAAACTAAGCCCCTAGCTGCTTGGCTCTTCCTAAACATAGTTAAAGATTCCACATGGCACATCTGCAGGAGGCACCATCTTACCTGGGACAGGAGTGCTCCACTGCTATGCCGTCCTAGTACCATCCCCTCCCTGAGCACTGACAGCTTTGCCATCAGGTTAAGGAGGGCCTCCTGCCAAGCTCCCCAAGTGCATCTAACCTTTGGCAGCAAGGGAACTCAGTGATTAAGCTGAGCTCAGGAGAGAGAAGTGACCACAAGAAGAAACTCGATGACATGGTCACATTTACAAAGCGCTATTCCCTGAGACATCAAGCCCTCAGCACAAGTCTGCAGCAAGTCTGGAGGACATCAGTGTGCCACTGGCATAGGTGGTCTATATGCTGAGCAGTGCACCTTCCAGGAGGCTGCCCCCGAGGCCCTGGCCTTGGTGCTGACTACTGTAGACTGCTGATTCCACCCATGATTCACAGAGGACAGGCCCTAGCTGACTGTGCTTCTCAGGTACAGGAATGCAGACTCTACCCATGACGCTGGGGTGAAAAGAAGACAATTTTCACATGTTCCTAGCATCCCTCCACCAGCTGACTTGAGCCCTACTCAAGGGCCCCATGCCCGCCATGCCCACTCTAACCAACTCATTTTCTTCCTCCGCTCATCCATGGACAGGGCTGGCCGTGCCATTCTGGAGACACTAAGGAACTGCCCTCTGACTCCCCAGGCACAAAGGCCCCCACCTCAGTGTGCTGTTCACAGCAAGCCCTGGTACACCACTGGCCACTGGCCCACAAAAACCTGGCACTGTTGACTTGGCACAGTCCTCAGGCATCTTGTCTTAGGGCTACTTCTCCTTCAGCTTCTCCTCAGAGGCTTCGTGGTCCCAATGGAAGGCAATGGCCTCCCTCCACATTCAGGGAGGCTGTGAATTCCTCACACCACAATCTGTCACTGAGATGAAGGGAAGACCAAACCCCACCTAGAGCTGAGCTTATCTGCCAGGTCACCAAGTACTTGGACAATGGAGCTAACCGATGCCCTGACCCCAGCCCATTCTGGATTACACAGCAGGGAAAGGGGGAGGAGCCAGAGAGAGATAGGCAGGCTGGGCACAGGAGGCAGCTCCGAGGGAGGAGAAGATTAAACAAGTAGGAGCAGCAGCTCCTACTTAGTTTTTAATGTACTCTGTTTTCTGAAACAGGATTCCCAGGCTGGCCCAGAACTTGTGACCCTTCCATCTGGGCTTTAAGTGATAAGATGACAAGCCCAAGGTAAGGCATGACATCTAGGTAAGGAAGGCAGTGTCAAGGAACTATAAACAGGATAATTCCAAACTAGCCTCCCATCCAGAGGCTCCCCAAGATCTGTCACTACAACTCACTCTGCAGGCTGCACCTGTGGCCCTGCACTTTCTCTCACAGTCACCTGCCTAAGCAAGTCTTGGTTCCTGAGTCCTCAGAAGGCCATCCACACCACTGGGACTCCTCCGTGACTACCTGATGGTTCCCCAGATAGCAGCTCCTCCAGGGACATTCACAACTAACAAGCACAGCTCTGTGTCTTCAGCATCCTGAGCCAGACAGGAGCCTCAGAAATGTTTCCAGATAAATGAGGGGGCAACTCAATGCACAAACAGATGAATTAATTAGTGAGGGGTGAATAAATTAATTCTAATGAGAATTGGCTGCAATCTTGTTAAAACTGCTTACTGACCTTTGAGGAGTCCAAGAAATGCTGTGCGGAAAACCCTTGGCAAATGGCACACTGGGAAAACAGGCTCACAATCTCTGAGGGAGACAGCAGAGAGTCCAGATAAACCGTTGTGCAGCCTCAATTCAGAGCAACAATACAGACGAGGTGGGAAGGCAGAGAGCAATGAGTCACAGGTGCTATCAACCTACCCAGTAATGCCAGGGCCGAGCACCGCCACAAAGAAAGCAAGGTACCAGCAACAAGCCTCCATGTACTTGGAAGCACTTGGAAGGCAGAGGCAGGCAGATTTCTGAGTTTAAGGCCAGCCTGGTCTACAGAGTGAGTTCCAGGACAGCCAGGGCTACACAGAGAAACCCTGTCTCGAAAAAACAAAACAAAACAAAAAAATCAGATACTACTGTTTTTCTTATTAGTGTGCCCAGTGTTGGCTAAATTCTATAGACCAAAGGTAGGTCATTTTAAATCAAGATTGGTTGCATGCTATCTGACATAAACCAACCACCTGGGAGGTTGAGGCTCAAGGATTTCCAGTTCTAGGCTGACCTAGGAAACTAAAAAGAGATGCTGCCTCAGATGAAATATGAACAGGGGGCTGGAAAGGCAATTCAACAGTGGAGAGCCTGCCAGGCTCCATCTTCAGTGCTGTCAAAGATGGAGGAAGGAATTGCCAGGCAAAGAGGAGCCAGGGATGCAGGCTGAGGTAGGATGAATAACAAAGATAAATATTCCAGAAGACACAGCCGCCGCTACTCCTGCACCAGCCGCCGGGGAGAGAGGACAGAATGTCTTCTGAGTGTGCAAAAGCTGCTCAGACCTATAAACCAGCATGGCTCTTTTAAAGGGACGCCAGGGCCTCCAGCCAGTTCCCACATCCTGCCTCTAAAGCGCAGCTGCCCAGACCACAGTACCTTCCCAGCACTGCAGCCATGCTCAGACCTCATTCTGGCCCACGAGGTATCCCCTCTTTACACAGCCCTGACCTGCTCCAGTCCCTAATCAAGATGGAACTCAACCCAAGTCATGGTGGGACTCAACTTGGGTAAAGGTAAAGTTCATTTGCCTCGGGCCAGGGTGGAAGCTCCCCTGACAAGAGTAGCCAGCAGCACAGATGGCACATAGGCAGCCATCCTGGCACTACAACACACCCCAACCAAGCCCCATCAAATGCACCCTCTCTCACTACAGTCCCAGGACTGCATCCCTCACTGTGGTCCCAGGACTGGACACAGACTGTGCCTCTCCTTCCTGCCTCCCCAGCAGCCACTCACAGCACTGCTGCCTTCCTGTCTCAGGAAACACTCTACAGCCTGCAACTGAATGAAGTAATCTCCACTCGTAATAAAAGCATGCTCCTCCTACCCCAAGAAAAAGAAGAAACTTTTAAGATGAAAATAAGATTTCTCTCTCAAAGAAAAAAAGAGTCAGCCATCCTAGCCAAAGAAACTTTAAAATCCCCTATGACATAACCATAAATTAAATGCTGCATTCTCTCTGAGGGTCAAAATGGCTTTGCTAAGCAGGTGTTACACTTCACTACGTGCTTTAGGTAATGGAGATGATTTTCAAGCATAGAAGACAAAAGAGTTCTAATGGCTTCCGAGAGAACTAGCACACAAAGGAAATGTGTGTCTTACTAATTCCATAGACATTTATTCAGAAAATAACCATAAACGGATGGGAGAAAGAACGGGGCTCTGCTGTACAGTCAATGGCCTGCACTGGAAGGGCTTAAACCAAGGGCATTAGCAGTGCCGGCCAGTGCCCTGCACTAAGACTGCAGGAGAGGACAAGAGGCAGGGGGGTCTACATGAGTCTCTGGAGCAGCCTGGATATAAGAAGTAGATCTGGAACATGCAAGACTATTCAACCATACTCACCAGATAGACTGGCAGGGAACTAAAGGGAAAAAAATGTAAAAGCAGGTGCAAGATTATCTCCAAACAAACAAGCTAGGATTTGGAGGGGTCGGAGAACTGTCTAAGGAAATGGAGTAGCAGTCTCTGAACTTGACAAGATACTAAGTTCAGAAAAGTCACCTATAGCTTGAGCCGCCTGCCCACACCTCCAATTGAAATCCACCTTAGATCACAATGAGCCTGCCACGAATTCCCACCTCTTCAGTCCCTGAAACCCATTTCTAAAATGATTCCAAAGAACCAGACAAAGGCCTGGCAGCCACCAAAATGGCAGACAGTAGCTTGTTCCAACCAGGGCTGTGCTACCCCCTTGAGTCAGCTGGGAACAGCAGCTGAGGAGACCCCAGAGCTCAGTAGCCAGTGTGTATAAGCCCTGGGCCTGTGTGGTTCGAGTGCCAGCATCCTGTCTGTGGCCTGTGATCCTGATTCATGAACAACCCCAAGTTCTCTCTCTGCCACCAGCCAGCTCCAAACAGCCTCATTATACTTGAGCCTGCTGTGACCACAGGGTGTGCAGAGAAGAAAGGGCTGGTGCCAGGGAGAGAGCAAGCAGGAGGAGGCAGCGGCAGGGGAGAGGCGCTTCTGCCAGACCCAAAAATGGCACAGAGGGAGTTCCGAACAGCTGCAGTTCAGAGCCCAACTAATTCACTTGCTACTGAATTTCAAAGTGTTGCCCACATGTTGCTACTTCCTGCCTTCCATTGGGATTGTCACAAAGGAGCAGAAGCCTGATTAACCTCCCCCAAGCACAGTTCCAGTCACCTACTTCCCTACCCACAAATATCCCACGGCTCTCAGCTAATCCCAGAACAAAGTCCAAATCTGGAAGGCTTTCAGATCTTGACAACCATCTCCACCACCTCCTTCATTTACCGTCAGAGAAACTGAGGCAAGGCTAGGTGTCAGTAGTGAGAAGATCTGAGGCTGTGGAGGCAGATCTGGAGGAGATGTCAGCACCTTCTCTCCACCTACAGTGCTCTCTTCTTGGCATGCCAGCTCTCTCAGAACCAAGTGCTTGCCCAGCAGCCAGCTGCACTCTGCCCATTGCCCATGCTTTTGTCACAGAACCAACACTCGTGCAGCCCGGCCAATTGAGAACAGCTCTATCAGGACAACCTGACTTCAAGGGCTGCTTCACCAGTGGGTGACCCTGAGGCTGGGAATGACTGGCACCATGACTGGCACACCGTGCTTGCTTGCACACGGCTCTGAACCACAGCTACCCCCCACCCCACCCCTGCCCTGCTTCCTGGGATATCTACCTGCCCTGCTCCCTTTTCCTAAGCGTTTTCTTAGGGGTGGCCTTGCCCTATCTTCCAGTCACTACCATCACACTCATAAGACAGGTGTGGTGTCATACCCGTGGACTCACCCATGAACACCAGCCTCGGACAATACACTCAAGTGTGCACATAGCCTTCCAGCGCACGTCAGGCCTGGGCAAGCAGTTACTTATGTGTAAGAGTGGTAAGAGTGGTCAGAGCGGGGCGAGCCTGTGCCTTCTTCTTGGCATATCCAACAACAGTACCCCCAAACATCTGTCCTGCCAGCTGCTCCCCCTCCAATCAGCTAGCCTTGCAGCACAGAACCAGATGCCAAAGCCTTGTCACAGAAGCCTGGTATCACAGTATTAGCCTCTGTGCCCAGCACATACCTGCTATGAGGCACATTCAGGAAACCCTGAACCTGCCTTACACTAAGTGGGTGAGGCCACTCGACTATGGCTTTTTTTTCCTAAGAATAATTTATTTTTAGTTTAAGTGTGTCTTAGTTAGGGTTCTATTGCTGTGAAGAGACACCATGACTACCCAACTCTTACAAAGAAAAATACTTCATTGGGGCTGGCTTACAGTTTAGAGGTTTAATCCATTCTTGTCAACCTTGGTGGCATGCAGGCAGAAAAGGTAGCTGAAAACTCTGATCTGGATCCACAAGCAGCAGGAAGAGACACGGCTTCCAACAAGACCACACCTACTTCAACAAGGCCACACCTTCTAACAGTGCAACCCATTTGGATCTATGGAGGCCATTCTCATTCAAACTACCACAGTGTGTATGGGTATTCTGCCTGTATGTATGTCCATGTACCACATACAAAACACCTGAGGAAGACAAAAGAGGGTGTTGGATGCCCTGGAACTGGAGTTACAGACAGTGGTGAGTCACCATGTGGGTGCTGGGATTCAAACACAGGTCCTCTGGGAAACCATCAAGTGTTCTTAACTTCTGAGCCATCTCTCCAGCCCCCAGCTTAATAGCTGAAAACTGGAATTACTAGGTAGTGCTGCAGTGGACGTGGGAATACTAGGCAGTGTTACAGTGCCCGTGAATAACACAAAACAAGAGAACAGCTACATTCTAAACTTACCCAGAATGCTTAGTCTTCCCACTAAGCTCCAAGTCCTCAGCAAGAAGAGGACTGATAGCGCAGAGCACATAAGGACTCTGTCAGAGAGGTGTGGCTTCAATGCCCGTTCCTACCCAAGAACCTGGGCTTAAGATGTGAAGTAGAGCAATTACCTCAGAGGCTGCAGGTGCCAACTGGACAGGATGGTGTAGTGGTTAATGTTCAGTGCTGCCAGATGTGAAATCACATAGGAGACACATCTCGGGGTGAGTCTGTGAGGGTGGCTCCAGAGAAGATTAACTAAGACCCATCTCCTGAACATGGAGGTACCATCCCACAGGCTGGGGTCCCAGGCTGAATAGAAAGGGAGGAAAGGAGAAGCCAGTTTAAGCACCAGCACTGGTCTTTGCTTCCTAATAGATGCAAAAGGAGCAGCTGCCTCATCTTCCTGCCACCATGTGCCCTGGCCATAATGGAATGAGCTCTCAGACTGTGAGCCACAGGAAACCCTTTCTTCCGTGCATTGCTTTCCCTGGCATTCTATCTCAGCAGGAGCAATGGTAACTAATACAGATGGAAGGGTACCAGCCTGAGCACCAACATGTTCCAGGGAGACAGCCTCTGCCGACCAGAGGGAAAAGCGGGTAGATTATGCCTGGTTACCACTTACAGTGTCAGTGCTGTGCACAGGCTACCTGTGCTTCTTGTCATCTTAGATGTCAGTAGTATGAGTGAGTGGCACCCATGGTCCCCACAGTCCACACATGACAAAGAAAAGAGTTGACAAACCACTTTCTTTGGGTTTTTTTTTTTTTTTAAGATTTATTTATTTTTATTTATATGATGCATACACTGTAGCTGTCTTCAGACACACCAGAAGAGGGCATCAGATCCCATTACAGATGGATGTGAGCCACCATGTGGTTGCTGAGAATTGAACTCAGGACCTCTGGAAGAGCAGTCAGTGCTCTTAACCACTGAGCCATCTCTCTAGCTCTGACAAACCACTTTCAAGTGGGTACCTGGGTTCGGACAAAAGAGCTCTGTTGGTCATGGGAAACACCTGAAGAAGCCACCCCAGAGACACAGGAAGGGCCCTCTCTTCACTCAATAGTAAAAATGAGAAGTCCTCAGGTTTATAACTATTACAGAAACCTTTTCAGATGAAGGACCAGTTGCCAATCTTCTGCAGGACAGCCATTCAAGGAGATGGCCACTGGGAGGTGGGGGTGTTAAGCTGTCTGCCCTGAGATAATCTCCTGTTGTGTGTTATTTTAATGTTACATCGACTTTGATAAAAGAGTATTTTTCTCAAATGCTGATTGGCTCCTGTGGCATTAAGAAACTGGTGAGCACATAGGGGGCGGAGTGAACGTGCATGCTGGGTGCCTCCTGTCCCCAGGCTCCTGGAATCGACGCTTATTTCTAAGTAAAGAATGAGTACATGCCACCTACATGCTGCCATTTGTATCTGTAAAAGAGCATGAGGGCGACAGTGTGCTTAGCCCCGCCTCCTCCTCAGAAGAGACAAGAAAGGCAGCTGAGGGACGGCAGAGGGAGAGCAGTCCCTGTGTGGGCCCTCCGGGAACATCCCAAGTCTCCAGCTCTATGTTCAATGCAGCTTTTCAATTAAAGTAATTAGTGAGTCAACAGTAAAAGGAGGCACCCCGTTCCCTAGACTCTGAGGCAGGCCTCGCCTCCCCCACCCCCAGAACGGCAGCGAACAGCATTCCTGGTATTGCAGCTTAAGACTGATTCTGAAGACCACAAAACATGTCAAGGTCTTGATGAAGCACGAAAATAAAATGCTGCCTCGGATGGATATGCAATGTTAATATCAATTTTACATAAAGATCGTTTTCGAATCATTGTATCGCCATTCAAAAGATGATGGCGAGAGGAGCTGGAGAGAGCTCCTTTTATACG
The DNA here is from genome assembly GCF_000001635.26 of Mus musculus. NCBI lineage: Eukaryota > Metazoa > Chordata > Mammalia > Rodentia > Muridae > Mus > Mus musculus. The sequence goes on along the minus strand of NC_000081.6, from coordinate 86,253,189 downwards.
GCTCCACTTTCCAGCACACACATGGTAGCTCACGGCCATCAGGAACTCCAGTTCCTGGAGACCTGCCACCTTCTTCTGGTCTCCTTGGGCCTCTGTATTCACACAGTGTGTGTGAACTCACACAAGAACATGTCATGCACATTAAAGAACAAAGTTTTGAACTTTCTTAAGTGGTGGTTGAGGAGGAAGCAGCAACATGGAAAGGCTTATGACATAACATTAACAAGAGGAGAAAGTTTAAATCACAGCACTTCCCCCCACAGCCTCTGGGGGAAAGCAGAGCAGGAGTGTGCACAGATAAGAAATAGGGGCGGCTGCCACCGGGCTCCTCACTAACCACTCCCTGGGGTGGCCTCATCGCACCTTCATGAGCTTGCAGGCAGGTACCATCACCCATCCTACAGGGGATGAAACGGAAGCTCTAAGGAGGTAGCAGGACAATGCCTAGGCAACCCTGTTGGTATTAGGCATGGTACAGCAGGACCTGTGCCCACCCCACCCTGCCTCCCAAGACGATAAGAGCCAGGGCCTGAAGTGACGATTTCATACTTTTCTATAATCCATTTATCCCAACTTCTAGAAACTAAAACAAATACATGAGTAATATCATGTGTTAAAAAAAGATCTTATTTGTTATAGATAGAAGTGTGTCCTTCAAAATGCACAGTGAGGCCCAACTCCCACTGTGACTGCAGTCCTTCCACACAAGGTCCACACAGGGGAAGCTGGGGCCAGACAAGGTCATGAGGGTGGACCTCTCTAGTGGGGCAGTGCTGGCACCTCAAGTGTAACTCTCTTACACCAGCTATTACTAACTGGATGTTCTCTCTCTCTCTCTCTCTCCTCTCTCCACTCTCCTCTCTCTCTCTCTCTCTCTCTCTCTCTCTCTCTCTCTCTCTCTCTCTCTCTCCCTTCTCTGAGTCTCCTTTCCCTCTTCCATCTCTCTTCTCTCTCCCCCTTCTGCCTCTCTATCATTTTACAACCCTTCCTTCCTCTTATCTCTCCTCTCCTTCCCACTACTTCCCTATTTCTTGCTCTCTCTAATTCTAGCTCTTCCCACTCTCCCTCTCTCTCCTTCTCTAACTCTAGCTTTCTCCCTCCAACCTCCCTGTCTCTATCACTAACTCTAACTCGCTCACTTCTCTCCCTCCTCTTCCCTTTCCCTCCTCCTTTCCCCTCCTCTGGCCCCCTCTTCCTTCCCTCTCTCCTTGTCTCCCTCCTCCCTCTCTCTTTCTCTAACTCTAGCACTGTCCTGTCTCCATCCTTGCTCCTTCTCTGTGTCTTGCTCTATTTCTCTTTCCGTACATATACAAAAGCAAAGCCATATGGGGACAAAGTTTAAGTGACATCTTCAACAAAGAGGACAGGCCTCACCAGAAGAACCCTCAGCCCACCCCTGATCTTGGAAAGCAATGTGGGTCCTATGAGGTGCCCAGTGCAGTGTCCTGTGACAGCAGCCTGGCATTCACCACCTGTCTTGAATTCCTCATCTGGAGAAAGTGTTATTCTGCTGTCAACATTGGGCACTGTGAATGTCTCCCTTTGAGACCATTTCAACACAGTCTAAGGCTTCATCAGAAAGCCTGTCCTGGACATGACACCCACACAATGGAATCAGCAGACACTCCTGACCTTCCCATATACAACAAAGGCATACAGATACGTGCAGACATCTGTCACCATCAGCACTGTCCCCATCAGCACTGTCACCATCAGCACTGTCCCCATCAGCACTGTCCCCATCAGCACTGTCACCATCAGCACTGTCACCATCAGCACTGTCACCATCAGCACTGTCACCATCAGCACTGTCCCCATCAGCACTGTCACCACCAGCACTGTCACCACCAGCACTGTCACCATCAGCACTGTCAGCTGCAGCAGCAGCACTGCCATCATCTTCTTCTCTGTCATTACCATCGACCTTGATTACCACATCCTCACCAGTACCATCCACATCACCAACATCACTCCAGATAGCTGGACAGTCCATGACTCCACTCAAAAGTCTGCTTTCCATTACTAGGCAAGGGCAGAGGACAGCAGACTAGAGACCAGCAGCACTCTGGTGTCCCTAGGAATCTGGAAGAAAATGATGGATCTGAGCCGTCAACGTCTGGTAAGGAGGAGCAACACCGCACAGAGTGGACTGTGGAGATTAGGTAAGCACGGAGATACTGAGTTTCTAGTTTACACAAACAGACGATGATCTAGAATGGTGGACTGAAGCACGAAGAGGAGAGCTCCCTTCCCCTGCCCAGGGCCAGTAGATAAAAGGAACAAAAACCCCATAAGCAAAATCACTGAAAACAAAGTTTTCATGGAGAGACCAATAAGCCAAAGAAGCAGAAGCAGCATTGTAAGCTCCATCATCACTGGAGCAAGGAGGTAGCAGATCCCGAGGGAATCTGAAAACTAATCACCCGGCACCACTGGGAGATGCACCCCAGAACAGTCATATGGCACCTCACAGAAGGAGCTGGCCTGTCCTGAAACTCAGCGAGGATCCCTTCCACCCACTTAGAAAGTGAGACCCAGAGAACCACAGAGCCGTGGAGCACCCTGCAGTCATGCTCAAGCTGAGACAGCGCTGGTAACAAGAACATACCCGGCACAAGGGTAAGTACAAGTGTAGGCTAAGCCACAGCAGAGCCTCGAAGCAAACCGAAAGAAGCAGAAGCTGGGACGAATACTCAGAAGTGACTCCCAGGCTAAGGGCTGGACCACTCCTAAGGGAAGGCTGACCCCTGCTGTCTGAGGCAGAAACCAACAACATAAGCAACCTCATTTTCTTCACTGAGGCACTACATGCCCACCAGTCCCGTAACAGCCCTGGTCAGCATGCGGAGGGGAGTGGCACCTCAGGAGTATAAGCTAGTTCCACCTAGACACCGCAAACCCAACCAAAAGCATGCAGGTGATTAAAGAAAATTCTGGGACTGGGCCCACAGCTCAGCATGAAGGCCCTAGGTTGTTCTCCAACACCACAAAGAAATTAAATAAAAACCAAATACAGGGCTGGTGAGATGGCTCAGCAGTTAAGAGCACCGACTGCTCTTCCAAAGGTCCAAAGTTCAAATCCCAGCAACCACATGGTGGCTCACAACCATCTGTAACAAAAAAAAAATCTGATGCCCTCTTCTGGAGTGTCTGAAGACAGCTACAGTGTACACATATAATAAATAAATAAATCTTAAAAAAAAAAAAAAAACAAATACATAACCAACAACCAAACCCCAGATGGACAAGTCCCAATGCAGAAACATGAAGTCAGAGTGATGTGACTCCTTCAACGGAACAACAACAGACCTCAGTGAGAATGAATCAGATGGATGCCAGAGAATTCAAAGGAACGGTTTTAAGAATGTTGGCAAAATCAAAGAGGACATGAACTCCTGAATGAATTCAAAGACAATACAAAGAGCTGAACAAAATAAAGATGTCAATACAGCAAATGAAGGATGAATTCAATAAATATAAATACTGAAAAAAATCAAATTGAAGTAAGTCAAAAATAACTCAGTGGAGACCTCACCAATAAAACAGATCAAGTAGAAGACAGACTATTATCAGAGTGTGGACACGCTGGATCAAGAAAACTGAAAGGCTTTCTTGCAGTCCATCTGATCACAATGGACTACAGAGCAGAAACCAACAGCAAGAGAGACTGCAAACAAACACGGCATCCATGGAGACTGACACACACCTAACAATCATCAGATTAAAGAGAGAAAAGTTAAATTGCTAAAATGTAAAGCTATAAAACCTCATAGGTTATTGCCTATGGGCGCAGTGAAAGTAGTTCAAAGGGGGAGTTTACAGCTGATTTAAAAGAAAATTGCAAGTACCTCAAATAAATAATTTAATGATACATGTTAAAAACTTAGAAAAACAAAGTACTGGAGCGATGGCTCAGCAGTTAAGAGTACCAACGGCTCTCCCAGAGCACCCAGGTTGGATTCCCAGCACCCACATGGCAGCTCACAAGTGTCTGTAACTCAAAGATGTCTGATGTCCTCTTCTGGCCTCCGTGGGCACCAGGCATGAACATGGCATGCAGACAGGTATCCAGGTAAGAGTCTCATAGTCATAAAATGAAATAGAAATAATTTAAAGAACTTAGGAAAGCAAGAACAAGCCAATCCAAACACAGTAGACAGAAAGAAACAATAAAGATGAGGGCCAGAAGCAATGAAACAAGCAAATATCCTAGCAGTGACAGAGCTGGCTTTTTGAAAAGGTAAACAAGATTGACGATCCATTAGATAAACTAATCAAGAGAGTATAAAGGCACAGATTAGTAAAACTAGAGATGACAAAGTAGATGTTCAACTAGACAAGCATGAACTTCACTAGGTCACCAGGGCATGCTTGGAAAACCTCTAGTCCAATAATTTGGAAATTGTTGATATAGACACATGACCGACCAAAACCCCAGATATAAACAGCTTATATGACTGTACAATAATCAGTGAGACCAAAGCAAGAGTAAAGTCTCCCAACTAAAAATAAAGCCCGGATTCAGGGGGACTCACACTGAACTCCACCAGCCCTTTTACACAGAGCTCACACACGTGCTTCTCAGGCTACTCAATAGAGCAGAAAGAAAGGAATGTGCCAAACTCCTCTATGACGCCAGGGTCACCCTGATCACAAAACCAGAAACACATACACAAACAGAAAATCTACAGACTATTTTCATGAATGAACATGGAATCAGAATTTCTACTTGTTTAGCAAACACATACACATATTAAAACATTTTTTTTAAAAAAGATTTTTGAAAATACAAAATAAAAATACTAAACTGGAAGTTTTTTAAATAAATGGATGACTTTCTAAAGGCATGTTACCTACCAAAATTAACTGAGATAAGATGAAGAACATTGATGAGGAAAAAAAAAAAAGAATATTGATGAGGATAAAATACTGGCAAATATAATTCACCGTGATCAAGCTGACCTCATTGCAGGGATGTAAAGAGAGGTCAACATAAGCAAATCAATACATGTAAAACACTGCATACATGGACCCGAGGACAGAAATCACATAACCATCCAACGCATTCAGAAAAGGCCTCAACACAACTCACCATCCCTCCATGATACAAGCCCAGAGAAAGCAGAAATAGAAGGCTCAAGCCTCAGCAAATAAAAGCTATGCGCAGCAACCCTATCACCAACCAGCAGCCAAACTCAAAAGCAGCAGCTGCAAGGAAACAATTAAGATGAGGGCAAAAATTAATGGAACGGAAATGTAAAAAAAAAAAAAAAAAACAATGGGACAAAGAGTTGGTTCTTTGAAAAATAAGCAAACTTGACAAACCCTTAGCCAAGCTAACCAAAAGGCCCAAATGAATAAAATGACAGATGAAAAGAAAAACATTATGATAGATATCCACAAAGTCCAGAAAAGCCATAAGAACATACCTTCAAAACATATTCCAGGCCAAAGAGATGGCTCACGAGATAAAGGTGCCTGCAACTGTGCCTGATAACCTGAATTTGATATTCAAAATTCATGTAGAAGAAAAGAGAGAAGAGAAGAGAAGAGAAGAGAAGAGAAGAGAAGAGAAGAGAAGAGAAGAGGGAGGAGGAAGAAGGAGGAGGAAGAAGGAGGAGGAAGAAGAAGAAGAAGAAGAGGAAAAGCAGGAGGAGGAGGAGCAAGAGGAGGAAGAGGAACAGAAGGAGGAGCAGGAGGAGCAGGAAGAAGAAGAGGTGAGAAGAGGAGGAAGAAGAAGAAGAGAGCCAACTTCCACTAGTTGTTCTCTGACCTCTTGTGGTACACACCTGCACACACAAACACACATCGAGTATTTAAAAAAAAAATTTTTTTTAATACAAAACAGATACTAAAATAGGAAAATCTAAGGCCGTCAAAGAACACAGACAGAAAAGTCTCAACAGAAAATACTTACAAACCAAATCCAAGAACACACTGAAAAGAGCATTGTCTCAGTTAGGGTTTCTATTGCTCTGATGAAACACCAGACCAAACACAAGCTGGGGAGGAAAGGGTATCTGACTTCTGCTTCCACATCATAGTCTATCACTGAAAGAAGTCAGGACAGGAACTCAAACAGGACAAGTACCTGGAGGCAGGAGTTGATGCAGAACCCATGGAGGGGTCCTGCTTACTGGCTTGTTCCTCATAGCTTGCTCAGCCTGCTTTCATAGAGAATCCAGGACCACCAGCCCAGGGATGGCCCCACCCACAATGGGCTGGACCTTCCCCATCAATCACTAATCAATCAATCCCAATCTTAAAAAGACATTTTCTCAATTGGGGTCCCCTCCTCTCAGAACCTGTGTCAAGCTGACATAAAATTGGCCAACACAAGCATTCATCCTGATAGACTTTGGCTTAATTTCAACAATGCAGGGATGGTTCAACACACACAAATCAATAAATATACAGTATCATAAACGGATTTGAGGATAGAAATCACATGGTCATTTAGTAGTTCCAGCATCCTCTCATGATAAATACCCTGAAGAGACTAGGAATAGAGGGAACGTATCTCAGCATAATAAAGACTAGAACCTATGAACCCTAGAGCCAACATCACAAAAAAATGCAGAAAAACAAAACTAAGTTTTCACTAGATCAGGAACAGAAGATGGGTATCCACTCTTTCAGTGCACTGCTTTAAGTCTTACTAACGCACAAGAGAAGAAATAAAACAGCTACAAAAGGAAGAGGAGTCGAGTTGTCCTTATTTGCACACCACATGACTTGACCCCAATAGACTCCCTCAGGAAACTCTTAGAACTGATAAATACTTTCAGCAAATCAGGGGACAAGGTCAACTTACAAAAATCAGTAGCCTTCACATGGAAGGGAAAGGCCAAAGCAATCCCGGGCAAGAAGAGCAATGCTGAGATCTCAGCATGTCTCACCTCAGGATGCACTAGAGTCACGGTGTCTCTCCTCAGGATGCACTACAGAGGCACGGGGTCTCACCTCAGGACCCACTACAGAGGCACCGTGTCTCACCTCAGGATGCACTACAGAGGCATGGTGTCTCTCCTCAGGATGCACTAGAGTCACAGTGTCTCTCCTCAGGATGCACTACAGAGTCACAGTGTCTCTCCTCAGGATGCAGTAGAGTCATGGTGTCTCTCCTCAGGATGCACTACAGAGGCATGGTGTCTCTCCTCAGGATGCACTACAGAGTCATGGTGTCTCACCTCAGGATGCACTACAGAGGCATGGTGTCTCTCCTCAGGATACACTACAGAGGCACGGTGTCTCACCTCAGGATGTACTAGAGGCACGGTGTCTCTCCTCAGGATGCACTACAGAGGCATGGTGTCTCTCCTCAGGATGCACTACAGAGTCATGGTGTCTCACCTCAGGATGCACTACAGAGGCATGGTGTCTCTCCTCAGGATACACTACAGAGGCACGGTGTCTCACCTCAGGATGTACTAGAGGCACGGTGTCTCTCCTCAGGATGCACTACAGAGGCATGGTGTCTCTCCTCAGGATGCACTACAGAGTCATGGTGTCTCACCTCAGGATGCACTACAGAGGCATGGTGTCTCTCCTCAGGATACACTACAGAGGCACGGTGTCTCTCCTCAGGATGCACTACAGAGGCACGGTGTCTCACCTCAGGATGTACTAGAGGCATGGTGTCTCTCCTCAGGATGCACTACAGAGGCACGGTGTCTCACCTCAGGATGTACTAGAGGCACGGTGTCTCTCCTCAGGATACACTACAGAGGCACGGTGTCTCACCTCAGGATGTACTAGAGGCACGGTGTCTCTCCTCAGGATGCACTACAGAGGCATGATGTCTCACCTCAGGATGCACTACAGAGGCATGGTGTCTCTCCTCAGGATACACTACAGAGGGACGGCAACTAAAACTTCATGGCTGCTACAAAAGCAATGTGCAGGAATACAAGAGGAAACCCAGAAACAAACCCACACGGACACCTGATTTTTCACAAGGATACCAAAAAAAAAAGGATACACTGGAGAAAAGACAGATGATGCTAAGGAAACCAAGTATTCACATGTAAAAAAAAAAAAAATGAAACCAGAAATCAATTCCCAGTGGAATGAAGACCTTAATGTAGACCTGATATTCGGAAGCTGTTAGAGGAAGACGTGAGGAAGCAGACAGAGGCGGGGATCAGGGACTTTCAGAACAGGACTTTTAACAGCTCAGAGAATAGGGCATGACCAGTCAACATGCGGGAAATTGTAAAGCTTGCACACCAGAGGCAATAACTGAGTGAAGTCTTTGCCAGCTGCACATGTGGCAGAGAAATATCTATAATGTATAGAAACCTCAACAGATGAGACACCAAGATGCCAAGCAATGAACTCAACAAATGGACTAACAAAACAGCCTTCAAAAAGATTACATTCTGGCCAATGAAAACCAAAGTCTGAAAGCCTTGGCAATCAGGGAAATACAAACTAAACAACAGTGACATTCTTTCTCTTCCTGGTCGGAATGACTGTCACTAAGACAGCCAGAGTACTGGTGGCCACAAATGCTGGTGGCGATGTAGGGAAAAGGGAACCCACAGAGGTGCCACTGGAGCAGAAACAAGTTCAGTGGCTATGGATATCAGTATGGAGATTCCTCAAAACTGAAACTGGAACCACACTGTGACCACTAATCACACTCTAGTGTGAAGACCTACAGGACTCACACCTCACAGACTGCACATCTATATTTACTGTGGCAGTGTCAATGGCAGCCAAACTACAAAGTCTCAACAAGAATCCATCTACAAGAAAGTGGACCAGACAATGGGACACACACACATGCACACACACACACACACACATGCGCACACACGCTCACACACACATGCACACATACACACACACACACACACACACACACACACACACGGTCACACATACATGGAGTTTTACTCAGCCATAAGGGAGAGTGGGGTAATGTCACTTGCATTAAAACAGGTACAGCTGAGAGTTGTGTTAAGTAAAACAAGTCAACTCAGAGGAAAAAAATACTGCACATCTGCTCTCATTGTGTATCCTAGATTTCGCACAGATACTTACAGTCACCCTTACACACATATGGCGTGTGACAGTAGAAGTGGCAGTGTTTGAAAAGGAATCGAATGAGAGGGAAGGAGGGCAGTGAAACTTCTGTAACAGCATCTTTATGAAACCATCACTGCACCACAAATCTATGTCAATGAAATACATTAAACAATTCAAGTCTGCCGTTTTGATTGAAGGATACAGACACAAGATAATGATCGCCACCTTGTGGCCACGAATGAGAGGACAAGTGACTTGGAGGCAAGATCCTTGGCATGACTGATCTAGATTCAGTAACTCCAGACACCTTCCAGAGAAAAACCCAGCCCATATACGTAAAGCCTCCAGGCCTGGTTTTGGTACCTTCAGAAAAGCCTCTCCTTTGGCACCCCTAACGCAGAGCGACCTATGTCAACTGCTGAAACACAAACACTGGTAACCGTTAAAAACACTGGGCAGGCGGAAAACTGACATGCAGTGAGTGACCTCACTGCAACTTCCTGAGACTGTTCTATGTGCGTGCCTGTAAAGGTCCCACAATATAAGGACATGTGCCTCACATCCACAGCCTGCAGGAGGCTCAGTCTGGAGAGTGGACAGACAGACACAAGCTCTAAAACTGTTAGAGGCAGACAAATGATAGGCACATACGCAACACTGCAGAGAATAGGGAACCAGGAACCCCTGCAGTTCTTCAGTACTCCTCCACTCTGTCCTCAAGTAGAGGAGATTTTCACACTAATGCCACTGATCCTGTAGTCTCTTAATTGCACAATTATTTAGCATCCTAATCTTCAAAAGAAACACTGAGGAAAAAAGGGCAAACGTGTCACAGAGCAACTTTAAGGCTGCCTGCCTGTTTAAAACTATCCAGTAGCCTATGAACACTGTTAATATTTTCTCTGAAGATTACACACCAAAGCTCATCATCCCCAGAAACAAGTTCCCTAAAAGAGCCTTGAACAATATCCTACTGCATTGAAGATATACTCAGCTGTAGTTAACAATGAGACAACTACCTTGTGCAAGGCCCTATTTGTTAACAGTGAGCAGATGGCCCTGAACGCCTTCGACTTGGAGAGCCACTTTGCAGGTCTGTGACAATAGAGACCACCCCAGCATAGGTATTGGCTGTGTCTTTAACTCTCTTTGTGACCAATTCACAGAGGAGAGAGGGAACTCCGGCCTTCCTTACAGGAGGTAATTTTTTCTTGTGAGGGTGGGAGGTAACTTACGCTGTCAGATAGAGGAGAAAGAGGGGTCCCAAGCAGCAGAAGCTTCCTCCCAGCTTTACTCCATAGCATTCAGAGCCTCCTGGCCATCTGCTCATGGCCATGTTCCCAGAGAATATGGCTCCATACTTCATTCATGCCTTCCTCGCCCTCTGTCCAGGCACATTTTCCATCTTCAAACCCAAAGTGGATGACCTGGGTACCCGAGACTATAACTCTGTGCCTGGCTCAGTCCCCAGAGCAGAAAGGACATTGTCTGTTCTGCTGGCTGACGGCTCTCTAGTGCTGAGCTTTTCAGAGCCCCACAGGGGCCCCACTGCTGCGTGGCAGTCACTCGGCAGCCCTCAGGAAACATCACATTTTGCATATTCCGAATGGTCCTCCTGATCAGCAGACACATGTGATGAACATGAATGCCTCCAAGTGTCATTTTCCCAGGCTTCAAAGCAGGCAGGCTTTGTGTGAGTAAATATTGAGTTGATGCTAAGAGGGGAGTGAGCTGTTAAGTTCTATTTGCCACTTTCATCCCTGGGCTCATAACAGAGCATAAGCTACACAAAGAGCAGCGGATGCTGGCACAGGCCTTCGGCAGGTAGAGCCATTTCTGCTGGTCCTTCTCACATCAGCGATTTGCTTCTCCAGCTTCGGCAAATATTTACCACTTTGGGTTTTATGTAATGGGAGGATAATGTATTCCACTGTCCTCAGAGCTACCTTAAAGGCCTTAGGAAAACAGGCAATTTACAAGCTATGTTTCTCTTGCCACTAAATACAAATCCAGTAATTGTTTATCTTTGAAAGCAAATGGTTTTAACTTTTTGGCTTTAAACATTCAAACAGAATTCTTAAAGAAAAAACTAAAACCACAGTCAGAGCGACCTGACAAAGGCCTGACCTTACATCCGACCTTTCACCCACACATGGTCACACTGACCCATAAGCCCTGAAGGCTTTACTGCAGTACAGTTTGACTTCTAATGCTGCCTAGTGGCAAGACCCATAAGAAGATTCTAGCCACTGCCCAGAGCTGAACCAGATCTGGACTGCCATCAGGTAAACCTGTCCTTATCAACTATCTCCTGGCCACCTGGCCACATGCCTAAGGTATAAACCAATGGACATAGCCAAGAAAATGTCTGGAAACAACTCTGATGCATCCACAGATCACCAAAGGGCCGTACTGTGATAATCGGTATCCCTGGGCGTTTGCTACAGCCAGCACTCCAGAGGTCTGTGCAGTGTCTCAGCCCAGCTCCAGACAGGTACACCTTACAGGCGAGCAAGGACACAGGACAACCAGGATCACAAGTTACCAAACCTGCTCAAGGTCTCCACCCAGATGGCCAACTCCAGAGGCCTCTTGTAACAAGCATGGGGGGATCCGCCTTCTCCCTACACATTCAGTGAGATCCACTGAAGATCCTGAGCAGCCAACTGACAGCCCCGGTTCAGCAAAACATGGGTGCATGGTGTGCTAGAAAGGTAGAGATAGGATTTCAACTTCAACTGGGAGATTCTGCTCCTTTTGTATGAAAACCCTATTTTCCTACCTTGGTGAAGGGAACTAACTAACTTCCACCCATCTAGCTCTATGCCAAGCCTAACAGAGCCACCCTGTCTGTAGTCTCCTCCCCACCCTAGGTGAGAACTATTCCACGGACACCATCATCAACGTAACAGATGCCTTCAGGAGCGCCTGCCTTATCTGCACAAGGTCCTGGGCTGGAGTAACCGACAATCAGCGCAAGCCTCCATCCCTATCAGTATAGGGCTTGTGAAATAAACTGTGGGTCACCCACAGAGTGCCATGTGGCTCTCTATACACTTCTGTGTAAATACATATAAATTCAAAAGGTGAGGTGTGGACCAGCGTGTCCACCTGGGTGGATGAAGAAAAGGTACTACATGAACACACAGACTCCAAGGTGCGGCTCTACAGACTGCCGCTAAGGAAAGGGTGAGAACACACACACACCACCATGATGCTCCTGCCGAGCGAGACTCACTCCCCTGAACCTAATCACAAGGGAGCCTCAGACTCACATAATCAGAGGGACCCTCACAAATGACTGCCTACACGCCTTCAATGTGTCAGGATCAAAGTGCGCTCCAGGCTCACAGAGATATGAGAGCAGAGAGGACTGTGGGGAGGGTCCATGGAGCTCTGGATGGTGGACAAGGAAACAGGAGATATAATGAACACTCTGGGGTACAGCTAGAAAATGTGAACGAACACCGTGCATCCTCACAAGGCAAGCGGCACTGTGTCAAGGCTACATTTCTTTACACTGAATGAGCTGGTTCCTGTGCTCTTAGGAAGTGTACAGCAAAGCTCTCGGGAGGAAGTGGAAGGATGTCCCCGACGTACCCTCAAATGGTTCTGGAGACACACACAAGCACAGACGAGAATGGTGACTGGGTAGATGTGTGGAAGCTGCTTGTTCAATCCTGGAGACTTCTCCTGAGTATAAAGTTACATAAAGGATGTAACGTGGCACAGGCCACCTCTGACAGGAGCGCAGAAGCCTATCCTCACTCTTCATCCTCTTGTGCTTCATAACATCCTAAGACAGGCATGTGCTACTGAGTTTTTAAAAACATAGTTAAAAGCCAGGCGTGGTGGCACATGCCTTTAATCACAGCACTCAGAAGAGGCAAACTTTGTGAGTTCAAGGTCAGCCTAATTTACATATCGAGTTCCAGCACAGCCAGGGCTATATAGGGAGACCCTGACTCAAAAAGAAGAAAAAAAAAGTATTACACTAAAAGAAAAATTCCATTGCACAGACTTTAAGACCTAAGGCGCCCTGCTCCAACCTTGAACAGAAAACTTGGCCATCCTTCCCTAAAGCTCCCCAGAGGCACAGGTCAGCTTCCTGCGGCCCATCCACAGGCCCCACGCGCCACCTCCTGACCATGAGGGGCATTGCACCTCACAGTCCTCGGCCTGCAGTGTGCTGCTCTGCACTGCCTCTCTCTCCCGTTCAAACACTATTTCTCTGCTGTGAGGGATCCCATGGCCGGGACCTCTCGTGGCCCTCAGAAAAGTCAAGTCCCTAATAAACACCTCTCCTTGAGCTCCTTCAGCAAGCACCGGCTATGAAAACGAGAGAACCAGTCATCCGACGGCAATCCCACCACAGGATCCTGAAAGCAACAACTGTCTTAGAGACTGGCCAGTGTCCACACAGGCATTGCAGGTGACCGTGCAACTGACAACAATTCACCCCGCAATCATCCTCTCCCCACTGTCACACTTATGCCACCCTTAGTCCCATGTCTGCAAAGTACAAAAGTCAATAGTTGAGGATGGTAGTCATCCCTCCTCATTCCCCAGATGTCACAGTCAACCCACAGCCTATGAAGAACAAGGACAGCCACCTGCCAGGCCTCTAGGGGCTCCCCCTGAGGACCACATACTGTAGCATTAAGTAAAAAGGATTAAGCATATATACCAGGAAATTGTATACTGTGTTGGGAATATGTTAGCACACATGTCTAAAGGAATTAAGCAGTCCAACTACCAGCATTTTAGGGACTCGATGTCATGAAAACGCAACACAGCAGGTGTGTAACCAGTTATGACACCTTTGGTCTTGTAAGAAACCACAACCCACTCTCAGGGACTCACCAAGGTCTGTGTTGGGGCCAGCAAGCAGCTGTTTGAACTTGTCCAGCCGAGAGGTCTCTCTCTTACTCAGGGCTGAGTCAGCAAGGGCATGTGGGTCAGATGTCCCACTCAGTGTCACTGTGGCCGAGTGGGGAAGAGACTGGGACCGTTGCAGAGGGACTGTATCACCGGTGCTCTCTAGAAAGGGCAGAAGAGCAAAGGGCAAGGTTAGCAGAAGCCCTTGGCCCCCTGAGCACATCTTCTCTTTTACCCATGTGCCCAGGTGCTCACCATGTTACCATGGGCCTTTGTGACCATCATCTGGTCAGCTCTCCCTCCCTCCCATCACCCAGCACCAAACACTAGCTCACTAATGAAGTACTGTTCACCAGACAAACAGATACATCCTGATAGCCAACAAAATCCAAAGCACTCCTCTGCAGCCTTCAGATATCCACAGGCCTGGACAGTAGGCTTAATGGGCCACCCAGGTGTACTCGGCAGGCAAGCCACTGTCCATCAGAAAAGGAAAGGATGATGCCACAAAGGCACTGAGGACAGCAGGTAAGTGACCAGGAGGCTCAGAAGGACCAGAGCACATCTCATTCAGTGCCCCACCACCACTCACCCACCCACCCATCCACCCATCCCAAGTCCTAGCACACAGGGACAAAGAAAGCCAGGCAGGCAAGGAGCCTTCATGGACAAGTCAGGAGCCCCTCTCTCGGGGTTTCCTTAGCTGCCCCCCCCCCCCCCAAACCCTGCAGGTTCAAGGAGTCCTGAGGAGGGAGGGGAGATGGCACAATCCATTCTGGGATCTGGCTAGGAACAGCCCAGAGAGGAGCCAGGTCACCCAACAAAGAGCCACAGGAACCAAGGGCATAAGGCTCTGTGGTCCCTGACTCTACCCAGCAGCCTCAACTCTCAGAAGGCACAGACCAGTTTGCAGTCAAGAGGGAGCTTCAGGAAAGATCCAAATTCAACATGCTGGTGTCTGCCTTAGGCCCTATAGACAAGCACCCAAAATACACCCTCCCACACATCAGCCCTGGAGCTCAGGAGCAGAACACCGTGGGGAATCTATGCATGTGTGTGTGATGCACATATGTACATCTGCATGTGCAATCAAGTTCAACAGCAGGTGTCTTCCTCAGTCCCTCTCGACTCTATTTTTGGAGGCAGGTTCTTTCACTGGGCATGAAGCTCACTGAGTTAGCTTGACTGACTAGCCAGCAAGCGCCAGAGATCCTCCATTATGTCTACATTCTAGCATCCAGGGCTGAGATGGCTACAATAGGAATGGTCCTACAGCTCAGATATTTGAATGATTGGTCATTATGGGGTAGAGCTACTTGACAGGGATTAGGAGGTGTGGCCTCGCTGGAGTAGGTGTGGCCGTGGAGGAAGTGTGTCACTGGGGATGGGCTTTGGGGTTTCAAATGCTCAAGGCAGGTCTGTGTGTGTCTCTCTCTCCCTGTTGCCTACGGATCTGGATATAGAATTCTCAGCTAGGGGCCAGGCGTGGTGGCGCACGCCTTTAATCCCAGCACTCTGGAGACAGAGGCAGGAGGATTTCTGAGCTCGAGGCCAGCCTGGTCTACAAAGTGAGCTCCAGGACAGCCAGGGCTACACAGAGAAACCCTGTCTCGGGGAAAAAAAAAAAAAAAAAAAAAGACTTCTCAGCTACTTCCCCAGCACCCCACCTGTCTGCAGGCCACTGTGCTTCCCACCATGGCCGTGATGGATTAGACCTCTAAATATAAGCAAGCCTCAGCTAAATGCTTTCTCTTATACGCATTGCTGTGGTCACTGGCGTCTCTTCACAGCAACAGAACACTGACTAGGACAGAGTCGCACACAGCTATCTGGGAGGCACAGGAGGGAGTGATGAGAATCTGAGGTAAGGATCCAGTGTCCCTCACATTTCTTCCTACTATGAGGAAACATTCACAGCCAGCAGGTCCCATCTTGAGGGTCTCTTGCAAGCAGTCGCAGCCGTTCTGGTGAAGAGGTGAGCTGTTATGATCAGAGGGTAGCACTCTATGGCAACAGGGGCTAAGCCCTGGATAGACACACTCCTGCAGCTCCCAGAGCCAATCTAACTAATCCTGGTAGAGGTCTCACTAACTACGGTGCAGGACTCCCTGGCCTGACTGATGAGGGTGTGGCAATATTCAGTCTCTGTCAGGGCACTGCAGAAATCTGAGCACACACCATGCTCAGTGACACACACTATCCAACATGAGAGCAAGATCTCTGGATGAGAACTCCTGGTCTCTGCAGGAGCCCGCACTAACAGGAGGAACTCTAGAGCCACAGACAACCCCAGCCCCACCCCAAGCCACCTCTCCTGAGCAGCTAGGGGTCTTCTTGGTACTACATTTGTAAAGGAAGAACAACACAACTCCCTCCTAGAAGCCTGAGGAGTTTGAAGAATTTACCATCCAAGGGGCTGGCTGTGGTATTAGCCATACAATGAGCAACAACATGCTATTATTATTAAATGCTCAAGAAAAAAAAATCTCTCCCAGATAACAAATACAGGACGCTCAGCCCAAGGTTTGCAGGACACAGCAAAGAGCTCAAAGCCCCTTCCCCAGGAACAAGACGTCCTGAGAAGTGTTTACTTGTACTGGAGAGGCTGCCACAGTGTGACACCACCAAGCTCCATCATCTCCTGGAGATGAGTCTGTTTCTGATCTGGACCTCCAAGTCAGATATCCTGTGATCCACCACTCTCAGCTCCTCCATATGGTGTGCTGAGGGCCAACACCAGCAATAGCAATGCCCTCGGTCCAGCCAGCTGTGGGCACGTGAGAAGTTGTGTCCACCACTGCATGAGCACAGGGGTGGGCAGAATCCAAGGTTCCTGTCAATCCTTGGATGCCGCCACTAGAGGGCAGCCTGCCTAGACTAAGCAGACAGGAGGTAGAAGGGAGCAATCCCCCATCAGATTCAGAGAAAGCCACCTTCCCCTGTAAACTCGGACTTCCAAATTTGCTACAAATCAAATAAAACCAGCTTCTCACCTGAAGACATGGTAAGGCTTTAGCCCATCAACTCTCAGAAGGCGGTTCTGAAAATGAGGCTATGTAAAAGCCCCTTTCTGAATCTAGCAGGGTGGCCTTAGACTACTATGGATCTGTTTTTCATCTGTAAATGAGAGCACCCTTACCCAGGGGAGGCATGCGTGGGCACTCCTGGCTCCTTTCTGAAGAAGCCTAGGATCTCCCATCGCCTGTGCTCCCCAGTGGCCCTCTTCTTGGGCCCCCACACCAGCCACAAGCCTGGTCCCCAAATAAAGAAAAGACCATCTGGAGCCCACGGGCCTGGGAGGGCCACATCCGCATGAAAGATGGCCGTACAGGCTCTCAAGGCCCAGAGTCCTGGTGCAAACAGGCACACAGCCCTCTTTATTCCAATCCAATCCTTCCTTGGCTCTATTGTCCCTTCATCCCTACCTGAAGGACAAGGAGTGTGGCTCTCACTGACAGACTTCACCAGGCGAAGGTCACCACTGGGAGGTACAGGAGGCTCTGCTATGGGCTGAGGCTCTGGCTCTGGTTCTGTCGTCTTCTGTGAAGGCTGGCTCTGCCTCTGGCTGTGATTGCGCAGGACACGATGTGCTGTCTCCATGACCACCTCAGAGTTCAGGCTCTCTGTCGCCATGGCCAGGAGCTCATCATCGTCTTCACCGGCATCCCAAGCATCACTGGTGTTGCTCTCAAACTCCTGGAAGGTGCTGACCCGCTTGGCCTTCACCGGAGTGGTGGGCACCTTGGGCGTGGACTTGAGCAAGCTACAAAGCAAAGGTGTCTTTACTGTGCACACTCAGCCAAAAAAAGAATCCCAAGGGAGAAGGTACTTCATCTAGATGAGGGTGCCAAGAAAAGCACAAAGTGTGGGCATCAAAATAGGACTTGGCACTGCACAGGCTACGTGATAGGGAGGGAGGCGTTCCAGACAAGAGCCACCAAGCAGCACAGAACTACACAGCAATGGTGCCAAGGCTAGAAAGTACATTCTCACGCTCCCTCCATCTCAGCCAAGCTCCTAAAGCAGCAGCGGACGGGTACAGAGCAAGAGGACCTTGCAGAAAACGGGGCCTTGGCATACACACTCGGAGACAGAATAGTTCAAAGGACGTCCCTCCAAGCTTGACAACAACACATGGCATAGGCCCCAGTAGAAGTCTAGAAATATGACAGACAGGTGCAGCCCTGCAGGGCCACACCAGCACTGGGCTAGGCCCAATACTCAGAAGAGCCACCACCAGGACAGAGAGAGTGCAGGACCGAGGAAGGGTTCAGGTGCGGTGTAAGGACAGTCTGGAGCCACGCTGCCCTCAAGCCAGGAGTGCCAGCTCTCTGCAGCCCCACATCCCACTGCCCAGCTACAGGGGGAACTACTCTCGGACAGTAGTGTCTCACAAAGCAAGTGGCTAGGCCATCTGCTGACTGAGAGAACATTTCCCCTCCCTCTGAACCTCCAATGAGCTGGCAGAAGCAGGTCACCAACTGCCACTTACGTGCCATGTAACAGCGGATCAAACGGTGGGTGCTGGGCTCCATACACATGCTGGATGCTAGGAGAACAGGAAACAAAACGTTAGGGTTTTTGGTTTTTTGGTTTTTCGGGTTTTTTAGCTCTGCTGAAAGCCCAATGGTGAATCAAGAAAACTGCCAGCTCCTCAGCCCCACGCCAGGAAGAGCCACACCCATCAGCAGCTGCATGTCAGCCACCGGGGCTACGGCGCCCACAGGCCCACACACCCCACGATGCTCTGGACCATCAGGGAGCCCCAGGAGTCCTCAGACCACTGGGAACACCGGGTTCCTGAGCCACTGCTCACAAATGTGTTTCACAAGCACGACACAACCTCACAAGGTAACCTCACTGGGAATATCCACCAGATGCGCCTCTGGTTATCCAAACATAAAGAATTTTGTAAAGATGTAATCAATTTAAAAACATATGAGGGTGCGACTCTCCCACCAAAACCAGACAGGCTCAGCCAGTACCCTTGAACCTCAGCTCCTCTGAGTCAGGCATGTCCCTTTGAGGTGAGGCCAGGATATCTGTCACCTCGGCATGAGAAGTCTCAAGAATGAAGCCACCTCTGAAGGCTGGTACAGCAGGAGATAGAGTGGCCCTGTGATGGCTTCCTTGAGCTGGGGTCCAGGCAGATCACCTCCTTTCCCTTCCAGGCACAAGAGACAAAGGAATCCCTACTCATCAGAGCCACTGGCGTCAGACACCCTAACTGACATCCCACTCTGGGGTTCCGACACAAGACCCTGATGAAGGGAGAAGCGTGCAGAGAGACATAAAGAGCAATGTAGGTAAGCACATGCAGGCTTTTTTTTTTTTTTATGAAGTCCTGGGACCATGGAGGGCTCAGCTGGTAAAAGGCGCTAGTTGCCAAGCCTGACAACCTGAGTCCAATCCCTGGGTTCAATCATCTAATGGGGAAAGGAGAAAACTGATTCTCAAAGTTGTTTCCTGATCTCCATCCAAGTGCTGTGGGTGACATGTGCATATGCGCGCACACACACACAAATATGTGTAGTATTTTTAAGTGAGTTAAAAGATGTTTTTATTTTAATAGATCCCTCTCCCCAGATCCTCTCAGATCCTCCCCACCTCCCTCGCAAGAAGAAAGAAGGAAGGAAGGAAGGAAGGAAGGAAGGAAGGAAGGAAGGAAGGAAAGAAAGAAAGAAAGAAAGAAAGAAAGAAAGAAAGAAAGAAAGAAAGAAAGAAAGAAAGAAAGAAAGAAAGATCAAGACAAAACAGAAAGATAAAAAACAAAAAGTGCACAAACCAACCCAGAATACACTTTGTGTGGGCCAGGTACTCTGCAGTGTGGTTGATAAACCCAGTCAGACTCCACTGGAGAAAACAGATTGTCCCTTTCAAATAGTCTCTTGAAGAAGGGTGGGACTTTGTGTGTCCACGTCCCCTTCTCAGTGCTGGAATCTGATCTGGTTTGAACGTGTACAGGTCTTGTGCCTGCTGTCAGCCCCTGTGAACTAATGTGTGGCTCATCCTGCTGGGTTTCCTTGGGGTCATCCATCACCTCTGGCTCTGGGAATCTCTCTGCACAGATTCCCTAAGCCTTGAAGGAAGGGGTCTGATAAAGACTTCCCATTTAGAGCTAGCTGCTCCCCCTCCCTCCCTCTCCCTCTCCCTCCCTCCCCACATTGTCCAGTGTTGATTCCCATCCACAGCAAGGAAAAGCTTAGAAGGAAGTTTTCTTTAAATCCTGGGAATGGAGAGATGGACAGAGAGAGAGGGGGAACATACAGTTCTTGCAGAGGACACAAGTTCAATTCCAAGCACCCACATCAAGCATCTTAAGGCTACCTATAACTCCATCTTCAAATCCCTCTTCTGGCTTCCATGGGCACCTGCATTCATACATGCACATCCCTCCACCACCACACATATAAACATAATTAAAAGTAAAAAAAAGAAAGAAAAGTTAGGATCACTACAGCAACTCAGTGGATAAAACTGTTTGCCCCTAACCCTGACAAACTAAGTTTGTTCAATCCCCAGGACCCATATAGTGAAAGGAGAAAACAACTCCTACAAGCTGACCGCTGACCTCTACCTACATGCTGCGGCACATATATACACACACACAAGCAAATACATAAATAAAATACTTTTAATAATAAAAATAAATCTTTTTTAAAATTAAGTTCTACCTTGCTGACTCTGTGATGTGAAGTATTTCCCCAAATTATTACTTCCTTCTTCTTCAGTTTACTTAAGTCATTTGTTTACCTTCAGTTGTGTTACCTGATGTGTGAGGAGCCTACAAGTAGCATATGTAAATGTAAAAGGCCACTCTGAGGCGGAGAGTGCTCGGACTTGCCTGCAACTCCTTGTAAATCTTAATTATTTCAACATTAAACGTTGTAAACCCCACAGGAATAGAATGAGCTCTGGTTCCCTCATCTCTGGCCCGTGCCACCTCCCTGGACAGCATCACTTCTAATTTCACACTGTGCTGCCATATGGCTACAACATAATGAGTTTACCCAAGGTTGACTGTGAAACACAGAACTGATTTAAAAGTGTTTGTGGTTACAAGGATAGCAATAACACCTCTGGAGAGAAATGGCTACACAGCACTTGATAACCTCCTAAGGACAAAGTCCTGCAATGGGAATGCCCTGGGCATAAGGCACACACTTAAGGAGATTTGGCCATGCTGCCAAAGGACAGTCAAGTAGCTCCCTCTCCCGCAACAAGAGCTGGCCGATGGCCAGACCCCACTAACTGGACAGAAGCAATCTCCACGCTGGCTCTGTGCCTGAGATATTTTTTCCACTGGTACCTCTTCTTTTGTAAACTACTCATATCCTGTGTCCATCTGCTAACAAGGATTCACCTGCTTACTGATTTGCAAAGTGAGAATTCCTTCTGTGTCATTTGTGCTGTATGGCCAGCAAATAGCAGTCCCACCAAAAGATGTCCACATCTAGAACTGTGGGCGTGTTACCCTTTCCTGTACAGCCATCAGAATAGTGTGCCTATCAAAGAGAACAGTAGCCTAGTGTTAGAATGCCCTGTGGTCATTCCTATGGGAACACAGCACGCACTCACATTAAACCCAGTGCTGGTTTTCCCTTGGAAAAGAGGTATACCTGAACCTAAGAAAAGAGAGGCAGGCAGAAAATTCTAGACAGATGGGGCCTGGGAGATGTTCAGTAGTTAAGAGGACAGGAATCTGAAACCCCAGGACTCACATGTAACCCCAGATGTATAAGTGAGCATGGTAGTTCATCTGTAATTCCAACCCAGGGAGGGGGAGACAGAGGAAGCCTGGGACAGCTTGGTTAGCAGGACCAATGGCACCACACCAAACAGTTCTGGTTGACTGACACACCTTGCCTCAGTGAAAAGGTGAAGAGCAATGGAGGAAGGCTCACACTTTACGTGGGTAAGCACAGCTACATAGATTTGAAGTGGGTGGGTGCAGTTATATGGGGCATGAGGGATGGGTGCAGTTACACAGGATATAAAATAGAAGAACTAACATGCTTGCTGAACCCTGACTAGAGCTTCCACCTGACTGGCTGGATTTTCTCTCTTGTACCCCAGGCAATACTCTTTGAGTATTAGTCCCAAGAAGTGCCCGTGAGTACCCATCTCAACTGACCCATCATAACTAACCTCCTGTAGCAGTCACTGACCACAGTAAGACAAAAAAGTGAAGAGCCTTACTTCAGCCCTAACCTTCCAGTCCTTCCAGTGACTTCCAGAACATCCTGAGGCAAGAACCAAGCCCCCACAGCCCTGTGCATTACCTGCATTTTACAGAACCCAGGAGAATCAGAAATGTGCTGTTTGTCAAGGGAGAGAACAGGTATATAGTTACTCAGATCATACACAACCTAGAGTAGCCTTTCTCCAAATCTCAGGGGTGCCTGACCCTGGTGCAGTGTTCTCAAGATGAAGAGTCAAAGGGTCCAGGTTCCAATTCCAGGGCCAACACTTACTGGTTGGTAAAACTCAAAACGAGTCAACTCTCTGGTCCTTAAGTTCCTCGGCCTGGGAGAGGAAATGAGAATTTTTACAGGGTACAGTTGTGGATGTGTGGCGGAGAGGGTTTACCTGGGTGAAGCCTGGCATCCAAACAGAAGTCAAGTACACACCGTGGCCAAGACAGCCACAGTGGTAGCACTTTGTATACAGAAAGTGACCCACAGAGAGCACCTGTCACAACTGCCAATCTCTCTTGCCTCTAATACTCACAGGCTTCTTCTATTCCCAATATATTTATATTCAAAACAGTAGGCAGCTTGGCCTGCAGGGCACTATTTGCATGTCATTTTCATAAAAGTCTCTGCAGCATTATCAAAGATTTCAGGCCTTTCCCTCCCAGCAGAACAGGAAACTCATTAATTCTTCATAGGCAAACCACTTGTGTTTATTGAGTAGAAAATGTTCCAACAAAGTTCAAGCTCAGACTTAAAGGAGCCTCGTTTTTATCTTATTAAAATTGCATTTATTTGGTCTAGCATTGCTAAAGAAGAAAAACAGACTTCAGTGGAGCCACTGAAAAGGCCTGGCAAGTGGCACGCATACTTACCTCAGATAAGGAAACCTTTCTGGAAGAATACTCATAGCTGGGGGCGCGCTGCAGAGGTATGTGTGCAGGCTCTCTGACCCACTCCCCCAAAAAAGTACATAAATATGCTCTTGAAATTATTGAATAAATTATATATCTTTTAAGACTCTACAGTTATACAGCACCCTAGGGATACTTTGTGAAAGCAAGGACACGTGACATAACGCCACGTCCTGCCACAGAGACACAAAACCTCTTGTGTAAGCACATAAGGAAAGAGACTCAGCAAAGTCTGTGACACTACACAGGCAGCTAAAAAGTCTTAGCAGGGCTGGGCATCAGAGCTGCGGCCTCCTGTGTGCTGAGCCACACCTCCAGGACATGCATGACCAAGATGCTGAATGTGATAAGACCCGTAGCCAGCGCGCAGAAGGCTCCAAGCTCTCTCTCCTAGATGCTCGCTACCACCTGAGGACTGAGTACAAAGGAAGCAGGGCCTGTGAGTGTAAACACAGACGAGGTACCAACCAAGCCAGACAGAGCAGGCGCTAACCGTGGTGGACAGAGATGAGATTAACTCACCAACAGAACACTGAAAGCAAGTTAAAAATACCCATGTATATTTAATGTACAACACATGTCACTAGTAAATGTTGGTGCAAAACCTTGTCCTTTTTGCATGTGTACCTGAATGCAAAAATAATTCCTATCACGTGTATCTTAGTTACCTTTCTATTGCTGTGATAAACACCATGACCAAAAAAGCAACCTAGGATGGGGGGCGGGAGGGGGTTGTTTCATCTTACACTTCCAGGTACTGTCCATCACTGAGAGAAGTCGGGGCAGGAAATTAAGCAGGGCAGGAAGCTGGAGACTGGAACTTTTGAAGAAGCTCAGTACAGGATGCATGACAATGAAGGCGTAGCGCAGGACAGTGACTGTGTAGAAGCAGGGAAAGGAACCTGGGCGCAAAGACTCAGCAACCTCCACTGTGTGTGACGCTTCTTCCTGCTGGAGGACATGCTAGAGCTCTAGGGGCCGCAGTCACCGCAGGTGGTCTCTATCTCTAACTAGTCTTCTAAGGGACAAGGCTTTAGGACAGTGGTTCTCAGCCTTCCCAATGTGCAACACTTTAATACAGTTCCTCAGGTTGTGGCAACCCCCCAGTTTAAAATTACTACTTCATAACTGTAACTTTGCTACTGTTATGAATCATAATGTAAATATGTATTTTCCGATAGTCTTAGACAATCCCTATGAAAGAGTCATTTGACCCCCAAAAGGGGTGCAACCCAGAGGTTGAGAACCACTGCTCTAGGGTCACAAGAGACCGACTCTTGTAAGGCACTGCTTCACTGAGCCAGAAGGGTCAAAGTGCAGCAGTTTTTAGAGAGGCAGGTCATACAGATCTGATGAACAGAAAGCCCCACAGCCCAGCACAGCAAGCAGACAACAAGGAAAGGGCCTATAAAGTCTGTCAAGTGAACAGGGAATGAAGGTGAAGTGTTCACAATGGAATATTAAATCATAAAAATGATGCATGAATGAAACCAGCTATGTGCTGCCTACCTGTAATCCCAGCAGTCAGGGGGCAAAGGTAGGAGAACTGAGTTCAAGGTCATCCTACATAGCCAGACCCCGTCTCAAGCAGGGAGTGAGGAAATTACAAATGGTCCCCAACTTACGATGGCTCAGACAATTTCCAAATTTCACAAGGGTGTGAGAGTAATAAATACTAAGCAGAAAACACACATTTGACCTGTAATCTTTCTCAGGCTTGTAATATGTGATGCAATACCTTTTCTCAATACTGGGTGGCAGCAGTGAGCCCCAGTTCCTGCCAGCCTACAGCAAGAGCAGAGATCGTGGTGCTTCACAGTCAGTATAGCCCTAGGTTAGGAGATCTGGTGTGCCGCAGAGCTCTGTGCACTTTCCCCTTACAACAGGGCACCAGGATGGAATCCTACTGTAAACCAAGGAACACCCCAAGTGTCTCAAGCTGTAACATAGACAAGCCTTAAAAATATGCCAAGCAAGCTGGACAGTGGTGGCACACACCTTTAATCCCAACATTCAGAGACAGGCAGATCTCTGAGTTCGAGGCCAGTCTGCTCTGCAGAGTGAGTTCTAGGACAGCCAGGACTATACAGGAAATCTCTGTCTAGAAATATATATGTGCTAAGCAAAAAGGAGGTCAAACAGAACTCAAGAGGCTGAGGCAAGAGGGTAGTAGGTCAAAATCAGCCTGGGATACACAATGAGGCCCCATCTCAAACAAACAAAAAGTTACCAAGATATGCTGCTGTATGAATACAGTAGGAAATGTCTAAAGATTCACCCACAGAGACAGGGTAGATTACAGGTTTCCTGGGAAAGGGTAGAAAGTAAAGGCGTAAGAAGATATGGTTTCTCTTTCTTGGAATGAAAGTATCTGAAGTCAACTGTGATCATAATTACATAATTCTAAATATGCATTTTAAAATCCTGAATGTCTGGCTGGCAAGATGGCTCCTTGAATAAGACACAAGTAGACTTGAGTTTGAATCTCAGAGTCCACAAGATGAAAGGAGATCAGACTCCCAAACATTGTCTTCTGTTCTTCATAGACAGATAGGTTGTGGTTTTACCTATACACACACACACACACACACAGAGAGAGAGAGAGAGAGAGAGAGAGAGAGAGAGAGAGAGAGAGAGAGAGAGAGAGAGAGAGAGATTTAAATTGTGAACATTTTAACTGGGTAAATTGTATAATATGTAAATTATATCACTATATAGAAGGAAGGAGGCCACAGGCCAAACATAAACAAACAAGTAAACAAATCAGGGGGCTTCACATGAAAAGAACAGGGACTTTACATCCCCTCAAAGCAGAGAAAGAAAACTTTACAAGGATTCCTTGGTAACCGGAGTGTACTGAGAGGGGCTGTTAGTTATGCTCCAGTGTCTACCCTACACAGATCCCAGAACAACACAGGTAGGAAGGGCTCAGCCATGGAGAACAAGCAAGCAAGCACATCATGGAGGCCACAGGTGGCAGCCCTGTTACTCAACACAGGCTCTCACTCACATGCAAGCAGGGCAATCTCCACAGAGGGCAGCACATGACATGGTGAGCCATGGAAGGGCAGCAAAGAGATGACAGAGGAACAGCGCCCTGGAGCAGATACCTCACAGCCCCAAGGGGGCTAGAAAAATTTATCTTTTTCAGGACAAGGAAGCACCCATTAAAATGACAGCTAGGAAGGAAGGAAGGAAGGAAGGAAGGAAGGAAGGAAGGAAGGAAGGAAGGAAGGAAGGAAGGAAGAAAGAAAGGAAGGAAGAAAGGAAGAAAGGAAATAAATTAGGAAGGAAATTAGGAAGGAAGGAAGGCAGGCAGGCAGGCATCAGCAGCTCACACCTTTAATCCCAGAATTTAGGAGGCGGAAGCAAATGGATCTCTTGAGTTCAAGGCCAACTTGGTCTACTCAGAAAGTTCCAGGAAAGCCAGGTATACACAGAAGAACCCTGTCTTGAAGCTACCCCTCCCCAAAATGACAGCTCAAGAAGGGGAGCTGAGAAGGGAAGAAAGTGATAATAATGCAGCCCAAGAATCAGGGGCACCTCTTGAAGGCTGGTGTGGGGCAGGACGGGCTGAAGACACTGAGGAAATGCCCAAGAGAGAAAGAAAATCTCTGAGGTATGTGCCACATTAGGACTTTGGCCAGAACAGCCCTTACCAGTCAGGAGAGTACATCAAATTCTCCAGCTTGGCCTTTGCTTGAGGGGCACCATAAAATACTGTCTGTTCTGCACGACACAGCTCGATTAAGTCTCATCAAATACCACACACCAGCAGCAGCCAATGCTAACACCCAAAGGGAAGAGAGAAACAAGGGCGGCAGGGTTGCTTCACAAGGTAGACAATTCATTAGGACACAGCACAAAGAACAGTAAAGGAGGAATGGCCACAATTCAGTCACAAGATCGCAGGTTCTAACAAGGCAGCTCCCTAGGCTGTCCCTGCCACTAAGGTCCACAGTGACACTGATGGACTTGCCCCTCTTCAGTACCTGGTCTTTGCCCTGCCTCTCTACTTGCACATATGTCCACAGGCAGCATCCCTCGTCACCCAGTAAGAGCTCATCTCTATTCAGATGACAGGGATTAGCATGGCCCATCTGGCCTTGGAGTAAGAATGTTCAGAGAAGATGCTCTTTTCAGGCCAGCACAGAAACATGTATAAGGGAACAAGCAGACAGCAGCTCTGGACCTCTGACATTCAGATCTGGCTAGTGCACAGTGGCTAGTTCAGGCAGGCTCAGTGTGCATGGAGAGAAGCAGTTCTCAACCTGTGGGTCACGACCCCCACAAGGGTCACATAGCAGATATTTACATTTTGATTCGTAACAGTAGCAAATTTGCAGTTATGAAGCAGCAATGAAATAATGTTATGGTTGGGGGTCACCACAAGATGAAGAACTGTATTAAAGGGTCGCAACACCAGGAAGGTTGGAACCACTAAAGTAAAGGAAGACAGCAGATCAGCATGCTGGACAAGCCCTGGGCACACATCAGGCCTGGAGTGCATTCTCAGAGGGTGATCCTAGAATGAAAGAGTACACCCAGGAGGATATGTGGGACAGACCAATGCTTCACATGAGGTAAGAAGGGCTCTAGGCTGAATATACATGCCTACAACGGTCCAGCCAGCTCACAGAGGAGCAGCAGCCTTGTGCCAAGACTGAGCTTCCTCACTGCAGCCCATGCAGGGAGAGTAAACAGCACATGTAGGGACTCAATGCCAGGCCAGGATCCGCCTGCACTGTCTCTCCAGTCCCAGCAGCAGCCTCAGCCCTGAGCTCGCTGCATGGGAGACTCCACAGCTGTGCCCTGAACTGGGAGGGAACAGCGAAGGTGGAACCTCCTTACTATGCCAAGAAAAGAGGAAACAACATTTCAAAAAAGGAGAACAGAAAGTCTGGCATCCTCACAATAGCAGTCTCTAGGACAAGCCACAGGAATGGGAAGAACAGTGGTCACACTCCCTCAGACCCTGTGACACCTCTGCCTCTTATCTGCACACCAGCATGAGCCTAGAAGCAGCTTGCCTAACCCGGCAAACCCAGAGACATGCCTAAATGCAGCCTGGCAGCTCTGGAGCTCAGCGCTCTTCGGGTGGCGAGAAGCCCAACACACCCTGAAGGCTCTGAGAAGCTGGTGGGAGTCTAAGCTACCCCTGGAGGGCCCAGTTCCAGTGGGCTGGGGTGAGTCAGCTTTTTAGAGATGCACAGCTAGAGGACGAGACAGAGATGAGAAGTTGTGTGCTATGACAGTCCTCCTCCAGTTCAAATCTTGATTCTGCTGACAAGCCACAGGGCTCTAAGCAAGCTTCATCAGTGAAAGGCAAACCACAGTCCCATGCCCCACCAACCACTATAAGGCCTGGACCACTCAGAAAACAATCCCACAGCCCTGTCACCAATCAGCTCTGGGACTCCCACCTCCATGACACAGGCACAGCATGGACACCCTGCTCTAGAAATGAGTTTTAGGAATCTATCCCTAGACTCCATACTAGAAGGAGAACATGGTCACCCATGGCTGCTCCAGAGGCCAAGTGATACTCCCCACATCCAACTTCTGGGTGAAGTCCTTACAGCCAGCCACCTTGCTGGCAGAAAGCTTGGTTCCTGGTGCTGGACTCCTGTCACAGAACAGTCTGCAAGGCTCCACATGGCAGGTACTGGGAAGTCACAGATCTCTAGGGGGGAGGGTTAGGGAGAGGGCTAAGCTGCAGGAAGAGAAAGGTCATTCTCCTGCCCAGGACCATGGCAAGTTACCATGGCCCTCATCCTGATGGAGCATGGAGAGTTAGGGAAGAGAGCAGAGCAAGTCTCACTGTCTTCCCTTCTCCACACTCCTCTTTTTCTCTGGACACAGCAGGGAGCTGAGTGCATTTGCTGCCCTCATGGTATATTAACTACATAAGAAATAACCCCAAGGGAACCACTGTCTCCTGTGTGAGATACATTTCGACCCGGAGCTCCGCCATTATGGCTCCACCATGTGGTCGACACCTCTGTCTCCTGCGGGAGATATGTGTCGGCCCGGAGCTCTGTCATTAAACTACCTCATGCTTTTACATCAAGATAGTCGTCTGTTCATGATTCTTGGGTGCACGCCGAATGGGAATTGAGTGGGGGTTTCCCCACTAGGTTCTTTCATTTGGAGGCCCCAGCGAGATCTGCGTGACACCCAGGAACCCCAAAAGACCCCTTGGAGGTACGTTTGTTTGTGTGCGTCTTACATGTTGTCTGTTGTCTAAGTGTGGCACCACTGAATTTGTGTCTTGGTTTGTGAATTTGTGTCTTGGTTTCAGGGTTATGAGATCGTGGGTTCGAGTCCCACCTCGTGCCTTGGTTTTAGGGTTCTGAGATCACGGGTTCGAGTCCCACCTCGTGCCTTGGTTTTCCGGTTACGAGATCGTGGGTTCGAGTCCCACCTCGTGCCTTAGTTTTCCGGTTATGAGATCGTGGGTTCGAGTCCCACCTCGTGCCTTGGTTTTCCGGTTACAAGAGTGTGGGTTCAAGTCCCACCTCGTGCCTTAGTTTTCCGGTTACGAGATCATGGGTTCGAGTCCCACCTCGTGCCTTGGTTTTCCGGTTACGAGATCGTGGGTTCGAGTCCCACCTCGTGCCTTGGTTTTCCAGTTACAAGAGTGTGGATTCGAGTCCCACCTCGTGCCTTAGTTTTCCGGTTACAAGATCGTGGGTTCGAGTCCCACCTCGTGCCTTGGTTTTCCGGCCCTACTGATGGCCAGCCTTTGCCTAACCTAACCAAGCCTTTCACTCTTTATGTGGAAGAGAGATCAGGGGTCCTTACTCAGACTTTGGGACTTTGAAAAAGGCCAGTGGCTTACCTATCCAAGAAGTTAGACCCTGTTGCCAGCGGGTGGTTTTCTTGCCTGTAAGCTATTGCTGCAATAGCTCTGCTTATCAAGGATGCTGATAAGCTCACTTTGGGACAGCAAATAACTGTAGTGGCACCCTACACTCTTGAAAGCATTATCTGAAAGCCCCCTGACTGATGGATGACGACCAACGCTCCTGTGACACATTATCAGAGCTTTTTTGTTGACTAAACGAGTGACCTTCGCTCCACCTGCTGTCCTCAATCTCAATACCCTACTGCCCTACTCATCACTGCACTGACGTTCTGGCAGAAGAAACTGGTACTCAAAATGATCTGAAGGATCAGATCAGCCTTGGCCTGAGAGTTCGAGCTGGTACACCGATGGCAGTAGCCTCGAGGTTGAAGACACCTTTTCAAGGTGGGTAGAAGCTTTTCCTACCAGGACTGAGACGGCCAATGTGATAGCCAAGAAGATCCTAAAAGAAATCTTCCCGAGGTAATGGACCTGCCTTTGTTGCCCAGGTAAATCAGGGACTGGCCAAGATATTAGAGATTGATTAGAAGTTACATTATGCATACAAGCTCCAAAGCTCAGGACAGGTAGAAAAGATGAATAGAATTCTAAAAGAGACTGGTGCAGACTTGGTGCTCCTTCCCCATGCCCATCACTGTCTTAAATGATGTGTCTAAACCTACATGTTGTTGTAATAATAATCTGTAAGCTAAGTTAAAAGGCTTGCAGGTGGTGCAGAAAGAAGGCTGGCCACAATTGGCTACAGCGAACGAGCCGGGTACCACAAAAGACATCTCACCAGTTCCAGCAAGAGATCTGATCCACGTACACCTACATCATGCCCAGACCCTCAAGCCTCACTAGAAGGGTCCCTGCCTAGTTCTGTTTACTATCCCTTCTTATTCTGTTTTTGTTCTTATAGAAAAAGAGTATGATTTCTATTCTCCATATACTTCTGAAATTCTAAGATTAGAATTACTTAGTAGAAGAAGAGGGGAATGAAAGGAAATAAAACTTGAGACCTGTGATTCATGTAATGTATGTCAAATAGCCCAAAGAGTTGTTTGTGAGCTTTGAAACCTGGGGCTGAGAACATAGCAGAACAGGCCAGGACATGCCGGGGCAGGCCCGTCATTACATGTCCTGACTGGCCTGGTTCCTCCCTATCTCCCGCCCTTCTGACAGTCTGATGTTTAAATGGACCAATCATGTGAAACCGTGCCAATTCCTCCCCCAGCCCCACCCCTTTTCTATAAAAACCCCTAGCTTCCAAGCCTCAGGGTCGGAACCACCGTCTCCCTCGTGAGATACATTTTGACCCGGAGCTCCACCATTATGGCTCCACCATGTGGTCGACACCTCTGTCTCCTGCAGGAGATATGTGTCGGCCCGGAGCTCTGTCATTAAACTACCTCATGCTTTTACATCAAAAAAAAAAAAAAAAAAAGAAAGAAAAGAAAAGAAATAACCCCAAATCAAAACAGTGAGGCTTTGGTTACTGGGTTTGGCATTGAGAGGTGCCAGGGCCTCACACATGCCAAGCCAGGCAAATGTTCTACCTATGAGATACACCCAAGCACACAGGATTTTTTTTTCTTCGTTTTGTCTTCATTTAAAATTAATTCCAGTATCGATTTGCTATATTAAATATGCAAGGAAAATATGACTCACATTTATTTTCAAATGTGGCTGATGAAATGAGACATCTGACATGGCAACGTGAAGTTCTCACTGAGGGGTAGGAAAAAGAACTGCGTACACAACAGAACCACCTGCTGGTGCCTCCACACCCTCAGTCACACATGGGGGATCCTCCACAGTGAGAGAATCCCCCTCTGCTGACTCTCTCTATAGGGAGGCAAATTCCAGGGCTTCTAAGATGCTGAGAAATGGAAATGTGGGTACCACACAGGTAAACATTTCAAAGCCACAAGTCAGAAGACAGACCTCTAAGAACTTGAGGCAACAAGGACAAGAGAGGCAGACCTGGCCAGGGCCAGACGAGTAGGACACAGGATAGAAGAGTCCCTGCTCACTCCCAGCACCCAGAATAAAGGCACTTTGCAGCGACTTTCTGACAACTTTGAAAGCTTCTAACCTCAATAGCCAGCCCACGGGCAGGTGCAGAACTCTGCTGAGGGAGGTTCTGGGGCCACACTCAGTTCCTCCCCACTAGACAGACTCAGCACTCTCCATACAAAGAACAGAGGTTAAAAGGTGGTCCTGGGTATCAGCAGACTAATCTGAGTGTAGGCCATTCTATGCTGGAAGCTCAAGGGGGAAATCATTTCTGCTCATTCTAGCAATGGGCAGAATCAGAGCAGAATCAGTCATGCAGTTAGGGGAAGAGCATTCCCACTCTCAGTAGAACGCTGCTCCAAGCTTCTCATGATAGCGCATTCCTTGGCGTCTGACCCCATCCTCCCTGGGCAAGGCCAACAGCTGTGGACCAAGTTCCAATCACGGATTCTCTCCAAGCATTTTACAAGTTCACACAGTGACACTTGGACCTGCCACAGGCCAGGACTAACCCCAGTCAAGGCCAACTGGTTCATCACACTGACCAGTGACTTCCCTCTGCCATGTGGCATGGCTTACCCACAGGTTCTAGGGATGGGAACACAGACCTCTGGGACCATGATTCTGCTTACCAGGCCACAGGCTGGTAATCATGCCCACCCCTGACATCCAGGCTGTCAGTGAACGGACAAGCTTCACTTGGCAGATCCTTGAGTCTGTGGACTCCTCTCCAGCAGCCTCTGTCCGCCCTCACCCTGCCTGCTTCCTCTTGCCCACTCTGCAAGGCTGAGTGAGCACCGTGTCCTGCTTACAGGCCTCCAATACTCTCAAGACTCGGAATTCAGACCCAGATCTCCTCCACAGTCTTCAAAGGCCTCCAAAGCCTTGCAGCCCGGTGTGCTGTGGCTGTGCTCATCCCTCCTCTGTCCCCTGTGGCCCACCCTGCACCTCTGAGGACAGCCTGCTCCTTCTCACTTCTAGGTCCCAGCTTAAACAGAATGTCCTTGGAAAGGAAGTGATCATTTCCCCTTGTGGGAGCCTGGTATTATGCCAACATGCCAAATTATGACCTTCACAGAACTTCAAGCAGCATGCATATTCACATGTGCACTCACCCTAACCCCTGCTGGCCTCCATGGGCTACATCTGCTTATCCAGCATTCAGTCTCTGGCACATCAGAGGTGCTTGTACACAGTGAATGCTCCAGCATCCCCAGCACTCCTCCCCCTTTAGCTGAGACTGAATCGGACCTATTGAGCAGTCTCACTTGCCCACACTCCTCCTGGCTCCAACAGTAGGGGCTGAAAGCTCTCCAGGGCCTAGCACTAAGGCTGCCCCTCTGCTCCAGCCTTACCCCAAGAATGCAGGACCTCGCCATAATTGAGCTTGGCCTTTCTTGCCAAAATTGCACTTCCAAATACTGTCCCGCCCCAACCCCACTCTGGCAGCAGGCACCCCCTCCTGTCAGCAGGACCCAGAGTCCAGTAGACCCGTGCTAAAATATTAAGCATCAGCCACACACTGAAAGGCTGCCTGTGTTCACAACCCCAATGTGTGGGAGTTTGTCTTGGCATTTCAAGTTAAGTGTGGCAGGAATTCCAACTGTGATGATGGCAGAAAGCAGCCGCTCCGCAGGAGTCAACAGAGTCAGTGGCTCCAGAAAGAGACAGGGACCCAGGCTTCTGATCTTTATTACCTGCTTACTGCCTTCCCCACTTCCAGAACCGCAACTCCTGTCCTCTACCCCAACATGTGCCCAGAGCCTCCCTCATCGTCTCCCTGCTTCTGCCCTTCTCCTCCCTGCCTGTCTCTCTTCATTAAAGCAAACAAAGCAACCCTGTTACACGGAGGGCTGTCCCTGTCACACAGCTACTCAAGTCCTCTGAAGGCTCTGACCCACTCAGGATGACAGAGTAACAGTCCCTATCTTACTCTGACCGCATAACCCTGTCCACTACCTCAGCTATAGCAACCTCGCTCCTTCCTCCTATCCTCACACGCCAGTCCTGTTTGAGGAGCAGAGCCTCTAGCACTTGCCATCCCTCTGCCAAGAACCCCCTTCCTCCAGCTACCTATAGGGCTTTCCCTCACTGCCTACAGATCTGTACTCAGAAGGCACTTGCTCAGTGCGAAATGCCCAGCCACTGTATCACCATGGGACCCTCCAGCTACATCTGGCTCTAACCTACCCACCCTCCTGCCGTGCAAAGATTTAATAGTGGTTACCACCTTCCAATAATCAGCTTTCCAAGGACAGAGCACAAATTCTAGTTGATTTTGTTCATGGCAAATAGCATGAATTAAATAAAAATTAACCGGATGAATAAATTATCAAGCTCTCAGGTAGTCCAAGAGATATCTATCTCTATCTCTATCTATCTATCTCTGTTTGTCTGTCTATCTATCTGTCTGAAAGAATGGAGCTAGGCTGTGGTAGATGGTTCTGTGAACTTGGCACAAGCTAGTTATCTAAAAGGAGGGAACTTCAACTAAGAAAATGCCTCCACGGGCAGGAGAGATGGCTCAGCGGTTAAGAGCACTGATTGCTCTTCTAGAGGTTCTGAGTTCAATTCCCAGCAACCACATGGTGGCTCACAATCATCTGTAATGGAATCCAGTGTCCTCTCCCAGTGTTTGAAGAGAGTGACAGTGTACTAACGTAAAATAAATAAATAAATCTTAGAAAGAAAGATAGAAAGAAGAGAAGAGAAGAGAAGAGAAGAGAAGAGAAGAGAAGAGAAGAGAGAAAAGTAAAGACCTCCATAAGATCTGGCTGTAGGGCATCTTCTTAATTAGTGATTAATTGGGGAAGGGCTCAGCCCATTGTGGGCAGTGTTACCCGAGCTGGTGGTCCTGGGTGTACAAGAAAACAGTCTGAATAAGCCATGAAGAACAAGTCAATAAGCAGCATTTCTCATGGCCTCTGCATCAGCTCCTACCTCCCAGTCCCTATCCTGTTTGAGTTCCTGTCCTGACTTCCTTCGATATGAACAGTGATAAACCCTTCCTCCCCAATTTATTTTTGGTCATGGTATTTGTCGCAGCAATAGAAACCCTCACTAAGACATAGGTCAAGCAAATCTTCCCTTGGCTGCCACAGCCACCTGACAGATACAGCAACCAAAGGCTCCAGGAATGGCAAAAATTGGAAGTATCACACAGATCACAGGATGAGATGGCTAAAACCCACTCAGATGGGTAGCCTCCTGCTAAAAGATATAGTCTTTCTATGTGTTGGCTCACCCAGAAAAGGAACTTCTAAAAAAATAAAAATAAAAAATAAAACAATTCTATTAAATACACATACAAAGACCAGAAGTGCACATAATAGAGGGATCTTAAGACCATCTCTTCACATAACTCTCCTAGCCCAATCTTTTTCTCACTCCAGGCTAATGTGAGAGATAGCTGGGACCAACCACCATTTCTCAGTCCTTCACAATGAAGCTGGGAGCAGTGTACTTCCTAGACAGGCAGAGCCTGTGGCCTAACTGAAGAAGCCAGTGCAGGAAGTCCACGCTGCAGTTGAGCCAGCAAGGCATTAAGGAAGCAGGCTGCAGGTGAAGTGTGAAGAGTAGAAAAACGTAAGCGAGGAGGGAAGGAACATTCAGTCAGCTGCACAGAGCGTGAAAATGCAGCTTCCCATGTATATGGAAAATACAGCATGGGATGTGGAAGACCCTAGAAGGCCACCAGCAATGCACAGTTCAAAAGAATGCATAGGAGTAGGGGCTAAAAAGCTGAGCAGTGGCCAGGTTACAAAGGTGTGAGACAGCACAAAGGAACATCTGTGTGTAACAAGCATCGCTGAGGGACAACCAAGGGCTTGCTCAGTGTTGCCTAGAGGACAAAGCCATATCTTGCAAATGGCCAACTCCTAGTAGACAACGTATCAGTGGAGCACTGAGAACAGTATATGGCAAACACCAGGTCCTTGATGGAACTCCGTCCATCATCTTCACTATCAAGGGACTGAGAAGATGTGCAAAACTCCCTTCACTGTCTGGAAGTCGGAGGTAAGACTCTGTGGGCACACACACACACACACACACACACACACACACGGCTTCCCTGGTTGAAGACAACAATCATGAAGCACACTTGAAGAGTGGGCAAGATGCTGAGAGCCTGGCCTAGATCTCTGCTAGCACGTTCCTATACAGGTGAAAACCCAGAATGTGGGCACTGAACAACTCAGGAAGGAATGGGGCACACCTCTGCACACTCTCCTTCAGGGAGACTTCCAGACTATCACCAAAACCAGAAACACTACCCCATGGGAGGGCTACAGGGCATTCGCGCAGCACAGAGGCTGCACAGGTCTCTCCCTGCCTCTCCCCTGTGCAGTCCTCAGCAGCATCCTCCAGCAGGTCACAGGACTCCTCATCAGTGCATGGGAGCTGCTCTCAAAAGTGCCTGATATGCAACCCAGCAAGAAAGCCGAGAGGAAAGAAGGCTGGCTTTGGTAATGTGGGGTCACACCAAAGAGACTGGGACTGTGTCAGTTTCCTGTGACATCCGTAGTAGCCTAAGGAGGTGGAAATGTTTCCCCTCCTTCGGTCGTGAAACCACAATATCAGCAGATTGTGCTGTCTGTGAGGGCCATTTCCCGCCACGTCCAGCTTCTGGTGGTTCCCGGCAATCCCAGTTTTGACTTGTAAACACATCATTGCAATCTCTGCTTCCATCTTTGCATGGTCATGCCCCCTACTTCTGTCTCTCCTCTGTATATGAAGTTCCATGTTCTTACGGGAACCAGAGACTGAATGAGGGCCTCCCCATTGCTCAGTAATGTCTACAGAGATCCTGCTTCCAAGCAAGGTCACGGTCACAGTCACAGTAAAATATTAGGAATGTTACTGTCTAGCCCAGTATGAAGACAAACTACCACACCAGGTATAGTGACTTGTATACTCGGGAGAATGAGGCAGGAGGGTCAGAAGCTCAGGGCCAGCCTGCACTATAAATGAGACCCTAGCTCAAAAAATAAAAAATAAAAAATGCACTATCAAGAGACAGTATTTAATGGAAAGGGTCAATGAATTCTACAACTCCATACAGCAACTCCATTATTTTTAAATCTCAGTTGACTCTTAACAATAAATTACAGCTCATACTTAAGAAGAACTGAGGCCGGGCAGTGGTGGTACCCGCCTTTAATCCCAGCACTTGGGAAGTGGGGGCAGGCTGATTTCTAAGTTCCAGGCTAGCCTGGTCTACAGAGTGAGTTCCAGGACAGGGTTTCTCTGTCTTGGAAAAGGAGGAGGAGGAGGAGGAGGAGGAGGAGGAGGAGGAGGAGGAGGAGGAAGAGGAGGAGGAGGAGGAGGAAGAGGAGGAGGAGAAGGAGAAGGAGAAGGAGAAGGAGAAGGAGAAGGAGAAGGAGAAGGAGAAGGAGGAGAAGAAGAAGAAGAAGAAGAAGGAGGAGGAGGAGGAGGAGGAGGAGGAGGAGGAGGAGGAGGAGGAAGAAGAAGAACTGAGTCTCGAGATGTGAAGGCAACAACAGAAGTCACACTGCCACATGCTTCTGTTTATCTGGCACTAGGCTCAACGTGTTTATCCCTGTCACAGTAGGACCTTCTACTCATCATAAACTATAATAATAGCTTTTATAAAAGTTCTTAACTATTCAAGCAAGCCCAGTCCAGGTCCTGTAAAAAATACAGTGTCTGGGTACCTCTGAGGACTTCCTCCATCTCCCAAGTCACTGTGGCCCAGCAGTCAGTAACCCGTGCCAAGCCCCAGCCACTTTGAAAAGCACATTTTGTGGTTGAATACAGTGGATATCCGAGTTTACAAATTTAACATTCACACAATGGTGTCTCTTAGGAAGCACAGGAAGACAGACCATTTTCCGAGCTCACGAATGGTTCTACTTAAGTTACCTCAATGTCAAAACCTTCAGGACTGGAGAGGTGGCTAATGTTAGAATCTTAAATTTCATATCTGAGACTTTGGCTAGAAAACAGAATAAACTATGTTTGAAATCTTGTGATGGAGTTTTCTGAAATACATTTCCGGGTACTGTCTCTTCACTCCCTAAGACCTAGAGAGGCATCAGGCCACATAACCAATCACAGAAGGACTTTGGAGCTCGATAGCTTCCAGACTGCACCCAGGTGTTTTTATTATTATTCTGTGTTTCCTGTTGCTGTCAAAAGACCGGTGTCCAGAGGCCAGAAGGTGGGACCACAGAAATTCACAAGGCGCTTCCACGCTCAAAGGAAAAGCATCAGCCCACATGTGACAGACGAAAACCCAAGTGCTCAAACCACTATG
The DNA here is from genome assembly GCF_000001635.26 of Mus musculus. Classification (NCBI taxonomy): domain Eukaryota; kingdom Metazoa; phylum Chordata; class Mammalia; order Rodentia; family Muridae; genus Mus; species Mus musculus. The sequence continues at coordinate 86,215,029 of NC_000081.6, read as the reverse complement.
CACCCCGAAGAGACCGACCTCCCCTGCAGGCACTGCCTCTCCCTGGCCAGTTTCCTGACTCAACCAAACTCTCCAGGGCATGACCTGGGTCAGTTTCTTCCAGCTTCCCCAGGGAGTCATGGAGTTTCGCAGGAGAGAACCTGCCTGCCAGGCTCTGGAAGCACTTGGGGCAGCTCCTCGTCCTCCTTGCTCATTGGTACGGCCACTGTCACCTTTCATTTCCCACACGCCCACTGCCGACCCCGACTCCCCTAGCCCCTCACATAGCCCAACAGTCTCCTAGGAGCCAGGTTCTCCTCCCCAGACTCCTACGCCACCCGCACTGCAACGGGACAGCACGGCCACCTGACCTCTGACCCCTGACCCCGACCGGGTCCTCCCCGTCACACCCACCTGCCCGGGACCTTGCTGTTGCTGCGCTTCCAGAACTGCTTCCTGGCCCCGTCGCTGGCCATGGCCGCTCCTCATCCCTCAGATCCGCAACCCTGACACCCGAGAGCGGTCGGCCACACCTCCAGCGGCCCTCTCCTGTGCCCCGGCGGCCCCCTCAGAGACACCAGGACTCCGAAGCGTAGAGCCGAGAGGCGCTTCCGCCTCCGTCCGGAAGTTGTGACTCGGCGATTCCGGAAGTCCCGCCTTCGTTTCGGGCAGTGCTTGACGCCATGAGAAGGCGACGCTGGGATATGTGCGTGGCTGTAGCGCAGGGAGGAAAGCGGAGTCTGCGAGCTGCGTATGTTCTGGCGGCGCTGAGAGCGCTCGGGTCGAGCGGCACGGACTGAGGTCTCTGGATCCCGGCCTCTGATCCCCGGCCATGAACTCCGGAGCCGCGTGCGTCTGGGGTCCGAGTCGGTCTTATTTGCTCGCAGCCAACCAGCAAGTACCGAGAACCAGAAGGAGCACAGGCAGATCGGGACCCTGCTGCGGGCGGACAGGCGAGCGGGAGGATGGAGAGCTTCTCCCGCTGTAGTGTGGTCCAAGCCTCATCGCCAGGGCATTGACCCCGGATCAGTAAACACTGCACAGTGAGGTGAAGGAAGCGACTTCCACCGGAGCACATCTGAAGCGATGGCGGGGATCTGCCTGGGCTTCAGCTGAAAAACGAATAGGCACGGAGACACGAAGACTTCATCTTGCCGGCGCTTGCGTGCTTCCAAGACCGCAGTAAAGTGTGCTTAATTGTAAGATACATTCAAGATCCAAAAATCTTAATACGGAAATGTTAATTATAAGTTTACATTAAATGATACTTTATATATATTGGGTTCTGTAGAATATATTGTTATGTTTACTTTCACTTTTTGCTGTGTAGTGTAGCTACTTGAAATTACTTACGTGATTGGTGTAAAATTTCTATGATCTTAGACTCAAGGGTGAGAGGCTGGCATCTCAGGCCGGAGCTTTAGTGAAACACTGGTAATGCCAACTTGTGGCCTTTACTACTGAGAAACATATTCACGACAGCTGTCTCGTGCACTTTTTCTGCTTTTGATATGGTCTTCCTGTTTAACCCAGGCCCTGACTATATTCTCAAGACCCAGACTTCTAGACATATTGAAAGTGGTGTTGGGTTAGCACATGGTGGATGCAAGAAATCACACTAAAGAACCTTATATAGCTTAGCCCAGTTGTATGCCAGACTTATCCTCAGTACTCAGAGCAGGGTCAATGGCCTAGAGCCCTGTATCTCAACTTTGTTCCCATTCTTTAAGAGTAAAGCCTTCTGCAGCTCCTTTTAGACTGCAGCAGCTACCTGACTCCACTTTGACTCTGCAGAAAGGGGTGGCACCTGTTCCTCTTCATTTCCTGCACAGCCGGAGCCTTAGGAACTGAAATAGTACATCCCAAATGTTTGCTGTCTGGATGACAATACCGGGCTCTCTAGGAATCCCTTTTGACACAAGCATAGAAACTTCAGGAAATACCAGGGACAATGTCAACAGGTCCTAGGTGACCCCTTCAGGCACAACTTATGGAACATAGCCTTGGCTTCTCCTTGGAATCCTACTTCTAATAATCCTTAGAATTTGAGAGACCTAGCAAAACTAAGATTAATAATCATGTCCTAGCACTGCCTCGAGAGCTCTTTGAAATAAAACTTTAGTGGTACATAGCTATGGCCCAGCTTCTCAAGAGGGAGGCAGGAGAATGGAAATTAAAAATTGGGTGCTATGGGGCTGGTGAGATGGCTCAGTGGGTAAGAGCACCCGACTGCTCTTCTGAAGGTCCGAAGTTCAAATCCCAGCAACCACATGGTGGCTCACAACCACCCGTAATGAGATCTGATGCCCTCTTCTGGTGTGTCTGAAGACAGCTACAGTGTACTTACATATAATAAATAAATAAATCTAAAAAAAAAAAAAAAAAAAAATTGGGTGCTCACTTCAGTGGTATACCTACTAAAATTGGAATAATACAGAGATTAGCATGGTCCTTACAAAAGGATGACACACAAACCGGTAATATGTTCGTGTGTGTGTGTGTGTGTGTGTGTGTGTGTGTGTGTGTGTGTGTGTGTTAGGCAGCAGCCAGTAGTCAACCCTAGATGTCTATGTAGACATGGTGGGAAATGGCCCTCACAGACAGCACAATCTGCTGACATCTTGGTTTCAGGACCCAAAAAGGGGAAACATTTCCACCTCCTTAGGCTACTACGGATGTCACAGGAAACTGACACAGTCCCAGTCTCTTCGGTGTGACCCCACATTACCAAAGCCAGCCTTCTTTCCTCTCGGCTTTCTTGCTGGGTTGCATATCAGGCACTTTTGAGAGCAGCTCCCATGTTACAGAGCTGATGAGGAGTCCTGTGACCTGCTGGAGGATGCTGCTGAGGACTGCACAGGGGAGAGGCAGGGCGCTGATGAGAGCCTGTGCAGCCTCTGTGCTGCGTGCAAGTCCTGTAGCCCTCCCCCAGGGTAGTGTTTCTGGTTTTGGTGACAGTCTGGAAGTCTCCCTGAAGGAGAGTGTGCAGAGGTGTGCCCCATTCCTTCCTGAGTTGTTCAGTGTAGGTTTGTCTCACCTACAGCCCCAGATACTTGAGAGGCGGGATGGGAGGATCAGACCAGCCAGGAACACAGCCAGGCTCTGTCTTCCTCTCCACTCGGGCGAGAAGTTAGACACAGCAGTCGGACCACAGCCTCCCGTCTTTGATTCCTGTGGCTTACCAACTTACTTACCTCTTACTCTACCTGCTCTCATCAATTGCCTAGGCTTCTAGGGACTCTCCCTTTCTCTGCCCACCCAGCACGGACGTTCTAGGGCACACCAGGATTCTACATGATGCTAGGGATGCAAACCCAGGTCCATATGCTTATGCCACAGACAGACACTTTCTATGAGCCACCTCACCACCCCAGTGTATCATGTTTTTTAAATAAAACCTGAGCATCATTGGCATAGGTGTATAATCCCAGCCATCAGAGGCTGCAGATAAAAGATCCTCAAGTTTAAGATCAGCTTGGGGTTTATAAGGAGACCTCTGAAAAGAATTAAAATATGCATAGTAAAGGCTGGGGACTTAGTGGTAACAATGCTTACCTAGCATATGTGTGTGGTGCCAGGAGGTGGGGAAGTCTTAAAATCCTCCCCTAGTGGAGTTCTAGAAGGCCATAGGGGCCAGGCCTGGTGGCATAAGCCTTTAATACCAGCACTTGGGAGGCAGAGACAGGAGGATCTCAGTAAGTTTAAAACCAACCTGGTCTACATAGACCCTGACTCAAAAAAAAAAAAAAAAAAAAAGTAGGCTCCAGAGCTCGATTCCTAATCTCAGCCATAAGACCTCACCAAGGATAGGGTCCCAGTAGCCTCAAGAGTCTCCTTCAGGCAATATCAAAGCCAGTCCTCTCCAGCTTAGTCTGGTCTATGCAAAGATTGAAAAAGCAAGGAGCCAACAGGAGTAGGAGGAAGAGTAGAGCAGAAGAAAGAAAGAAAATGTTGTGTAAGAGCACAGAGAGAATCCACTGCAGAGACAGGCTAGGTGTGACAATGGTGCCCTAAATTCAGCCGTCCGCAGCCGCTGTAGGCTTTCCTGCATACTGACTTGGGGGCAAGGAGTGAAGCCAAGATTACATCTGTCTGCATCCCAAGGTTATGTCCGGTCTGTGTCGTCTCACTCAGACACTATACTAAAGAATGAGACAGACTGGTTGAAAGGCCAGGGGCAAACAACCCCCTAGTAATCGGGGCCAGCACTATCATGACTGACAGTCACCAAGACAAAGCCAAGGTAGGGAGTATTTAGAAATGGCTGTAGGAAGGGCAGAAATGGGATTCAAAAGGAGAATGTAGGAAGATAGGTTTAAAAGTTACAGCAGTGTGGGGTTGGGATTGGGACCTGTGCAAGAACCAGACTGGACAGAGTCCCAAATGCCTGAGGTAAGAAATCTGTTCAGATGGAACTGTTTGAGGAGGAAGACAGAGCCTGGCTGTGTTCCTCAGGCTACTCTGATCCTCCCACTCCCCCTCTCAAGTATATCAGACTCTAGGTGAGGCAAACAGTTGCTGCTCAGTAGCTGTAAGAGGTGCAGACAAGCAGATGAAAAGCAGGAGTACACTGCTTGACAAGGAAAAGACTGAAGACAACTGCAAAGGCCAAGACAGATGAAAATGTGGGTTTGTAAACAGACAAGCTTCCATGACCTGCAGGAGGGTCGTTCAAGTGCATTCGATAACTCCGACCCTTTAAAATTCTCTAGTAGATAAAGATACTGTGCAACTCAGCAATTTCCCTCAGGTTATACGCCCTGGAGCGGAGAACCCAGCTCTGCAAGGAAAAGAGTGTTCATTTCATTTTCCCTCCTAGTGGAGGTGGGGGTGGGAAGAAAAGCAATCAAAATGTCATCTGCAGAAGAATTGACAAACGAGTTTCCCCGCTAGAAAACTCTGGTAATAAAAAATAAATTCACTTTTACAGACATCAACATTAATTTCACACGGTTGAGAGAAAAGGCTATAATGGATGCATGTGGCACAATACCGTTTAGTAGTGCTCTGTTTTATTAATACCATTTTTTTTAAAGCATGAGAATGCTAAAAGCCAAATCCAGAGGAGTGTTTGCCCTCTGGGTGTTGAAACAATAATCAGAAAATTCATAGGTTTCCTTGTGCTGTCATGATAGTATCTTAAAGCAGACTATTGTCAGGTGCTTGTGACAGTCTGTGTGGTTTTTCCGCATCTATGATCTTTGCATGTACATTAGCGTGTGTCTAAGCTCCTGCTCTGCTCTGCACTGAGCTGCTGTGAACTCCGGGGTGAGGCAGATTATTCAAACAATGCAGTCAAGAAACGGCAGGGTTCACTGGGAGGCTGGAGGAATGAGGAGGGAGGTCGCACTGGGTCTCTTGTGACCAGGACTTGAGGCTGTGTAGGTGAGACAGCACAAAATGCAAGGAACATCATCGGTTAAGGAAAGAGATGAATCGAGAACCAGTGGGTAACACAGGTCTCAGTGTGATGGCTGGGAGGCCGAGCTGAATGGCCATCCCAGCGCTCCTTCCCACTCCCCAGCTTTGACGCTCACTCCTTCTTCCCTCTCTCCCTTTCTTCCCACTCCTGTGAAGTTCCTTGAGCCTTGAGGACAATAGACTAACTCAGACGTTTCCTTTAGGCCTGAGTACTCAATAGTCTGAGTTGTTCTGAGTCTCTGAATTGACTGTTGCCTACTGCAAAGAGAGGCGATAAACATCAATGTTTAAAAGGCAGTTTGATAACAGGCCCTTTTAGCAAGACAGCCGCAGTAGGTTTTTCCCTTAGGGCCTATGACCTCCCAGGCTATGGACTTTTGACCAGGCATGAATTCCCTCCTGTGTAACAGGCTTCAGATCTCATTTTTAAAGTGGCTGATTAGCCCACACCACTCTTGCACGACTTGCCTGGCAGATCGGGTACCATAGCATTCAGGGTCCACCTGTGGCAGAGCCTGGGATGTTCAGCACCGTTCCTCCTTAGCACTGACTGTCGTGTTCTCTGACCAAGAACTGCAAACAAGATCAGAAGCTCTGATTCACCCAAGGTCCCTCAGAGACGTAGCCACCTACATCTGCTCCACAGGAGCTGGCAAACTTTTGTGGCAGCTGCCCAGTAAGAAGATGGTTCTGTTTGGAAGTGAGATGTCCCTCACAGGCTGCTGTATGTAAATCCTTCATCCCCAGCTGCTGTTGGCTTTAGGGAAATGGGAAACCTTTAGGAAGTGGGGCCTCAGTCGGAGAAGCATATCACTGGGGGTACACTTTAAGAAATTAGCTTGGCCCAAGCTCTCTCTGCTTCCTAGCTGCCTATAAAATGTAATCAGACTGGGACCACTCCTACTGTACCCTCTCAAGTCACCAATCAAAATAAATCCTTCCTCCCTGAAATTACGTGTTCTTCTCACTACAAGAGCAAAGCGGGAAGCATGTGGTGAAGACTGGGTGTGTTAAATGTTTGTCGAGAATACAGTTGAATGTCGGGCGTGGTGGCACGCCTTTAATCCCAGCACTTGGGAGGCAGAGGCAGGTGGATTTCTGAGTTCGAGGCCAGCCTGGTCTACAGAGTGAGTTCCAGGACAGCCAGGGCTACACAGAGAAACCCTGTCTCGAAAAACCAAAAAAAAAAAAAAAAAAAAAAAACAGTTGAAATGAAAAAAATATGTGTGTGTGTATGTGTGTGTGTGTGTGTGTGTGTGTGTGTGTGTGTGTGTGTGTGTGTGTGTGTAGCATATCTGAAGAGGAGTTAATATACACAAACCTTGTAAGTAAGAAGATCAAAAATTCCATACAGAGGTCTGGAGAGATGACTCAGCTGTTAAGAGCACTGACTGCTCTTCCAGAGGTCCTGAGTTCAAATCCTAGCAACCACTTGGTGGCTCGCAACCATCTGTAATGGAATCCCTCTTCTGGTGTGTCTGAAGACAGCAACAGTGTACTCATATACATAAAATGAACATATTTTATACATATTTTTAATTCATATAGGAAATAGATACAATTTTTATAATTAAGTATGTGTTTTAAGAAAAGCAAAATTAATCAAGACATTTTAAAAGGAAATACAAATTGTAAACAAAAACAGGACACATGGCACAAACCTGTAATGTCAACACCCAAGAAGCAGAAACAGGAGGATCTGGAGTTCAGCCTGAGCTGCACAAAAGGAGACTTTAAAAATTAATAGAAGGGCCTGGAGAGATGGCTCAGCAGTTAAGAGCACTGACTGTTCTTCCAAAGGTTCTGAGTTCAATTCCCAGCAACCACATGGTGGCTCACAACCATCTGTAATAGGAACTGATGCCCTCCTATGGTGTGTCTGAAGTCAGTGACAGTATGCTCATAATAAATAAATCTTTTAAAAGAATTAATAGAAAATACATGAAATAGCATTCATCTCTAGATTGACAAAGATGAAAAAGAGTGAAGTATAGCCACGTACCCAAGAGACTGAGACAAAAGGATTGCAGGATCAAGGCCAGCATGTAAAACTTAGCAAGACCCTGTCTCAAAATTTTAAAGTTTAAACATTAAAAGGACTGTGGATATAATTCTAGATAGGATGATTACCTACCAGGCTTGAGAGCCCAAGTTCAACCCCCTCCCCCCGCCCCAGTAACAGAATAGGTGTGGACATATATGCCTTTAATCACAGCACTTGGGGAGGCAGGTGGATTTCTGTGAGTTCAAGGCCAGCCTGATCTACATAGAGAGTTCCAGGACAGCCGGGGCTACATAACAAGACCCATTCTCCAAACAAATATTCTTCAGTGAAACACATACCCATGCACACATGTGCGTGCACACACATACACACACACATACACACGACGTGGCTGAGAAGCATCAGAGTCAGTGAGAGTGTAAACCAGGTCCACATTTCTACAGTGCCATTTGACAAACCGAATGAGTGCAGAACTCTACAAACGTACAAACTTTTCTCACTTCAGCATCTAGGCGTTTACCCTACAGAACTGGGCAAAGAGACACACATCTTCAGTGCCATCTCTACCACTATTGAAAACTGAAAAATGACAGTCATACGTCCGACTGTAAAAGCAGTGGGCTAAATGAACTGCGACACAGCTGCCGGTGCAGGGCAGAGTAACCCTCAAAACAAAAACCCTGTCTCAAAAAGTAAAAAGAAGGCTGGGATACAGTTCTGTGGCTGAGCAGGATATCAGTATTCACGAGGGCCTAGGTCACTAGAAGAATAGAAATAATTTATGGGCTACTATTCATTGGAAAGACACATTTCCATCTTTTGTTAGATTGCATTATACATGTAGACTGAGAAGATTCTAGACTTCCACTGTATGAGTTAAAATGTTTCCAGATGAACAAAACATACACTGACTTAAACAATTACAGGAAGTTACTGGTTGAGCAATGGAAAAAAAAAATTGGAATAAGTCACACTTTGGATATAGCCAGCCCAGGCTGCAGGTCCACTTAGGAACCAGGCTCTTGCCTCTGGCCTCCTTCCGGTGGTAATAAATGCTGCAAACTGGCTTCCCTCATTATCATAGGATGGCTGCCAGTACCCAGTGAAGCGGCAGGCATTCTAGTTCAGAGCCACTAGGAGCTTGCTGTGTAGTAATGAATCCAGTCCTAAGCCAGGCGTGGTCACGCCCAGGTGGATACCTGCACTGCCTGGCTTCAGTTTAGATACCAGTTGTCTCTGTATCTACATGTTCCACGTCTGACTTTTGATTATCTTTTCCTAAGTAGAACAGTATGACAACTACCTCATAGATTTGCATGGTATTGGGTGTTACATAAGCTATGACTAAAGTCCATGGGAAGGTATGTGTAGGCTCTGTGCAAATACTGTACTCTGTGCTCACGCCACAGGTGTCCACATACATGTAGAGCCCAAGCCAAATATCTTGTCCAGTCCCTCTACACCTTTTTTTTTTTTGAAACAGAATCTCTCACTGAACTTCGGACACACTGATTTGGCTAGAGTAACCAGCAAACACTAGGAACCCCTGTCACTACCTCCCCAGCCGTGGAGTTACAGACATGGACCACTGTGCCCAGTTTTTTTATATGTGCAGCAAACACATTGCTAAGTAAGCCATTTCTCTAGCCACGTTCTTTTATATAACAGATGGACTGACCTGACACATCTGATAATTGAGGGGGGAGGGAATCTATAGTCTCCAAGATTGGCTGAACTTGCCATCCCTACAGCAATCACTCTGATTGGCTTATACCACTCACCCCTGGACAAGGCTTAGGGGCAGACCTTTTCTATCCCCCTAGTCCACTAAAATGCAGGGCTTTCTGGAAGATGGATGACCATTCAAATCAACTTCTAAAAGCACCTTAGTGTTAATAGTCCTGCCTGGGCTGAAGGTTAGCTAAGGGCAAGTTATTTATCAGGATACATGTACTATATTGCCAGTATATCTTACAAAGCCTGCCTTGCGTGATCACTCATCAGTTTTACTATGGTGAAGCTTTCCCATAGCAGAAGCTAGCCATGCCTCTTTTTATTTATTTTATTTTATGTGTATGGGTGGTTTGCCTACATACATGACTGTGCACCATGCACATGCAGTTCCCGTGGAGGCCAGAAGAGGGCATTGGATTCCCAGGAAGTGGAGTTACAGACTCTGAGCCACTATGAGGGTGCAGGAAATCCAACAGAAAAACAGCCAGTGCTCTTAACTGCTAGGCTGTCTCTCCAGCTGTTTTAGTTAGGGTTCTATTGCTGTGAAAAAACACCATGACCAAGACAACTCTTACAAAGGACAACATTTAACTGGGGCTGACTTGCAGTTTCAGAGGTTCAGTCCATTATCATCCTGGCAGGAAGTATGGCAGCATCCAGGCAGACATGGTGCTGGAGAAGCCCAGTTCTACATCTTGATCTGAAGGCAGCCAGGAGGAGATTATCTTACCCACTGAGAGAAGCCTGAACATAGAAACCTCAAAGCCCACCCCAACAATGACACACCTCCTCCAACAAGGCCACGCCTTCTATAACTTGGCCCACACTTCCTACTAGTGCAACTCCCCATGGGCCAAGCATTCAAACACTTGGGGGGGGGGGGCAAACCTATTCAAACCACTACACCAGCCCATTGTAATCTCCTCATGTCAGCATCCCCTTGTTCCCAGTGAGGTTGGTTCACTGCGATTTCTGCAAGTGGGGTTTGAAGAGTTCCAGCCTTTGAGGTGTCTGATAGTTTGTCTATTTTCAATTCATAAGATATTTAAATTGTCTTATTGCAAAACAAAGAGGGTCCAGGGCAGAGATGCTGGATGGATGTATCTGATACATTGAACAAGCTGGGACAACCAGGGGACTTTCAGGATGAATGTATCACACAAGTGGACAGGTAAGTCAGAAAGAGTTCCCTGGCAGCAGAGAGAGCACCGCGAGAGCGTCTGTCCAGGCGCTGCACACCCTGGCTCTGGTGAGCAAGCCCCTCCGACCCCATGCACACGGCTCCTTAGTGTTGTCTCGGTCTCATTGGCCCCAGGGTTTTCCGGAGTGACACCTGGAGAAGCAGTGAGTGTCTGACACTGTGAGTTGTCCCCAAAGGCAGCAACTGTCAAATGGGAGGCTCAGAGTGCAGGAGGGGGCGGGGACTAGGTTCCTCCATTTGCGCAGGAGAGGGAGAACAAACCCGCACGCATGCGCGACAGGAGAAAGGAAAGAAAACTTCAGTGGAGCTTTTGCCACTTGGATCCAACTCTTCCTGAGCCCTTCTCTCCTTGCTCTTAATTACAGGAAAATGTTACAATGACCTTGATGACACACAGTGCAGCTGGGAAGAGGCCCTGGAGGCCAACCCTGGGCAGGCTCCACCCTCGCTCTCTCCAGCTTCCTGCTTCCTGGCCCCCTTTCATCCTTGAGCTGCTGTGGTCTTCACATCTCTGGGTACTGAAGAAGAGAACAGACTCCTAGGGGGGGGAAGCACCCAGCCTCCACAGCTTCTGCAACCCCAGGGCTGTTGACAGAGGCCATGACCCTGTGACTCAGGCCAGGGTCAGTCCTGCAGCTGTCCCTCCCTCTCTTGCTGCTAGATGAAGGATTGGGCTAAGGGCAGCCTACCACCAGGGAAGAGCACTATCCAGAAAGAATGAGTGTCTTAGGCTGCCTGGGGTGGAGCTGCTCAATAAGAAAATGTGTTGGAGATGAGGAGCCTTGGCAGTGTCAAGGAGCCCCATGGAAGCAGGACCTCTTATGCCTGCATGGAACCCAAAGTCCTCCCTTAACCAGTTTTCTGGTTCTTAGAGACAGGGTTTCGCTGTAGAGCAGGCTGGCCCCGAACTCACAGAGCTCTGCCCTGCCTCTACCTCCTGAGTGCTGGGATTAAACATATGTGCCACCACCGCCAGGCTCCTAACCATCTTTGCTTCCCTCTCCTGACCCTCACAAGGCAGTGGGAGGGTGGGAGGTTGGGGAAGTTACTGCTAAGCATATCCACTTTGGATGCCAAGCCCTGTGTGGAAGGGATTGGCCAGCAGATAGCCCACTATGGCAGGCAAAGGACTCATCTCCAGCAGGGAACTGGACCCCTTGAGTAGAGGCTGCCATACGGTCTGTTATCCTCACTGCTCGTTCTGCATCTAGCAAGTCCTCAGACGGACTGTGTCTGAAACCCAGCTCCTCGTTCTAGCCTCACAGTTCTGGCTAGGTGGATAGCCCAGCAGGCGACAACCTTCCTCACAGTGTCTCTGGTCAGCAGCAGGCTGGATGTTCAGAGCATGCTCATCAAATAAACTAGACCCAGAAGGCTATAGAGCCACAGAAGCCTTGTCCCAAAGCACAGGACACTCTTGGCCCTTCCTGATCCTACCACCCAGTTTACAGTGGAGGGGTGAAAGGGTCAGAGTCAGGTCTTCAGGTTCTTCTGGGGTGAGAAGAATGGGCTTAGCTCAGGGCTGGGTCTTGTCCTTTCTGGTGCAGACTTGGTAGTGTTGGGAGGGGGTGGGGAAGTGGCCTGGGCTTCACCTTTCCAGCCTATAAATTGAGGATTATGGTTTCTGCCCCGCCCAACCCACAGACCTTCTGTCGAGATCTGGGGGAGGCAGATGAGTGGGGTGGGGCGGGGGGAGAACTGGAGTAGAGAGGGGAGAGGTTAAAGGGAACAGAGAGCTGAGTCAGAGCCTCCTCTTTTTTTTAAAGCCGAAATTGAGCAACTAGATAGATCCTCAACCCTAGGCTACCCACTGTGGGTTCTCAGCTCAGGGCTCCTTCCTAAGGGCTGTCAAAGCTGGAATGTGGTTTGCAGGCAGCAGGCAGATGCCAGGGAGGACGTGGCAGACAGAGCCGGAGCTGGGCTTGAGAGCACGCCCTGCCCACTTCCTTATTTTTCTCTCTGACTCCTGTCAGTCACTGGCCCCAGATGCTGCTATTGCCTGTCCCAGCCACAGCTGGTTTTCCAACCTGCCAAGGGTCCTGCCCATGGCACAGCAGGGACTATGCAAACCAAGGGAGAGGACCCTGACTCCCACCAGCTTCCCCCAGGAATCTCTCCCCACCATGACGGCCCATTCTTCTCCAGAGACGTGTGGCCCATCACACAATGGTAGCTCAAGAACCATCAGTGGCTCTGGGTGTCTATGGGACACCAGGACTGCTGTTAGGTTCAGACTTCTCAGAGGGTTCCTTCTTTTTCTCCCTTTGCCCAGTCCTCTCTGCATTGACTCCAGGATCCTTTCAACCTGTTGCTGAGACCCCTGGAGCCCCACAGCCCCAGGGTTTCCAACCCCCATTTCCAAGGCTCATTTCTCCAGTTTGTGCTTTCCACCGGATGCTTTCCTGTCCCGAGTGCCAGTTGACTTGATGATGTCTTTCTGGGGCATGTGTAGGATCCCAGAGCTGTCTCTTAGGTGGCCCAAGCTTCATGGGACTCAAGCATATCCTAGTCAGCCTCTCTCTGAGCCTAACCACACCCATCTGTAAAAGAGGGAACCTGCTCCATCTTGCATACCTCATAAGTAAAAATCAAAGAAGCAATAACTGGGGAATTGCCCTGGTGAGATGCAGTCTCCTGACAAGTCCTGGGACTGGACTTTACTTAGCACAAAGGCAACTCAACAAACATCTCTTCCAAGAAGGATTCTGAGAATCTGTAGGACTGAGGGTCCCCAGTACCAGACAGATCCTCCTCAAGTCCGTGAGCGATCCGATGGCACCATGCCAGGCTCAGTCCCACTTCCTTAAGGCACAATGCACGGGTGATTGGTCACAGAGGATTCCTGCCCTGGCCGTCAGCTGCTCCTGCTGTCCTAATTCGGAGACTGTTGGCCCCCATGGGATGGTGGCAGCCTGGCAAAGGGGTCTCTTTCTTTCTCCTTTCTTATTTAACCTTTTTATTGATTCTTTGTGAATGGCATCATGCGCTCCAATTCCACTCATCTCCCCATCCCTTCATATCCACCCTCCGCCCTTGCAACCTCCCCCACAAAAGAAACTAAATTAAAATAGAAAACAAAAACAAAGCAAAAAGAACCCTCCCAACAAACAAAAGTCTCATGGTGGAAGCTATAGCGTGTCACAGCGTGTCACACAGCATATTCTTTTTGTCCACACATCTTTACTTGCAAATGTCCATTACAATGAGTCACTGGTTTGGTTTGAGGCCTCTCGCTTGCTTTGACTAAGCTATCTACACTGCATCCTCACCGGGACTCCTCTAGGATATCCTGTTGTTGCTCTGTGTCATGTAGATCCTGCAGCTTTGGATCTGCCTGACCTGCAGGGGGTCTCTTTCTAATGTCTCCCTATGGCTAGATAGTCAGTGACACACTCGTGTTTACTCCAGGCTATTTCCTTTTCTAAAGAGGAAGGAGGTGGATTTCTTTCTGTACAAGTTTAGGCAGCAAGCCAAGCAAGCTCTGTGCACCTAAAACTTGTCCCTGTGACACAGGCTTGTTGCTCCCAGGACTGTCACAGAATGTACACAACAAACAGTCACAGCCGGTGGGGGAATTCCATTGCTCCACCCTGAACTATCCCCCTTGCAAGTGGGCAAGCTGGAGACTGGAGGCCAGCGAATCATTCAAGGATGTCACGAACTAGCCCTCTGTTGCTAGCCGAGGCTATGGCTGGAGCCCCTCTACTGTGTGTGTGTGTGTGTGTGTGTGTGTGTGTGTGTGTGTGTGTGTGTGTGCATTTACACGTGTGTGCACATGTGGCAGAGGGTATGTATAGAAGGCACAGGTTGATGTCAGGTGTTTGGTGGGTGTGCAGTCAGGTGTGGGGGAAGCGGGTGCCTCATGCCGGCCATGAGCAAGTAGAGAGAGGGGAGGGGAGTGGGGAGAAAGAGGGTAAGGGACAAGAGGACAGAGCAGGAACAAAAAGGCAAGAGAGAGGAGGCAGCAAGCAGCCCCTTTTATAGAGTCAGTCACACCTGGCTGTTGCCAGGTAACCGTGGGGCGGAGCCTAGACAAAATGCCAACATCAGGTACCTACCTCCGTTTCTTTTCACCTTGCTTTTTCTTTTCCTTTCCTTTCCTTTCTTTTCTTTTCTCTTCTTTTCTTTGTTCTTTTCTTTTCTTTTTTCTTTCACTGAACCTGGAACCCAAACCTGATCAAACACCAGGGATGCCCCTGTCACCGCCTCCCCAGCTCTGGAATTACAAGCTCACACCAGCTCACCCAACCTCTTTTGAGTGGGTTCTGGGAGTTGAACGTGAGCCCTCATGCTTCTGTGACTGGCACTGCACCAACTGGAGCTGCCTCCCCAGCACGATGCTTTGTTTTTATTTTAAACAATTCGTTAATCATTCATTTGTTCATTTATTTTTCACAGTGGTGGAGATGAAACCCAGAGCTTGTGACTGCTTTAATGCTGAGCTATGCCCTCCACTCTGCCATCTCTGCCTCTCCACTCCAGCCAGAGTGAGCACCCTCCTCCCTCCAGCAGAGAGAGTGGAGGAGGAGGAGGAAGAGGAGGAGGAGGAGGAAGAGGAGGAGGAGGAGATAATGTGAAGGAACAGATGGGTTAGGGGCTTTCTGAGACTCCCTTTCCGTCCAGGGATGGTTTCTGGGGCTGTGACTGGCCACAGGTCAGAAAGGTACTCCTAAAAGAGACTGATCTCCATTCTGACACGACCAAGAACAGTTAGCTACAGGGTGGCCCAGCAGCCTGGGCTCTGTTCACTGAGAGCCAAGCTTCTGTTTGAATGTGGGAGCACAGTCCAGGCCCCACAATCAGCATGTAGGACCCAGAGAGATCCCCCCTGGATTCCTGTATCCCCTTGTCGTCTGCTTTCAGGGGAAACAGAACCAAACAAGAGAAAAGAAAGGCCAACATCATCTAGCTGGACCACAGAGGTCCGATGGCTTCCAGCTAGGGACCTCATGCACCCACCAGCCCTCCTGTGACAGAGGCCACTGTTTTGAGTAGGTCTGGCTGCTGTGACAACCCTGTAGCCAACTCTAGGTCAAGTCCCACCCAGGCACTGTCCCCCTCAGCTATCTTTTGAGGAAAGGGCTATAAACAATTCCATTAGGTCCCTGCCCTTGGGTGGAACAGAATAAGGCCCCCACTATGTCGTACTGCCCAGTGGGAGGACCAGCTGGGAATGGTCGTGTCATTGAGGATTGTGTGAAATATGCAGGTTCCCTCCTGATCCAGCCCCCAAACCTATGGAATCAGCATCGGTGTATGGGGGAGGGGGCAGGGGGGTGTTATGCCACCTCACCTTAATGCTCTCATGAGTAAGCGGCACAGTTTGATGTGGTCCCCAGGGTGAAGGGACCTCACACTCCTGCCCATCCCCGGAGAAAGAGTGGATGGAATTTTCCACATCCCAGATGCTGAGAGGCTGTGGCCCATTTGCAAGCCCTGCTGATGAGCTAATTAGAGCTGCTGGTCTATTTCTGCTCAATACCTAAATGAGGTCACTAGCCTGGTGTGCCTGCGATGAGCCTGGTGAGGAGACTAAGGGTGGCTGGGCCAGCAGGCAGGCTTCATCTCTGAGGAGGGCTATGGGACCTGGGATTTTGGATTTAGGACTGAATATTCGATATAGGATTTGAAGTGATGAAGCCAGGGTTATCCAAGCAGGATAAGAGGAGTGGTCAACCCAGCCAGCCCAAATTGTCCTCATGTAGCTATCCCTGGTCTTCCTTCCTTCCTTCCTTCCCCCCACCCACATTCGTTCATTTGAAGACATAGTTTCTAAATGTAGCTCTGGCTGTCCTAGAACTCACACCATAGGCCAGGCTGGCCTCAAACTCAAGAGATCCACCTGCCTTTGCCTCCTGAGTGCTGAGATCAAATGCGTGCACCACCACCATGTCTTAGGAACTCACCCTTCATGACCCCCAAAAGGTCAGCATCTGGATCCTTGGATTGTTCCTCCTCTCAGTATCAACAAGCCCTGCTCTCCCCCAGGAACCTGCGCATGTCCACAGCTGCCATCTCAACCTGGCAGTCACCCCAGAGTCCTTTCTGCTACCCCAACACCAGGCTCAGGGAATCATGATTTTTGCGACTCCCAGATGTCTCCACTGTGCCCCAAACTGTGGGCTCTCATTTTGTGAATTCCTTTAGTGAGCTCTACGCTGTATCAAGTGCTGTGTGTATACTGGCTACCATAAGCAGCAGCATGGCATCCCATATGGTGAGTTTTAGGGTCTATGTTTGCAGAGTATGGAAGCAATACTTCAGGGGTGCATTTGGCAATGTCCAGAGGTGGTTTATTCTTATCATACTGGGAGCCATTACGGGCATCTAGTGAGTGGAAGCATCCCACAGTTCTAGGGACAGCCCTGCCACAAGGAAGGTAATATTTGCCTGAGAGACCATGGTGAAGGCACTCGGCTACTGACAGGCAGAGCCTGGATTTGAATTCTAGTCTTTGCCCGCTCGGATCTGTGATCTGACTATTAGTTCTCATGCTCGGATCTGTGATCTGACTATTAGTTCTCATGATGAGAAGCTGGGGCTTCAAGGGCTAAGGGCAGACTCTCATCACTAAGACACAAAGCTGGGTCCCCAAAGCCACCCCTCCCTCTCCAGACCCCTGCCATCCTCCTTGCTGTCTTGCCCAGGCCATAATGTCCTTTTGAGATCCTCGTCTCTGTCAGCTGTCCTTCCATGTTGTGGGTAGCAAGGCCACACTAGTGGCCCACAGAGCTGCTTTGGAAAAGAGAGTCTGGAGCAACAGCTGTAATGATGTTGGCACAGTAGGTGTACATCGGGGCTGTCCTGGTAAACTGAGGCATGGGGCTCCCTAGGCAAACCGACGGTCATGTGCTCATTGAGCAGCAGATTCAGATGTGACCTCCAGTCCAGTCACACAACCCCATTGGCTTCTTGGAACACTTTTCTCACACAACGACAGACACCCACCTACCAAGACATGATGCTAGGCAGATGTGGGACTCAGACCCTTATTGCCCACACCCTGTCAATCACTATAGACATAAGTTCTGCTTTGGGACCACCCCAATCCAGTCTACTCTGACTGGCCTAGAATACCCTAATCTGACACAGAAACTACTTTATTTTTCTATTTTATTTCTAGTGCTGGGCATCAAACCCAAGGAAGGCAGAGAGGCAGACAGAGTTGGAGCTGGAGAGGAGGCTAAACAAACAGCAGCCCTGTCAATGAAAAGCCAAGTGGGAGGAAAGGTATGTAAGTGATACCATTTCTCACAGATAAGCTAAGCCAAACCCAGTGAGGCAATTTACACCAACTATGATACTTCAATGCAAAAGCACCTCTCACCTCATGGGGATAGTAGATAAATTTATCCCAAACCTAAAATTAAGTGACCATAGCCCAGGAACACAGGTCTAGGTTACTCCAAACTCCGTGTTTCAACATGAAGTCGCTTTTCATAATCTTTTTATAGTCAAAAATGATGACAGTCACAAATCAAGGTGCCTTTCAAGTATATTGATGAGGACGTCAGAGAGATAGCTGCAGCCAAGAAATCTCAGCTACAGGCCTCAGATGTTGTCTGATAATTCTTCACTGTGAGGTTGGTGGAAGCTAGTGGTCTGTCAAGTCAACACATTCCTAGAGGGTTTTATCTGTTAGTCTTAGAACATTAGGTCCGACCCAGAGGTGAGCAAAGAATGGCTATCGGGGGCCTGAAGATGGCCCAAGATAATTGGAATTAGGCTCTGGACCTGCAACGTTCCAGGCTGTCCACAGTCGAAGTTCTGATCAGTTCATCTGCTTTGCAGAAGGTTTGGTGGAAGGCACAGCTTTTTTATGTGAACTTTTGTTTCCAGATGGCTACAGCCAACAGGGAGCCATGAACAACAGAGCAGACATGCGAAGGATGGATGGGAGCTTCTGCGCCCTTCTGGGCTTGCCAGGCAGTGAGGTTGAGAATGGGAAACAAGCGTTAAACAGAGAGGGGCAGAAGACACGACAATCCCAGTCCTCTGTATACCCTCAAACACTCATCCCTGAATGTCTGGAGTCCGTTATTCCTACAGCCAAAGAGTGCAAGCAACCAAACGCCCATCAACCCATGAATGAACAAATCAATGCCGCACAACATGACATAGTACAAGTCAGCCACAAGAGCAGTGGAGACACAGAAAACGTGGATAGATAGACTTTGTGGTGGTTTGAATATGCTTGGCCTATTGGAAGTGGCACTCTTAGGAGGTATGGCCTTGTTGGAATAGGTGTGATCTTGCTGGAGGAAGTGTGGCACTATGTAGGCAGGCTTTGAGGTCTCCTATGCTTAGGCTCCGACCAGAGAGGTCAGAGAGAGAGACCCTCCTCCTGGCTGCCCGCAGAAGATAGTCTCTTCCTGGCTGCCTTAAGATCAAGATGCGGGCTGGAGAGATGGCTCAGTGGTTAAGAGCACTGCTCTTCCGAAGGTCCTGAGTTCAATCCCCAGCAACCACATGGTGGCTCACAAACCATCTGTAATGGGATCTGATGCCCTCTTCTGGTATGGCTGAAGACAGCTATGGTGTATTTACATATAATAATAAATAAATTTTTAAAAAAATGCTGGGCAGTGGTGGCACACGCCTTTAATCCCAGCACTTGGGAGGCAGAGGCAGGTGGATTTCTAAGTTTGAGGCCAGCCTGGTCTACAGTGTGAGTTCCAGGACAGTCAGGGCTATACAGAGAAACCCTGTCTCGATCCCCTCTCCCTCCCCCCCAAAAAAATCATGATGCACAGGCTGAAGAGATGGCTCAGTGGACTGACTGCTCTTCCAGAGGTTCTGAGTTCAATTCCCAGCAACCACATGGTGGCTTGCAACCACAATGCCCTCTTCTGGTGTGTCCGAGGACAGCAACAGTATACTCATATACATAAATTTAATTAATTAATTAATTTTAAAAAGATCGGGCTGGAGAGATGGCTCAGCGGCTAAGAGCACTGATTGCTCTTCCAGAGGTTCTGAGTTCAATTCCCAGCAACCACATGGTGGCTCACAACTATCTGTAATGGGATCCAATGCCCCCTTCTGGTGTGTCTGAAGATAGCTACAGTGTACACACATATAATAAATAAATAAATAAATAAATAAATAAATCTTAAAAAAAAAAAGATCAAGATGCAGAACTCTCAGCTCCTTCTCCAGCACTATGTCTGCCTGGATACTGCCATGCTTCCCACCATGATGATAATGGACTGAACCTCCAAACCTGTAAGCCAGCCCCAATTAAATTTTGTCCTTTATAAGAGTTGTCTTGGAAGCCAGGCATGGTGGCACATTCCTTTAATCCCAGCACTCAGGAGGCAGAGGCAGGCAGATTTCTGAGTTCGAGGCCAGCCTGATCTACAAAATGGGGTCTGATGAGCGTCGGCATGGGGCGCCTTAACCCAGCGTTCGGTTCATCCCGGAGCGCCCGTTCTGCTTACCAAAAGTGGCCCACTAGGCACTCGCATTCCACGCCCGGCTCCACGCCAGCGAGCCGGGCTTCTTACCCATTTAAAGTTTGAGAATAGGTTGAGATCGTTTCGGCCCCAAGACCTCTAATCATTCGCTTTACTGGATAAAACTGCGTGCGTCGGGAAAGAGCGAGAGCGCCAGCTATCCTGAGGGAAACTTCGGAGGGAACCAGCTACTAGATGGTTCGATTAGTCTTTCGCCCCTATACCCAGGTCGGACGACCGATTTGCATGTCAGGACCGCTACGGACCTCCACCAGAGTTTCCTCTGGCTTTGCCCTGCCCAGGCATAGTTCACCATCTTTCGGGTCCTAACGCGTACGCTCGTGCTCCACCTCCCCGGCCCGGCGGGCGAGACGGGCCGGTGGTGCGCCCTCGGCAGACTGGAGAGGCCTCGGGATCCCACCTCGGGCCCCCGGGCGGGGCCCTTCACCTTCATTGCGCCACGCGCGCACGCGTTAGACTCCTTGGGCCTCTCACTCTTATAAACTCTTAGCCCTCATCCACTCAGGCCATGTCACCTCACCAGGCACGCAGCTTCAGCTAATCAGGGCAGCAGGGGCATGTCTCCACCAAAATGGATTCGCCAGTATCCTGGTGCACCTGCGCAGCTCTCACGATAGTTGTGGCTTATTTTCAGGTGTATGAGGAAGTCAGGTGCAAGTCATAAGACTTAGCTGCAGTCCCTGGTGACTTCTTGGGACTGCTGCCACACCCGCTCCTCACACAAAGTGAGTTCCAGGACAGCCAGGGCTATAAAGAGAAACCCTGGGCTGGTGAGATAGCTCAGTGGGTAAGAGCACCCGATTGTTCTTCCAAAGGTCCAGAGTTCAAATCCCAGCAACCACAAGGTGGCTCACAACCATCCATAATGAGATCTGACTCCCTCTTCTGGAGTGTCTGAAGACAGCTATAGTGTACTTACATATAATAAATAAATCTAAAAATAAAAAATAAAAGAGAGAGAAACCCTGTCTTGAAAAACAAAACAAACAAACAAAAAAAGAGTTGTTTTGGTCATGGTGTCTCTTCACAGTAACAAAACCCTAAGACAGACCTTGAAAGTGTCGTACTTGATGCTGAAACAGAGTTCCCCGTACATGGGCCTTTGAGGAAGAAGTTGTGACAATTTGAGGTGGACGTCCCCTGTGAATTCATGCGTGGCCCTTCGAGCTTGAGGGAGCTGGCATAGGGCCTCTCTGCTCCCCTATTTCTCCACCACATGAGGACTGTGTTCATGCCCTTGACCCTTCTGTCCTCTCTGCCCTGACTGAGGACTTCACTGGATGCTGGACCTGCCAGCACTTTGATATTCTACTGCCCAGCCTCCAGACTATGAGCATGATGAATTCCTGTTGTTCATAACTCATTAGGTCCCAGCCAGGCATGGTGGCATATGCCTGTAATGCCAGCACTTGGGAGGCCAAAGCGAGAAGTTTGCTGCAAGTTTGAGGCTAGCCTGGGCTGCATATTGAGTTTCAGCTCAGTCTGGGTTACAACATGAGATGCTGAGTGAATGAACGGAAGTATTCAGTCTCCAGTTTTGTGGCAGCAGAAAAGCGCACTGAGACACTGGGTCAGCGGCTCTCAGCCTTCCTGGTGCCTCCATCCTTTAATACAATACCTCACAGGGTGACCCAACCATAAAGTTCTTATAGCTACTTCGTAACTGTAATTTTGCTACTGTTATGAATCATAATGTAAATATCTGTGTTTTCCTATGGCCTTAGGCCACCCCTATGAAAGGGCCATTTGACCCTGATGGGTTGAGGACCACTGCACTAAGTGGAAGTAAGACAGAGAGGCCACTTAGTGGGACTGGAAGTGTAACCTCATGGTGAGGCATTTCTCTCATATGTGCAGGCTCGTTCTGTTCCCAGCAGGGAGTTGTGGCATATGATTCTACTTTAGGACAAATCTAAAATGGGCAACGCCAGACAGAAATGAGGTTAGTGGTTCCCAGGGCAGGTGCAGGGCAGGGTGTAGAGTGGTGTCTTGGGGGTACAGGAATCCTTTACAGGAAATGAAGCTTTTCCTTCCATGGTGAAGGTATTGATAAGTCTTAACTGAGTGTGTAAGACCCCCGAAACTGGGGAGACCTCCACTCAAGTCCAGGGATGAGCTGGCCAGCACCCCATAACTCGAGAGAAAACCACACCTGATGCAAACCGCAAGAGGCTTTATTGTCAGCTATCGGAGGATGAACTCCTTTCGCAGTGCAGGACAGGGGAGTTCGACCCGACCGGAGTGGTAACAGTAGGGGGCTTTTAAAGGAAAAGTGAGGAATTGGGAGGAGTTGGGAGGAGTTGTAGCTCTTCTTTGTGGAATTTATATCTCCGTGTCCTTGGCATAGGGAGCCAAGCAAGCGCCTGGCTAGGTCTTTTTACAATGATCGCATCTCTGGTTGTAAAGTATAGAAACAAAAAGGCTTTTTCTGGCTACAGAGAACAAAGAGCTTCTTTCTGGCTGTATTTTTAGAGATCAGGGAAAACAAGCTTGGGGGAATGTTTTAGGGGCTTTACCTTTCAGCGAGAAGGGCTTTAAGTCGGGGTCTCACAAGTGAACTACCGGGAACATGAGTCATGTTGTTCATTGAATCAGAAGTAGGCTGCAGGATAGGACTCTTCTGTTTGTTCCTCCAGCCCTGGTACTTTTGCTAATCCCTGACTATCCCCACCCCCTTCCCCCATCAGCACCAGGCTGCAGCTCCCCTGTGGGGTCTGGGTCTCTAGGGTAAGCTGGTACCCTGGATTTGAGGGCTGTCTTAAGAGGTTTCCCCTGAGCCGGGCGTGGTGGCGCACGCCTTTGATCCCAGCACTCGGGAGGCAGAGGCAGGTGGATTTCTGAGTTCGAGGCCAGCCTGGTCTACAAAGTGAGTTCCAGGACAGCCAGGGCTATACAGAGAAACCCTGTCTTGAAAAACCAAAAAAAAAAAAAAAAAAAAAAAAAAAAAAAAAAAAAAAGAGGTTTCCCCTGCTGGCTCCCAGGGATGGGAGGATCCCAGTGCAACCTGTTTGTCCCATCTCACCCAGCCTGTCTGCACCCAGCATGTCTTCCAGGAGGAGCTTCGCTCTGGCTTCTGTATCCTTCCTGTCTGAGCATGTACATACAATGCTGTCATGTGCTCATCCATCTCTGCCACCGACCGAATGACCAAATAGTGACCTTTTATGTCTAGCTTAACTCTATGCTGCTAACCCAGCCATCACAGACTGGCCTCTGGATGCCCCAGCCTATGCTGGGACCTTATCATGCCACAAAACACTTTCCACTTTAAAACTAAATCCATTACTATTTTAGAGTCACTTATAAGAGTGTCATTTCCTGTCTTCTCTTGAAAACTCTGCCAAGCTAGCCACCAGGGTCCTTGTCCCTAACTGGCAGCAAATGATTGGAGCTGTGCCTCCCTGTCACCTTTTGACAGGCAGATCTCTGCAGGGGAAAGGGTATGGCCCTGCTCCCTATAAAAGCCACAGTGCTGGCCTACGTAGAACTGAGTATCAAGGGCTGATGGGAAACATCAGAAGTGACAGCCCTGGGAGGAGGATGGTATAGGGAAGTGGGTTTTTTTGGGGGGAGGGGGAGTGGAGTTACTGGGCCAGCAAAACAGTTCAGCAAGCAAAAAACTCCAAGCCTAATGACCTGAGTTTGATCCCCATGTTCCACATGATAGAAGAGAACTGACTCCTGCATATTGTCCTCTGACCCCCCCTGACACATACATGTATGCATGCACTCAAGCAAGCACACACACACACAAGCACATGCAGACACTACAGCTTCAGTTTCCTGGTCTGTAGATGAAGGTGGGGTGAGCAGCGTGAGGCTTCCTAATCTCACATGGTCAGCGTTATTCTCAGGGTGCAGCACCCCCCTTTTCAGTTCAGGTTTCCTCACTCCCCACCCCAGGCTTCTGGCAGACTGTTGAGGGTGGTAGAGTTGGTCCCCCATCTTCCTGGGTATCCTTGTGACTGCCCATCCTTCTGTGTCGGCACTCCCCAGCAGTTCCTTTAGTGTGGCTTTTTTGGGGGCCACAGTATCATCTTTGGCCCTCCCCCCCTCCCCGTGAGTGCTGAGTTTAGTGGTATTCAGTTTCTACTGATCTCTTTCTTTTCTTTTTAGACTGTTAAAATCTCTTCTGGTTTTGATTTTGGTTGGGTCTAGTACTTTAGTCCCTATGTTACAAAGCCTGTTGCCTGATACAACTTGTATATTCTCTCTGTAATGGTCTTCTTCAGGGGGTGTTGCTTCCAAGACCCTGGGTTTGTCTGAAAGTAAGTTTCTCCTTATATACAAAAAGACACGTAAAACATGCACAGGCTAAAGAAGGTCTCCTGCTCCTTCAAGTACCAATGAAGGGATAGCAACGGCCTCCCATTCTCTCATCTCTTCCTCCAGATCAGGGTACCCAATGGTTTGAGGCCACCCAAGCAATTACCAATGTGCAAAGGCCACCCAGCTGAGTCTTGGAAGGTCACAGGTACCACGAATGGACACTTTTGGTGGTGACTTTCACCCAACTCCTAAAGCTGAACACTGTGACAGCTTCTACTCGCTGGAATGAGTCAAGGCTACATTGTATCATTTACAGAAGCCTGGGAGAGCCCGGCACACATTCTGTTCCCTCCCTGAGTGTCCTCTTCCAGCACATTGTCAGTCACCTCCCCCTGACATGGTCAAGAGCTGTGGGTCCACAAGGCTGTCCATCTCTCCTCCAGCTGCAGGGCAAAGCAGGCAGGGGATTCTCTGTAGCCCTGGCTGTCCTATAACTCACTCTGTAGACTAAGCTGGTCTCAGACTCACAGAGACCCAGGCTCTGCCTCCAGAGGGCTGGGATTAAAGGCCTGTGCAACTGTATCCAGCTTAAGTTCACTTCCTAAGAGGTGGTGTTTTTCCCAAGAGAGGCTGCCACAGAGCAAACACCCTTCCTTATGGGTTGACATTGTGGGCAACTCACGGGATGCTCCACATCTGGAAAGGAATGCAGACAGTGGCCAACAGGGGAGGCCAGGCTCTGAATCTTATAGTTGCGTTCCTTCACGGTTCTCTTTTTTGCTTCATAACCCTGGGCTCGACCCCTAAGCCCACAAAGCTGCTGCCTTGCCCTTTGGGCACAACACCCTGGGACCACATAAGCTTCAGCTGAGCAGAGTACCCACCTCCTGTCCCTGCTCAGGATGGGTCACCCCTTCAGGTCTGATGGACTTGCAGACTCAAAGCAAACCAAAGTCTGATCTCTGCCCCACCCCCACCCTAGGCAGGGCACCCCTTCAGCTCTCCAGGGGGGCAAGCACCCCAATCTCTGTCTCCAAGACAGAATTATTCTGGCCTGGTCTACCCTGAAGCCTTTCCAGGCTCTGGCACACTACGGGCCACCTGCTCTTCAGCCCAAACCTAGATTTCTTAGATGAGAGAGGACACTTCTGCCAGAATATTCTTTTCCTACCTGCCCTCTTGAAGGTGGACTGGCTGTCCCAGGGAAGAGCCTGAGAGGCTGGCATGGCCACTGACAATGCAGCATTGAGCTTAGCTTATGCTACTTTCTAACTTCTCATCTTGACTCTGAGGTGTCGGGGTGGGGACAGGAGAACCTGACTACCCTTCCCCTAACTGCTTTTATCTGTCACTTGAGCGCATTAGTTTGGTCTCTAGAGTCTCCGTTTGCCATTTGTTAAATGGAATAGATAAATGGGTGTTTCCGGTCATAGTCAGGGTCCTGAGGGCAGGTTAGATTGTGCATTTTGTGAACCGTGAGTCTGACTATCGAACATCAACCAGGCTTCTGAGCCTAGGGCATTTCTTCCAGGCAGTCAGCTCTGACAGCTAGTGTTTGGAAGGCTCTTCCTCGAGGGTGGAGGGCAGAGGGCAGCATTCCTGGCAGCCTGTGGGTATGGCCTGCCAGATCCTCTGGCCCCGCCCAGCAGTGTTCCAGTTTCTGATGTCAATTAGTCCTGCTGACTTCATCAGGGAGGAAGCTTGGGAGGATAAGCAGGCAGGCCAAGTGTAAACAAGAGCCCAGCCTCCCGGAGGGAGAGGAGCTCAGAAATGACTAAGGTGGAAGGTGCTACCTCCCCAATAGGTGACCCAATCGGTGGGATGTGCATGTTTAGTGGCAATATGTGGGACTGGACAGAATCTCAGGAGCCAGGCAGCCCGTGTGTGAGAGAGAAACTGGCTCCCAGGAGGGAGGGTGCTGGCTGCATACAGCTGGTCGCTGGTCGGAATCCCAGATTTGTATGACCTAGAGCATCAGGTCAGAAACTGAATTGCCTAGCTTGACCTGTGACAGGAGGGAAGGGACAGGACAGTGTGTAGCTCATGAGAGCTCCAGGCTGCTGGGGCTGAGCCTACACCCTGGTCTTCCTGTTCATATGGCCCCTCTAAACCGGGGAGAGGGGGGTGGGGGCAGCTGTGCATACACCAGGCCAACAACAGGCTGGGGCATCATTGGCTGTAAGGTAGTCAGGTATTGCTTGAAGTTCTACGACAGCCAGGGGACCTCAACAGCACAAAGAGGTGGCTGTGGGCAAGGAGAGTGGGTAGACACTTTCCAGACAGACATGTAAGAAGGTGTTCGGATCAGGGCCTAGCTAGGGAAGGGTATACCAGTCAGGTAAGAGGTGGTCCAGGGAGCTTGGGAAGCCATCAGGGGGATGGATCTGGGTCTGAGTCCCAGTGCAGAGACCCACACAGCCCAGGACTGATCCAGGCTGTGCGGATGTTTCCAAGGCTCTGTCGGCTGTTCTGCCATCTGCTTTCACACCCAACAATGGATGAGCCCCAGGGGACTCAGAGGCAGCAAGGGCCTGGCAGCTGCACTGGAGAGAGAGCATCCTCCTTTCCTCCCACCCCCAGTGCTGTGTTCATTATGGTCCCCAGCCTGGAGGGCCCGAGCCTTTCCGTCCTGTCTACCTCAGCTTCCCAGAACACATCCCTCATTAGACTGCCCTCCCCCTGGCAGAGGTTCCCAGTGAGTCCTGGCACTGCGGCCTCCCAGGCTGCCAGGCTAATACACCAGCTGGCCAGGGTCACCACAGCACTCTAACACCCAGGAAGCCCAACACCACGGGTCCAATCAGGCTGGTGTCTCCTGAGGCCTGTAGATGGCCATTCCTCAGGTGCTTCTCATAGTTTGTGTTCTATGTACACATCCCTGGATCTGTGTTCAAATCCCCCCTATACTAAGTACACTGGTTGACCTGAATTGAGACTACCTTAATGGTTTAATTTTTTTTTTTTTTTGGTTTTTTTGAGACAGGGTTTCTCTGTATAGCCCTGGCTGTCCTGGAACTCACTTTGTAGACCAGGCTGGCCTCGAACTCAGAAATCCACCTGCCTCTGCCTCCCGAGTGCTGGGATTAAAGGCATGCGCCACCACACCCGGCCCTTAATGGTCTAATTTGTTTGTACACATGTGTTCATATGTGTGCAAGTGCGCATATGTGAATGAGTGTGTTTGAAGAAGTGGCAACCTCTGTCCAGGAACCAAGCTATTGCCCCCCCTCCCCGTGCCCCCAAAAGCCCTCATTGAGTCACCTCTTTAAAGGCTCTGTCTCCAAATAAGCCACTATCTATGGCATCAAGCTTGGGGCTTCAGAATTCAAATGGGGGAGGGGGGTACACTTCAGTCCGAGGTAGGCACTGCAGGATCCTGGTTCTCACTAGTGAGCTATAATTCACACAGGTGGCCCTCCTCAGGTTCTTTAGTATTTTGTGGACCGTGTGGCTGTGTCTTCCTGGATGGAACTCCTCTAGGACTAAGGTGGAGTCCAGTCCTCTTGGTATTAAACACTTACATATAAACACTGCATTAATTTCCAGGCGTGGTGGCTCATACCTTTAATCTCAGCTCTTGGGAGGCAGAGGGAGGTGGATCTTTAAGTTTGAGAGTCTATAGAGTGAGCTCCAGGACAATCAGGACTACCCAGAGAAACCCTGTCTCAAAATAATAATAATAATAATAGTAATAATAATAATTAATAATAATAATAGCCCCTGCTGCCCTTGCCCGACACAACCCCTCACCAGTAACAGAGGCAGCATCATCAGCAATGGCAAGAGGTTTCTGAAGAAGTTTCATGTCCACATTCCCCAAGCCTCATCCCGATAGCCGTGAAAGGAAAGAGCTGGGACAGCCATTGCTTCAACTAACAACTGAGCTAGGTCAGGTCCAGCTTGCTCCAGGGTGGGGCTAGGATTCTGCCTGGGCCTAACCAACACTCCAGGGCTGTCAGGGAGCCTACCATTGGGCTGGGCTTCCAGGAAGCAAGTGATTCATGGTTGTCCCTGCCCTGCAGATGGACACAGGGCACCGACAGGATCAGACCTGTACCTTAGCCCTCTGGTACCAGGCACAGGCAAGGTAGACTTGGCCAGCTCCACCCCAGTCTGCAACAGCAGGAGAGCTGAGGGGGAGGGCAGAAGGCTCTCCTGTCTTCTTGAAAGCTGACTCCGCTGTGAGGCTTAGCTCTGTCACACCACAGAGCCCTGCACTCTTGGACCAGTTAGCATCTCCGAGGAGACTCTTCCTTGGTCAGATGTGAACAGATGCTATCACGCAACCAATATCTGAGTAACACATTATGCACAGAGACCATTTTAGACACTGGAGACCCAGTAAGGGACAAGCCCACATGCCCATGGAATTTTCACAAAGATGGGTAGATATGCAATGAGTGCAGTGCTGAATTTTGCCCTGCTGTGTCTTGGGATGCTTTGGCTGGGGGAGACGGAGTCCAGGAAGACCTCCCTGAGGTGGATATGTTCAGCTTGTCCCATGTTAAGCTGCATCAAGAGCAGCAACTCCGGTTCCCTAGGCCTGTTTGGGAGGGTACAGTCAGGTGACTGATAAGAAGACGCCTTCTCCCGTCTCTCTGGTGGCTGTAGACCCACAACCATCCACACATGAAGCTTCCACTCCCCTGGAAGGTAACCCCTGTCCTCTCCATCCTAGCCTTCCTTTGCCTACTGGGACTAACCTGCAGGACTCTTGCTAGCCGCCAGGAGACCAAGACCTAAAAAGAGACGGATGCCCAAGGTCAAATCGCTCCTGGGCGCACACCAGCAGTTCCACGGCCTCCTATCGCCTGCCCAGGACCGCCCGGGCAACATTTCTGCGCTGCTGGGACTCCGCCCGTCCCTTTGCAGCCCTCCCTACCCCGTCGCTCGTGCAGACCCAGCAGGACCCAGGGGCAGCCAGAGCGACAGACTAGTGTCTTTCAGGGCACCCGGCCGCTCCGACCGCCCTCCCCACAGCCAGGTCCCTCAGTCCCCTCCTCTGACCCCTCCCTCCCGTTCCTTCCTAGGCCTTTTCTGCTCCTCATCCTAGGCTCCCTAGACTCCTCTGTTTCTGATTCTTCTCTGGCCCCAAGTCTAGCTTCTCCTGTCCTCACCCTGGTCGCCTCCTCCCGGGTCCCCGCCACCCTCTCTGCGTACCGGGTGACGCAGCGCCGCCTCCCGCTCCCGCCTCCCCGCGTCACCGCCGGGCAGACTGCAGGGGCCGCTAACGGTCCCGCGCCCCCCCCGGTGTCCGCGCGCCCCGCGCCCGGCGGACGAGGCCGCGCCGGCGGCGATGGGGGCAATGGGGGCGGCGGAGCCGCTGCACTCCGTGCTGTGGGTGAAACGGCGACGCTGTGCCGTCAGCCTGGAGCCCGCGCGGGCTCTGCTACGCTGGTGGCGGAGCCCGGAGCCCGGGCCCTCCGCGCCGGGTGCCGGTAAGTGTGGCCATCCCGGGCTGGTGGGGCCGGCGCTGCATCCACCCCGGCCTGCGTAGCCCGAGCGCTCCGGGCAGGCTGGGATGGGGCGGAACTCGGAGGGAGGAGACCTGGGGCACGGGGAGAGGCGCCCGGGATACCGAGGCGCGGGGAATCCGAGACGCAGAGCCCGGGTGCCGGGCGGTCTAAGTACTCCGCGGCCTCTGGCGGGGAACCGTCTGGGTGCTGAGAGCCCAGATACTCCTGGAACTGGGATGACAAAGCCTCTGGAGGTGCTGGAGGGGGAGGGGAAGAGCGGACGTCCACAGCCCCCCACCCCCCATCCCGGAGCATCCGCGGGACCCTGGGGGAGGTCTGTTGCTGGTGCTGCCGTCGGGATGGCGCTGGCACACCTGGACAGGACTGGTTTCTGGTCATATTCTTCGTCCAATACAGTGAACCCAAGTACATACACATGTTTCTCTATGGGAGAAGCCCAGAGGGGCCCTGGCAGGGACTTCCTGCGATTAGGCAGTTGAGCAAGGGCCTTTGACTTTCCGATGGAGTGTACACCCTGCTCAGCCGCCCTCAGGGTTGAAAGAGGAGTAGCTTAGGCCAGCATGGGGAAAAAACGCAACCCACCCGCAGTGACTGGGAATGGTGCAAGGACACTAGAGCCACTCTCCCCGGTGCTTTGCTGCAGGTTGTCTGGTGGCCGACGGATTGGCGGAGATTTTAAAGATGTCATTCAGTCCTCCTTAAAAGGAGGATTACAGAAGATTGTATGTGGACATCTGGGCTGGGGGGCCTTGTAGACGACCTTGTAGACGAATTCAGTTTCATAAATTCCTTGCTCCATTTTGTTGTGTTTGTTTGTTTGTTTTGAGACTGTTTTCCTATGTGGCTCAGCCTCAGACTAGTATTACAGATGTGTGCCACCAAGCCCAACTTGTTATTCTCTCTCTCTCTCTCTCTCTCTCTCTCTCTCTCTCTCTCTCTCTCTCTCCTGGGAATGATAGAATCCAGGGCTTGTGGCTTGCTAAGCACAGTCTTTACCACCAAACAGCAAACATCCCCTGCAAGTTTCCCTTGAGAGCCTGCTAGGGGATGGACCTGGGGATTCTAGCCTAGTGGCTGATGGAGTGGGGCCTTTTCCACTTAAGGAGGCACAGAGGGATGCGTGGGGATAAGTGCATCTAATGGGCTTGGATCCCAATTTGAACCTCCGAGGGTAGGGCATCAAGCTTGAGTCCCAAAGGGGTGGTCACTCACCAGTGCAGACCTCACTTTATAAGGGTGGTGCTTGCCCAGGGAAACCTGGAAGGGCTGAGTGTTGATGGCGAACTGATAAGGAACCTCGAGAATCCAGTGTCAGGGTCACGGTTGGTGGGGAAGAGCTGGGGGATAGGGTCCAGGACTCCCTCAGTCTGGCAGGCTGAAGTGGGCATTGGTCTTTATAGTGGGTATCAAAGGAAGCCCCTGGATGGTTGTTTCCAGCTGAATATTTATTTATTTATTTATTTATTTATTTATTTATTTATTTATTTATTACAAAGACCTGGTGATCTCTTCAGGGAGGATAGAGAGGAGAGACAGAGCAGAGTTGAAGGAAGGCAGTTGACCCAGTCTAGGTGGGGACGATGGAGGTAGGCAAGGTTGGGTGACTGTCACCCTGAGCAGGCACCTGTGGGAATGGCGGGAGTCAGGACTCCCTGGAGGACACCCTGAATTTCTGTTGCCCTTCATTCGCTCATTCATTCCCTCGCTCATTCTACCCAGAATGGCTGTGTGGGTAGTTGGGGCCGTACGTACTCTGGTATTGTGCTGAGGCTCTGCAGACTGAGCTGAAGGGAGGTAGGGCTAAGGTAGCCTCAGACTCAATCGCCACCAACCCGGTTTCTAGCCTTGGAGTCAAAGCAGCCTTGTCTTCAGAGTGCCTTTCTGTGGCTCAGTGCCTGGGACTTGATTACCCTGAAGTTCTTCCCATGTGCCCCTGGCATCACCTCCCAGGGCATGTCTCTCTTGTTCTCGGACTTTATTACCACTGTGCTGCCTAGGCATGAGTGGGTTGAATTTCTTTTTTCTTTTTTCTTTTTCTTTTTTTTTTTTTTTTTTGAGACAGGGTTTCTCTGTATAGCTCTGGCTGTCCTGGAACTCACTTTGTAGACCAGGCTGGCCTTGAACTCAGAAATCCGCCTGCCTCTGCCTCCTGAGTGCTGGGATTAAAGGCGTGTGCCACCACGCCCGGCTCTAGTGGGTTGAATTTCAGGTAAGCCTCTAGGGCCTAGAATCCTGGCTTAGGATAAGAATACTGTTGCATGGTGGGTGCTCAGTATGTGTGAGCTGCAGTCCTTTGCTCTGGCTCATACAGACACGGGCCCCCGAAAATGTGGAGCTCTACCGACTCAGCTGAGGCTGAGCAAACCTGACTTCATGGGAGAGCACTGCCTCCTCTGGGTCAGGGAGGCCATGAAGACACTGGACAAGACCCACTCTCCTTTTGTGAGATGTGGGGTGGGACATCACCAGTCGCCTGTGGTCAGCGTTGGCACAGTTGGTCAGCTGCTCTCACGGTTTCCGGCGCCCACACTCTAGGCCAGGTTTGCTGGCAGCGTCTGCTTTTCAACGTCGGCGACGGCTTGTTTTTGCTGGCAGGTGGCTTCCACAGCTGGCCGGCTCTGTTGAGTATTACGTCACCCCTGTGAAGTGTGCAGCCACTTTTGTGTAGACTCACCCATAGCCCCTTGGGGAGCAGCCCCAACAGACTGGGTCTTCTCTAGGACTGGCTGTAAGGGACCAGTTGGTAGGCTGTCTCAGAAAGCACCCTGCTCACTTCCCCTTTCCTGATGCTCTCCACCTCCGTGGTGAAAACAAAAAACAAAAAAACAAAGCTGGCAAACTGTGACTTGCGGGGGGGGGGGGGGGGATTAGGGGGAGTCATCTTGGTCCCCCACCCCGTGTTTTCACACCCTCCCCCCCAGAAGTAGACCTACTTTAGAATAAGGTGAGATTTGAGTATGTGGAGTCAGAGAGCGCGCTCTGAGCAGTTCGTGGCACATTTAATTCAGTTAGCCAGGGCCACTTCCAATCTGCCACTCCCCAGGTGTGTCCGGACACACCTCAATTGCCTGGGTTGGGAATCATGGGCAGAAGATTGTGCAAAACCAGATTGGGAGACCTTTGAGAGGCCGGCTGGCCGGCAGCCCTGGAGCTCGCAGACAGTCCTGAGGGACCATGTGCAAGCAGCTGGGTATTTCATCTCCCCCTCCATCCTCTCCTGCTGTAGGCATGAGAACGGGAAGATGCGGATTACTTGTTCCCTAGGTGCCTGGCGCGCTGCAGAAGGAGGCTCTGAACCCAGACACATATTCTTTCTGGGGAGGTTGCCACGTTTGCTGCCAAGTGCCCAGCAACAGAGATAAGGACTCAATCTTGGGGGGGGGGGGGTCAGCACCGGAAGAAGCTGAACCAGCAAGTGCCTCTCCAGGCCACAGGCCAGAGCGGAAGTGGGGCAGACTGAAAACAGGAAATGGTGTGTGTGGGGGGCTTCTCTAAGTGGGTCACTGGTTGAACTTGAGATAGTCTGGAGTGATGGCTGGGCTTTTCTCCTCCTCTTACCCCCCAATCCCCGGGGCAGCAGGGCACACTGTCAATTCTGCATTTGTTGCTTTTCAGTGGGCTGTGTTTCAGAGTGTGCTGAAGACTCACGAATGGCATTGGGGCCACTGCCTTTGTGGGGAAAACCTCCTTTGTCTGCTTTTTTGTAATATTTATTTATTTATTTATTTATTTAATGCATATGAGTACACTGTAGCTGTCTTCAGACACACCAGAAGAGGGCATCAGATGCCCATTACAGATGGTTGTGAGCCACCATATGGTTGCTGGGGATTGAACTCAGGACCTCTGGAAGAGCGGTCAGTGCTCTTAACAGCTGAGCCATCTCCAGCCCCTCTCCTTTGTCTTCTACCAGCCCCCACATGGGTGCCCCAAAGCTGACAGTGAGCTTACGGGCAAGCCACTGCTGTCTTTTGCCTATACCTTCATCGTTTCCCACCCTGGGCCATGAATAAACAAGCTCACAAAAAGAAACCATGGGACTGAGGGCATAGCTCAGCTGTAGAGTGCATATCACACACACACACCAGACCTAGGATGGAGCACCAGCATCCTCTTGCAAAATAATAATAATAATTTAATAAAATCCTGAAAGCAGGGCTGGAGACATGGCTAAGTGGTTAAGAGCATGCACCGCTCTTGCAGAGGACCCGAGCCAGCACCCACATTGGGCTGCTCACAACCATCTGTAACTCTAGCTTCATTGGGCTCCTGTACATAGTCTCACAGACAGAGACATTTTATTTAAAATAAAAGTAAATCTTAGTGCTGGAGAGATGGCTCAGCGGTTAAGAGCACTGACTACTCTTCCAAAGGTCCTGAGTTCAATTCCCAGCAACCACATGGTGGCTCACAACCATCTGTAATGAGATCTGATGCCCTCTTCTGATGTGTCTGAAGACAGCTATTATTGTACTCATACATAAAAATATATATATATATATATATCTTTTAAAAATCTAGAAAGCAGAAAAATACTTTAATATCATACATACAGAGTGCTAAATGTATTTATGTAAATGTGTTTCCATGTATGTAAAATGCACAGGTGGGGGGGGGGAGCTAGGAAATAAACAGCGATTTCCCATATGATAGCTTGCTGCTGTGAAACATGTTTTGTTTTGTTTTGTTTAAAGAGTGGCTTCGCTGAGATCTGATTCTCCTGCAATAAAATGCTCATATTTTAAGGGCACAGTTCAATGTGTTTTGATAACTGCACCTGTGTAAGCATTGCTAAGATAGGGTACAGGAGCCATAGCCCAGAACCTCCCCGACCTGCAGTTTTGGGGAAGTTCTCTGCCCAGCTGTCTGCAAGGATGGGTTTCACTCTCCGGGTGGTTCACAGAGACACAGCCAAAACTCCTGACATCTCGGTCTCTCTTTACTGGTTTTTAAAAACTATCTATCTATGGATCTGTGGTTAATTCTTTTGGCTTAAATAGAGTGTGTGCCTGTGTGCACAGCTTTTGTTTGCCCCAGTACACACACACACACACACACACACACACACACACACACACACACACATACACACACACACACACACACAGAGTTTATACATTGTTGTATTCTTGGACATGTTTCCATCTTTGAGTGTGTGTAAGAATTCTGGGCTCTTTTGCTTTCCTTTCCCTTGGGTGTAACTTTAAAGAAGAAAGTTGGACCAACCTAGATAAAGGAAAAGGACTGTTTCAAGATAAGCCTTTATTGCATTTTATTATGTGAAAAATCACTACTATCCTTTTGTTGTTGAAGTTTTGAGGTTGAGTCTTGCCCTACAGCCCAGCCTGGTCTATGTAGCCCTGGTTGTCCTCACACTTGACGAGGCCCACCTACTTGAGCCTCCCAAATGCTAGAATTAGAGGCACGAACCATACTGGGCTCTCCAATACCTTTATGAATGATTCGTGAGAGGAAGTTTCTTAAAGTCAGAGCCAAGGGGATTATAGATGTTTATACCCAAGCAAATCCTTACAAGAAACCCAAGAAGCTGTGAGCGGGGGACCGACCTTCTTAGCCAAGGAGGAAACAGGAAAGGCTAAACCATATGACTACAAGAAAATGGTAAAACAGCCATAAGATGCCCAGCAGTGGTGGCATACACCACTAATCTTTTAGTCCCAGCACTCAGGAGGCAGGTGGAGCTCTGAGTTCAAGACCAACCTGGTCTACAGAGTGAATCCCAGGACAGCCAGGACTACACAGAAGAAACTCTAAAAAATAAAAGAAAAACAAAAAACAAAAAGCTCCTGTAAGATTCCAAAACAAAACAAAATAAACAAACAAAAGGTGTGTGTGAGTGACAGATATAACAACGCTTTAAAAGTTAAAACAAAACAAAACAAAAACCTCTTAAACATCTATGAAAATTAAAGGCAGGTCTCATAGCACATATCTATAATCCTGGTTTTTGGAAGGTAGGGGGAATCACCCATAGTGCCAGCTTGGACTCTACAGTGAGTCCCTGTTTCCAAACAAAACAATATTGGTAGGGAAGTGGAACCAGGCCTGGACTGCATACCTATAATCCCAGCACTTGAAAAAAGATGGAGGCAGGAGGACATGAGATCAAAGCCATCCTGGGTTACATAGTAAGACCTTGACTCCATCACAGCAATGACAGGAAATGTAAGAGTAGACAATAATAGACAGCTTGATGATCAATAGATAAATTATTGATAGATAAGTAGATGGTAGAAAGATGAATGGTAGATGAATGATAGACATATCAATAAAAAGATGGCTGTTAGATAACTGATGGATAAATTACTGATAGACATGTGAAGATAGATTACTGATAGGTAGGTAGACGATAAATAAGTAGATGGTACGTAGATAGATGGATGATTGACAAGAGATGCCATTCACAGAAACAGATACTGAAGTGGAGGCCACAGAGATGCTGTCCTCAGCCTGTGACTGGGAGGTTAAGCCAAAGAGCATCCTTGATGGAGATGCTTCAGGTGCCTCGGGAACCGCCCCCCAACTCCTCTCGGGGAGTGAGGAAGGCAGGCATGGTGAAAGGGCCAGAGCAGTAACTACTTTTGTGTTTTGGGGGAAAAAAATAATCTCAATATCTTGAAAATTTGAAACTAGTTTTCCTTGACTCAGCATTTATTTTTTTTTTCTTTCTTTCTTGGTGCTGAAGGTGGAGGGAGGGCCTCACACATGCTTTGTAAAAGAACTCCACTCCTCCACGCCACACCATAATTCAAGTGACCCAGAGATACTTTTGAAGATACAATGTGTCTGTGTTTGTTGAGAATCTTGCCAATGTGTTTCCTTTACGTCCTCCAACCTGCTTTCTTCTTCGTTCCCGCCCTCCTCTTTTTCTACTGCAGTTTTGTTTGTTTGCTTTGTTATGTTTTTTGTTTGTTTCTTTCTTTCTTGGTTTTTCGAGACAGGGTTTCTTTGTGTAGCCTTGGCTGTCCTGGAACTCATGCTGTAGAACAGGCAGGCCTTGAACTCAGAAATCTGCCTGCCTCTGCCTCCCAAGTGCTGGGATTAAAGGTGTGTGCCACCACGTCCGGCTCTCTGGCACTTTATTAACACAGATTTACCTCTGTCTTGGTGTCTTCATTGGTAGCTGCCACCTGTCCGGATCTGTCCCTGAGGTGTTAGCTTGAGGCTCTCACATTGGTCCTGTCCTCCCACTTTTGATCCCCCACCCCCACCCCTTGTAGGGCTTGAAGTACATGGGCCTGCCCCCATTTCTCTGTGGAACCCCACCGATTTGACCATAGAGCCAACTCAGGAACTGCTGGTACAGGCCCTGTGGTGGGGAAGCACCTGCTGTGGGGAGCCAGTTCTCATCCCAGGGAGCAAGCCCATGTCTGGACAGCTTGACTGTGTCTACCCACCTGGGGACCCAGGAAGGCTGCCAGAACCCCACATAGCTGTTGGTTTCCCTTCTTGCAGTGGACTCCAGGCATTGTGTGGCCTCCAGGCCACCAGCCAGGGAAAAGAGCTGTCACTGCCTTCTCTTTAACAGTTGATTCTAACTGTTGGCCTGAAGACAGCTAGCATCTTACACATCACAGAGGACCATGAGCCGGCTGCTCTAGTAGGTGGGCTCTTTTTGCCTGTCAGCTTTCTTTTCTCTGGCCCAATTCTCTGGCCAGAACCCCACATAGCTGTTGGTTTCCCTTCTTGCAGTGGACTCCAGGCATTGTGTGGCCTCCAGGCCACCAGCCAGGGAAAAGAGCTGTCACTGCCTTCTCTTTAACAGTTGATTCTAACTGTTGGCCTGAAGACAGCTAGCATCTTACACATCACAGAGGACCATGAGCCGGCTGCTCTAGTAGGTGGGCTCTTTTTGCCTGTCAGCTTTCTTTTCTCTGGCCCAATTCCTCCTCTGTGTTCTCAGCTGAACCCGGTTCTGTTCTTTTGGCCGCAGACCGGTTCAGATAACCAACCGCTGCCTACCCGTTCATGGTCCTCCTCCCTCTGACTTTGGCCTTGGATCCTTTATGCTCACTGTTTCCTCCCGTTGGAACACTCCTGTGACGGATGAACCCCGGACATCAGGATGGGGAATTAGAAAAACAAACAAACAAAATTACCCAGTTCAGTCCTACCGGTTTGTCAGTACTGTGGGTGTCTGACGCGCCTCTGTGCAAACGCAGCTGCCCGTCTTTCAAGGTGTGTGTCCTGCACCTTCCCCCGTGACACAGCCCTGACCTTGGCTCACATCCCCACCAATACGTGCTCCCCAGCACAGCTAGGCCATTGGCAGTGCCCTGTATCCCTGGCACTTCTCACCGTCGCCCTCTCTAACCTAGGTGTTTTCCTTTTCCTTTCCTATGTAAGCCTTAGTGTCTCACTCCTGACCTTCAGGATTCAAAATGCGCTTTGCCCTCCACAGGGCTTCCCCTCTGCCGGCCATTTCTTTTTGCCTCTTGTAACGTGTCCTTCTTATCTCCCTCCTTCTCTGAGGCAGGATCCTTGCCAGAATCCTCTTCTATGTGTCTCCTGACTCTTCCAGGACTCCCCCATCCCCTGAATAGATGCTTATAGGACAGTGACAAGGACAAGGACAGCTCACTGTCCTTGCTCAGCAGTGGGGCCAGACTTCAGGCCTTGTATCAGGAGGACTTGGGTCCCTGGCTCAGGACCCTCCTCCCCCGCCCCCCCCCCCCCCCCCCGGTACTCTCCGATCAGGATCAGAAGTTGCTGTTGGTTGTTAGGTCTCCCGAGGTCATGGAGTATGACACACAGGAGAGAGGAGGGGGCTTTCTTGCTGGGTGCCGTCACTCACCATTTCTTGCCTCTGAAGG
Source organism: Mus musculus (assembly GCF_000001635.26). Taxonomy (NCBI): domain Eukaryota; kingdom Metazoa; phylum Chordata; class Mammalia; order Rodentia; family Muridae; genus Mus; species Mus musculus. The sequence goes on along the minus strand of NC_000081.6, from coordinate 86,176,633 downwards.
AGTGTAGGTTGGAAGCCAGTGGGGTGTGAGTCAGGAGGCTGAAGAGTTTGTGCAAAACCCCTGTACCACCCTGGCATGCAGGGTGCCAGTGTGAAGTGCTGCCCGTGAGGTATCGATCCAACAGGGCTGTGGCAGACATCACCCATGCTCCCTTTGTGAGGTCAGAAGCAACGGAAACGATCAATTCACAGAATGCCGATGGCAGGCAATTTCCTCCTAGTGCCTGTGTAGGAAATAAATGGCGACCAGGTCAACCGACGTCAGGAACAGTCTCCTTCCAGACCAGTCCAGTGGTCATGAGAGCCCTTTGGATTGCAGGCTTCCAAGCTTCCCAGACAGAGGCTGGAAGACGGCACTCAGGCAGCAGCCTCTCTCTCTGCTGGTGTTTCAGTGGCTCTTGAGATATGCCAGGGTCTCAGAGGTTCTTGCAGTAGTCATAAACGCATAATCACTCTGACTGGATTTCCTGGTTAACTTTTGGTAATCTACAAACAGGTCAGTAAGTGGATGTGGCTGTCCCAGCTCTGAGACTAAGAGGTTCGAAAGTGGCGGGCCACCTGGGCCAGCTGTGAGACCCTGTCTTGAATAAAAATAGTGTGGCCCTTAAGGCAAGCCTTGTCTAAAAGGGACTAACAGAGGCTTCTTTGGCTCTGTGGGCCATCCAGTTACTCAGCCCTTCCTTTCGAGTGTATAAACTACCTCAGACACTATGTCATGGCTTGTGTGCCAATAAAGCTTTATTTACAAAGGCAGCTGGCAGCCTGAATTGGGACAGTGGTTGTGGACTGCCAGTCCCTGCTCTTAAGTCAGTTATTAGCACAGAGGGACTAACAGGGTATTGTCTTGTAAAAGTAGTGAATCCAGGTGGCTCAAAACAACTAAAAAAGCCCAACACCTGATGGAAAGTTACTGCTTCTATTTGGGGAACAGGCTTTCTTGGCAGCTGTGGCAGGTACCTGGGAGGTGGGGAGGGGAACCCATAGGTTCAAGGTAAACTCAGCCCCTCTAAGAAACAGCAGCTGCAGCTGTGGAGCCTCAGGCCCCCTGAGACTTGGATTCTCACCTCTCTGATCAGTTCTGTTCATAGATCAAGGCTTAAGTGCACACAGAACAAGAGTCTGCCCTGGTATGCCTGCCAGGGTGTTGCAAGAATTTTCATCCCAAATCGGCACTAAGCAATATCACCCCCCTCTTCACAAGGTCCTAAGTCCACACTACCAGAGAACCAATGAGTTTAGTAGACTTACTTAGAAAGCATAGGTGAGAGGTTACAGGCAGGAATGTGGGTGACACCCCACCCCCACCCCCGCCAAAGAAGCCATCCTGGAAGTTTTGTACCCAGCATGGATGATGGCCACTCCTCTTTCCCCTGGCCTTCCCCAACCTATATACACTCTAGCCCCTCCCCAAGACCACCCCACCAACACAATAGCCCCACAAGTTGCAATTAGGGCAGAATTGTATATAGCTGGCTGGAACCCCCAGTGGGGCTCCAGCGAGCCTGCCCTCTCCCTCCTTCTCTGAGGAAATGCGGAGGTCCACAGGCCTTCAAGGATAGATCCTTGCCAGCAGGCACAGCTGATCTCACCATGGTGCGAGTATAGCACTGTACAACGCAGGTGCTCCTGGGCAGGTAGATGGTTGAGATATATTTGGGGGCAGGGGAGTCTCCTGGCTAGACAGATGGTTTTGGGAGACTAGGAGTCAGACTCCCTGTTGGACCGGCAGCTAGTAGGGAGAGGGTGCCGTAGCTAGGTGATAAAGGTGTTGAGTTCCCAAGCTTCTTTCCTCCTGGCACTCCTGACTCGAAACCAAAGTCTGGCAGCTTAAAAACAAAACAAGAAGAAACACTTTGTAGGTTTTTGTCTCCCACCAGAAGGCCTCCTGCTTACGCTCCAGTTCAGGGCCTGCTTAGGGTATGTCTCTTGGTAGTTCTGAGCTGATCAACCAGCCTAGCTTTCTCCAAACTGACCAGCCCCAAAAGGGGAGGCAAACTCTCCTGTGGCTTTAAAATCCACAGGCTTCCAGAAGAGACTGAATTTTGGCTTTCTTAGTCACCCTCTGCAAACAAAGGGTCTCTCTCTCTCTCTCTCTCTCTCTCTCTACTTGTGTGTGTATCTGTCCTCACTTCCAATACACGCTGGTCTTCAATTGCTGATCCTGTTCATGATGCTTGAGGCGACTCTGCCGCTGCCCCTCATGCTTCAGATTCCACCCCCTCCCCACCTTTTAATTCTCTGCATGGTGGAGAAAATGAACCTGATAAATGCCCCTCGACTGTATCAGTTTTGAGGCCTCCCAGGAAGGATGTATCCACCCTTGGAGGCAGTGATGAGTTGTGCACGCTGTCTGCTTTCCAGACCTGTGTGCTCTCTGTTCTTGGGGTGTCCTCTCTGTTCTTGAGATGTTTGGGTACAGTTGGGATTCAGGTTCTATCCATCTCCACCTTAGTTCTGCAGCTGTTTTTGATGCACACCAGGAGGCTTGCCACGCCTCCTCCCTCTTTATACAACAGGCCCTCCATCTCTGGAGACTTCCTTTGGTTTGGATATCAGCACGGCCACCTCTGCTTTCTTTCCATGAGTGGTTATAATTCTGGAGCTTCTAGCCCCAGTAATTACGCCTTGAAGTCTGCAGTGAGTTCCTCAGTGCGGGTAGCTTGGTTGGAAAAGGAGGACTGGCCTTTTCAGTGGGGGCGTGGTCGTTCTTGTTCAAGACTCTGTCCACCCCTGCCCTGGCCTGAGGCTGCAGGGAGCTGGCTTGTGTTGACAATCTGTGTCTGTACGCACTGGCGTTTCCGATAGTGGTTTCTTCAGTTCCAGATCAGAGAGCTCTGTGGTGTAAAAAGAAACCCGTGGGTCCCTTGCCCTCCCTCAACCCCCAGGCAGCTGCCTTGTGCCTCTGCCTCTGAAGTCCAAGAAGGGAGAGTGCGGAGAGGCTCACTCAGGCTATCCCGGGGTGGAAGGTGTCTGTGTTTTCAGAGCAGACAGTTCCTACTGACCCATTTCCCAGGCACCGCCTCTCCTCGGCGCTCCATATTCTGTCACTGAGCACTGAGAGCAGCTTGCAGTTTTCAGCCTCAGACACAAAGCTTTTCAGCTCCACGGTTGACTCTCTCCTGAGAGCCTCCCTCCCTCTGTGGCTTCAGGCGTGCCTCAGCAGGTGTAGAGCCCACAGTCTCCTCAGAACTCCCATTTGGTGGTGACTCCTGTGTCTGGTTCATTTTGTTATCTGAACCCTTGAAGATGCTCGGGGCAGAATTTGCATCAGGGTGGAAGAGCCCAGCAGGGAGGGAACAGAAAGGTTAACCATTCTCAAAAGAGAATCATTGCCCAGAGAACCCTGACCTAGGTAGTTATTTCTGCACTCCCAGAGGCCCACATACAGTGTTTTAACGGAGGCCAGGTGTTCACATGGCAAATGATACTGAGTGGCCTGTTGCCAGGGAAGCATGTCTGACTCCTTTTTAATTGCAGGACACATTCCCCATCCAGCTCTCTTGGGTGCCTCTGTTGCTCAGGTTCCTGTAGGAACGACTTCCTTGTCAATGTTCCCTTGTACGACTGGGTGCATACAAGCCAAGGTGCTTGGCGCCACTTCATACCTATTTTCTATGGGGGTGTAGCCTTAGCTTTTGCATGACCTGTAAACCTTGCTGGTGTGCACTGGAGGAGTGGCTATCCTGTCCCAACTCCTCTTTTCCTGACACATCAGACTTCAAGGTCTTGGAGAGCCACATGCAGCAGTTCTTGATAAGAAACCTCTCCTCATCTTTCGTGCACTTCCCCAGGCTGGGGTTGTAACTGGGTGCCACTCTGCTCAGTTTGTTGTCTTGATCTTTAATTCCTGGGCTTTTCCAGGTGGCCATCTGAGGCCCAACTGAGTGGCATGTCCCCATCATCTTGGCCCTTGTCCAATATTCGTGGGCTTACATGTGTATGCACCTGGGTCACTGGTGAACCTTTCCGCCCCGGAGGCATGTGGGAAACTGACAGGCATCCGAGAGCCTCTGACATCACAGTTGAGTGGTGGCAGCCACTGGTTTCTTGTCAGTGAGCTGTGGTCACCACACACACGCACACACACACACACACACACACACACACAGAGAGAGAGAGAGAGAGAGAGAGAGAGAGAAAGAGAGAGAGAAAGAGAGAGAGAAAGAGAGAGAGAACAAAACCAGCAAGTGCTGGAAGCTGATGTCTGTCTATCCCACGAGGCTAAGTGATGACAGCAAATACCACAGCAGGCTGTGGAGAAGGGGCTGGCAATCAACCCGATGACAGGGACCAGCAGGCCAGGCTCACCTGCCAAGGGCAGCTGACTTTTCTGGAATGTGTTGACCTTTTGTTGCAGGGTGAGCTGCAAACTCACACAAGTGGCCCTGGCATGACCAGAAGGGCAGGAGAATTTGTCTGTTGTCAGCCAAAGTGTTCGGAGTTTTAGCCAAGATTCACTTACAGATTTTCAGTCCAAGCTTGGGAAGGCTTATGGAACAGAAGCAGTGTTGAGTTTATAACATTGTCCTATTTGAAACAGTGCTGTTTTGTTTTGTTTTTAAAACATGGATTGGTTTTTGTTGTTTGTTTGTTTGTGGGGTTTCTCTGTGTAGTCCTGGCTGCCCGGGTACTAACTATGCAGACCAGGCTGGACTCGAACTCAGACCTGTCTGCCTCTGCTGCACCCCTCGCTGCACCCCCCCCCCCGTGCCCTGTCCCCAACCCCGAGTGCTGGGATCAAAGCTGGATTTAATTGGATTTAATGTCAGGAAATGAATGGTGAAGGGGCAGGGGCATTTAGGTTTAGCTCTGCTGGCTGGAAATGAGTTAAGTCCCCCCAGCCCATGTCACAGGCAGTGGCTCCATCACAGTGAAGAACCTGGCAGGAGAGAGACAGAAGAGCTCTGTGTTTGGGGCAGACACTTCTAACACCTCTGAGCTGAACTCCAAAAATGTGAAAACCGTTTAAAATACAGTCTTGTAAGATGTGCCAGGGCAGGTAAGATGAACCTGCCCTAATGTGTTAACTAAAAGAGCACCCTCCTAGGCAGACAGAGACCAGATCTCGTAGCCGTTTGCTATTCTTTGTAACTGGAGTAGTGTTTTTGAAAACAAAGGCTCTGAGCAGGCGTGCGTGGAAGTGCAGGTGCGAGTGTATGCCTGTGTGCATGCGAGCAATGCATGTGTGCGAAAGCACATGTGCACGTGTAGAGGTCAGAGGTTAACATCAAGCATCTTCCTCGGTCACTCTCCGACTTTATTTTCATTAAAAATTTTTTATATTTATTTTATCCTATGCTCCTGAGTGTTTTGACGGCATGTATGGATATGTACCATGTGTTCCTGGTGCCTGCACAGGCCAGGAAAGGGAGTCAGATCTCCTGGAACTGGAGTTACAGATAGCCATGAGCTGCCATGTGGTTGCTGGAAATTAGACCCAGAGCTCTTAATCACTGAGCCATCTCTCCAGCCCCTTCTCCCACACTTAACTTCCCCTCCCCAACCTCAATTTGCTTTTTGAGGCAGGCTCTCTTTTTCAGACCTGGGACTAGAATGTCTGGCCAATGAACCTCTGGGGTGTCCTGTCTCTACCCACCCACCCCCAAACCCCTGGATCACAAACAAGCCCCACACGAACTGTAACTGACTTTCCAAGTAGGTGCTGGGGATCGAACCTGAGCCCCTATGCTTGTTCAGCAAGCATTTTACCTACTAGTCATCTCCTCAGGCCCCGAGAAGACAGTCTTCCTCACTCGGCTTGTGATTTGTTTTGCAATCCATGCCATTGCTTTGCTGGGCTGACGAGAAGCTGGAATGATGGGGGTGGAGGTGGGGTGACTCATGAGGCAAGGGTGTCTGGAAGGGGTCCCTGGGAGGCACTACCAAAGTTCACTTGGCCTGTACCAGGAAGGTAGGAGGGGGCAGGGGTTACTCTAACCTCTGGATTCTGAAGGAAAAGGGTAGATTTCTCTGGGGGGGGGCAGAAACTCGCTCTGGCTTGAAGGAGAGAGTGACTTCTCAGTGCTCGTGCCACCGGCAAGAAGGTGGCACTTCGAGGTGGACCTCACTCCTCCAACTAGGCCCTCTGGACAAGTATGTAGAATGATTTGAAAAACCATCATCATTCTAGCTTCTCGTCAGCCCAGCAAAGCAATGGCATGGATTGCAAAACAAATCACAAGCCGAGTGAAGAAGACTGTCTTCTCGGGGCCTGAGGAGATGACTAGTTTGCTGGTAGTAAGGAGTCCAGGGTTGGACCCACGATTGGCTAGGTCCTTGTGCAACAGGCTGATGGGGACGCATCCAGAGTCCCAAATGGAGTGGGCAAGGACACCTATGAGTGCTTACCTCGTCCTACACAGTGTTGGGGGCACTGGAGGTTAGAGTGAACTGGCCTCTGTACCCACAACAGGTTGGGGCCCCACTTTGGTGTACTCAGGACAGCAACACCATAAACAGGGCCACCTCTCAGAATGGTGGGGGCACCAGGAGCAGCACTCTGTGTCCCCACATCAGGTGTGTGACTGGCACAGTGAATGGTACTGTGGTCCCTGTGAGGGGACAGGTAGAGACTGCACAATGCGGGTGTGGGCTTGGTCCTTTTGGGCTGTGGGCCACAGCATCTGTCATCTTTTGTGTCTTGGACACTCACTGCTCCTGCCCTAAGGCTGACCCGCAGTCTGACTGTGAGGTCCTGGAAAAGGAAGTTAATATCCTTTGTAGCGATCCAGGACATTTGACTCTGAGTCATAGCCAGCCATTATTTTATTAAAGGGAAGGGGACGTGCCTAATGACTGTCAGCCACTGCTTTTCTGTGATCAGGAACAGGATCTACAAGAGCCTAGGGTAACATCCACCACTCATGGCCGAGGCTGCCTGGCAAGCTGAGTGTAGAAGCATGAGAAAGTTGGCTGCTCTTGGCACATCCCAGCTGCAGCCTAGACAGCACAGGGCACAGCAAGACAGCATACCGTTCTTGGACCAGATGAGCTATGCCTAGCCCTGGCTTTCTTATTTCTTTCCCTTCAAAGCAGAAAGTTCCCTGAAGGGCAGCCTGTTGCCAGTGTCCTCATCACACAGGCTCGGGGCCTGCCTGGTCTGGGAAAAACTGCACTTCTCATCCCGGGTCTCTGTGAACCTTCTAACCTTGCTGGTAGTGTATGAGGACGTGTACCAGAGAAATATAGCATTCTATAGGAAAAGAAAGGGCCCAGAATTCCTGCCTGGCCAGCTGTTTGCCAGGGTCCCCCTCCTGTTCTCAGTTGCTGTGGTTGATGTCATCAAGTGTCCATGTGGCCATCCTGGTGTGTGGGCATCTCCCCGTACGGTCTAGACTGCATATCAGAGAACTTGTTTGAGGGGCATTCCACCCCAAGAGGTCCAGATGCCAGCTCCTTCAATACCTCTGAGTCACACAGTTCTCGCCACTGACCCCTGTGACTGACAGTCTCAGTTTCCTGGCACAAGGCATTGGATGTAGAGGTGGGGGTGTAGAAGATGTAGAGGTGCTGTGCAGGGATGGGGGGCCTGTTGGAAGCACAGCGCCACTGATGATAGCTCAGGTTTCTGATAGGTCATTTTTATCGAGCCGTTCTTCTTTGTCCACAGATCCTCATTCCTTCCCTTCCCTTAGCCCCGCCCAGTCCCTAGCAGGGAGATGCTACAATCTCCTACACCCTACATGACATTCCCATCATAGAGCCCCTCTCTCCTTGCATCCCTGACTCCTTGTCCCTCACTGCTTCTTGGCCTACCCTCTTCCTACTGTTGTTCTCTCCGGAACCACTAGCTCAATCACAAGATCTCCCCAGCCCCTCCCCCCCCCCACGCCAGGCCTGAGTCCCTCCTGACAGCTCATGTGACTTACCCTAGTTCAATGTTTTTCCGCCTCCCAATTCACCCATCCGGTTATGCTTGTGGGGATCTAAACAGTGCTGGTTTTAGAGCTTTTGTTCCCACCAAGGGACAATGCCAGTGTCACATGAGCCGTGGTGTGGCTTGTGTGCAACGGCAGCTGTGGAATGTACTGTGGGCTGCGTGGCTGTGTGGGGTCCCTGGTGCAGCATGGCCTTTGGGGTCTGGCCAGCAGAGCATGTGACATCAGGGACATTAGGACACTGTTCTCTCCTTTCTTGGTCTGAGACTCCCTCTGAATATGTAAGATGAAGCATGATTCGTGGGCACACTTTTAAGAGAGTTGTCCAACCGTCACTAGCACACTTTAGTTATTTTGTGATGTAACACGGTTGCCTCTTAGTCTTCTGAACATCAGATGCTTATCTCACTCCACGACTGTGCTTAGCAGCTGTGACTTCTGTCACCTGATTCTTAGGGACAGTCACAGTTATGAATAAGAGGCACTGGGAAATGCTTGAAGTCTGCCCTCAGTGGTCCTAGACTCAAAGCACAGGGGGCTTTATCAGAGGGTCACTGCCTCAGGTTTGTTCTGAGGACCTGATGTGAGCTTGGCAGGTGAGCCATAACAGCACAGAGATGTGCCTCTGTCACCTCCTGGTGTTGCAGGAAGGAGGCAGTCAGAGGTCGGGTGGGTACAGGGAGTGGGTGCAGGGTCACAAGCAGGGCAGGATTTGGAGGCGGCTCCATGAGGGCCAGGTCAACATCCCCAGAAATGGGGAAGATGGGTAAGTTGCAGGAGAAGGGAGGGGCCATGTCGGAGAATTGGCTGCTGGTGGCAAGCTACTTGCTATGTAGAAGGTGTCCAGATGTCTGTCACAGGGCCTGTCCTGAGTAACATCCTCGCAGGAGTAACGAGGAGCTGTGTGGGGTGAGGGAAGGGGAAGACTAGGGAAGGGAGAATTAGAAGCAGCTAAAAACTGAATTTCGGAGGCACAATGGTATAAAAATGGGAATCCCAGGAGGCAGCCACCTGTGGAATGCTGAGGGTGGCCCCAGACCCAGGGTGGGCACAGGGTCCACAAGGCAATGGGCTTGATCCTGCTCAGTTCAGCCCCTCCCAGTGTATGTGCCTCTGGGGATTCTGGGGGCATGACTACAATCCTTTCATGGCTCAGATCGAACCTTCCAGGTTCTGATGACCCAATTTCAATGGCACCAACTTGGGGAAAAATACTACCACAAAGGGATCACAGGTGCCACCACAGCATGGCCTGCTAATTTGGGTGCTGGCAGAGACGCAGGATTTTTTTAGCTAGACTGCAGGGTTGAGAGCCAACCTAGGAAGCCAGCAGGTAGCAATGTTCATCTGTACAAAAATACAAGGTGATTCATAAAGAAGCATTGGGAGTCCAGCCTGTGTTCAAAGAGGATGCTGTGTCTGTAATTGCCTCTGCTCCCCCTGACCGGCATAGCCTCAGCCCACAGCTTCTGTCGGAACCTGTTATTTCCCAAGGCTGCGTGCCCAGCCTAGAACTTTCTTTTGATCCAAGTTAAGTAATTACAGCATGCGTCAAGCAAGTTTAGACCAGTCTGCCTCTCTCTGAGCTACTGGGTTAGAGATTTTTAGTCACCAGGCATGACGGGGTACACCCATATGCACTCAAGAGGCTGAGGCAGGAGGATTGAGAGTCCATGGCTAATCTGGGATATCTAGAAAGACTGTACTTAACTCAAAGCAACAGAATCAAACCAAAAGATTGCCTGGAGCTGTGATTCTCTAGGCCAGTGGTTCTCAACCTTCCTAGTGCTACAGCCCTTTAATACAGTGCCTCACGTTGTGGTGCCCCCCACCCCCATCATAAAATTCTTCCATTGCTATTTCATAACTGTAATGTTGCTACTGTTAAGAATTGTAATGTAAGCCGAGCAGTGGTGGCACACGCCTTTAATCCCAGCACTCGGGAGGCAGAGGCAGGCCGATTTCTGAGTTTGAGGCCAGCCTGGTCTACAGAGTGAGTTCCAGGACAGCCAGGGCTCCACAGAGAAACCCTGTCTTGAAAAACCAAAAATAAATAAATAAATATATAAAGAAATGTAATATCCAATGTCTGAGACATGACCCAAAGAAGTATTGATCAACAGGTTGAGAAAACACGCTATTCTGGGCCCAAGTCGTCCCATCTTCTTGCATCCAATCAGAGCCCAGCTTCCCTGGAACACTTCTCCACAGACTGGACCCAGATTCTCACATACTTTGGTGGCCCTGGCATCCTTTATTATGTGTCTTCTATCCCTCTTGGATTTCTGAGCCACTTTAGGCCTCAGAACAGAGAACACGTCCAGAACACGCCTCACATAGTACAATAGCTGACTCAGCAATCAGCACTTGTGGCTTAAATAGCTGAACAGACAGACCATGTAAGGGTCACAGCTCGAGTCTGCCCTCCGATGACACCAAGCTGCCTCTTGTTCTGAGTGGCATGACCTCCAACCTTCCTGCCTGCTTTCCTTCCTTCTTTAAAAAAAAGAAAAGAAAAAGAAAAAGAAAAAAAGATTGCTGTTTATTTGTTGGGAGAGGGTGCGTGCCAGGGTGTGTTCGGGGAAGTTAGAGGACAACCAGGAGAAGCTGGTTTCCCCCTTCCACCCTGCAGATCCCAGGATTTCACGCCGGACATCAAGCGCCATCTTGTCAACCCTCGCCTTCCTTTGTGTTTGGGGTTATGGAATGAGTGTAGGAACGATTATGCGCAGCCTTCGGAGTTTGGGGTGGGGTGGGGGGGGAGGCTTTTCTGTCTGTGTAGCTCTGATGGGTCCTCGGATCTAAGTGTGGTGTCTTTGTAGATGCCCGCTCGGTACTGGTGTCGGAGATCATCGCTGTTGAGGAAAAAGACGACTGCGAGAAACACGCCTCCAGTGGCCGATGGCATAAAATGGAAAATCCGTTCGCATTCACAGGTGAGGGGGCCTCAGTGTTTGCCAACTCCCCAGGCCCTCCCCTGTCCCTCCACCCCACCCCCGACCCCAGTTAGCTCCATGAAGACCTCGGAGAAGGTCTTATCAAAGCCAGTGACTGGCTCATCTTCACAGACTCTGATAGCAATCATTCAAAATCTATTTTGGGGGCTGGGAAAACGTGTATGTAAAGGGCTCTCTGTCTCTCCCTGTGTTGCTAAAATTCTACCTCCTCCCAGCGTCTCAAGGACAAACCCAGGCAATTTAGCACCAAAGTTCGCTCTTGGGGAAACTGATGAATTTATCGGGCTTCTTTACAGAGCCTAGACGAGGACTTACTTACAAAGGTGTGGTGTCCCTCACCCAACAGGGATCTGGGTTTCTCTTATAACCACATAGCTTGAGCCTCAGCTTTAGTCCCCACCACCCCCCATATACTCTGGCCCCGCCCCCTGACCATGCGCAGCACTGCCCAATGGTTCAGGGCAACGGGTTATTCAAGTGAGGATCTCTTGCCGTCCTCTCTGAGCCTCTACAAAGGGGGTGTAAACTGTCAACCAGTCTTGCTGGGGTGATCTTTTGCAAGGGAGCACAACTGAACTCCTCAAGGTGGTGTGGTTTGGCCATCCGGGCAGTCCTGCAGTGAGATGAGGGGTGGAGAAAAGAGACTCCCAGCCCTGAGGTCTCCCTTCTGTAGCGGTAGATGCTGCTAACCAGTGTTGGTTTTCACACAGTCCACCGTGTGAAGCGAGTACGACATCACCGCTGGAAGTGGGCACGGGTGACCTTCTGGAGCGCCGACGAGCAGCTGTGTCACCTGTGGCTGCAGACCCTCCGTGGGCTGCTGGAGAGCCTGAGTACGTGGGCGAGCTTTCGGATTTGTTGCCAGGCAGCACAGCTGTGGTGGCACGCGGGACTCAGTGACCTGACCCAGGTGGACGTGATGGATCCCTTTGCTTTGTTTTTATGTTTCCAGCTTAGAGAGTCCCAGTGTGGGGAGCAGACGGGTATAGACTCTGCAGCTGCTGTCCTGGCCCAGCCTCTGCTTAGGAGTAGGGAGACTGAAGCAAATCCGTCAGGCCCCAGAGCCTCATTATCTTTCTCTTTTCTCTGTAAGTGGGGTGGGTGCCAATATTTTCCAGGTGTAAATGAGGACTGAACAGAATGTGGGAGAACGACTTCTTACTTTCTGGGAGTGTAGCCTCTCAAGTGCCGCAGAGCCCAGTGCCTTGTTTAATATGTGCCAAGGGACCAGTTTCTTGTCACTTTAAACATGGTGGCTTGTTCTTTTTGCACCCGTAATACTGGGTCATGTTATAATTTTACGTACAAAGGCAACAGCTAATTCAGCTTTAGACTTGGATAATAGCTTTTTACCTTTTGGGGCATTAAACTAGTATATGATTTTTTAAAATTAAAAAAATATTTTTGAAACAGGGTTACTCTTTGTATCTCTGGCTATCCTAGAACTCACTTTATAGACCAAGCTGGCCTCCATCTCATAGAGATCTGCCTGCTCCTGCCTCCCAAGTGCAGAGATTAAAGGTTCGTGCCACCACCACCCACATGATATATGAATTTTAAAAAGTAAATTGTAGGGCCGTTGAGATGGCTCCGTGGGTAAAAAACACTTGCCACCCACACAGAAGACATGAGTTCAACCCCCTAGACCTCTATGTGGTGGAGAGAGAGGGCCAAGACCTTCAAGCTGTGTTCTGAGTCTCACACATCCTGCATGTGCCCTGGAGTGTGTGAGCTAGGCATACATGTGCAATCACATGCTGTACACACACACACTAAAGGAATAAAAAGGAAACAAAAACAAATTAAAGTGAATTATAAAAAAATTTGCATAATGGCACATACCTGAGATCCCAGCACTTGGGAGGGAGGCAGGGCATTTCAATTCCAGGCTGGCCCGTGCTGCATAGTGAGACTTTCTCTAAGCACAAGAGGTGGGGGAAAGGTTGGGGGGGAAGGAAGGGGGTGTGGACAAGAGAAAAGGGGGGCAGCCACTGATAAATTCACTTCCATCTCCAGAACCCATGCCAGAAAGAGACTACCAGTTCCCTTAAATTGTCTCCTCACTTCCACACATAATATAATATAATATGAGGGGGGAAGGGAAGGGGGGACAGAGGGAGCAGGAGGGAGGGAGGGAGAGAGAGAGAGAGAAAGAGAGAAACTGGATTATAAGGTATTTGAAACAACTGAACTCCAGGGCCTCTTCATGAAACACTCCCTCTTTTTTTGGCCTCGAACTCGGAAATCTGCCTGCCTTTGCCTCCCAAGTGCTGGGATTAAAGGCGTGTGCCACCATGCCTGGCTGAAACACTCCATCATCACCCTAGGGTGGTTAGAACTGGTTTTCTAAAATCAGTTTGTCCTGGGACTGGCTTCCCTGCTGCTACCTTCTAAGATCACCCTGAGTTTCTAGACCTTCTGTTGCTAGCTCTGTCCCCTGGCTACTACTCTCTGTGCTGCCCCAGTTTCTCCTGCTTTCTGGTCTCCACTCTTCCTCCCCTCCCCCCACCCCGATGCCCCCCACCACCACTGCTTGCCCCTCCACCCAGTCTTGTTTCCACAAGCTTCAGTCAGGCTTAAGTCTGTAGGCTCAGACTTCCCTGGAATCCTGGGGTTCTGGTTAGTTTTTTGTTTTTGTTTGTTTGTTTTTTGAGACAGGGTTTTTCTGTGTATCTCTGTCCTGGAACTTGCTCTGTAGACCAGGCTGGCCTCAAACTCATAGAGATCCCGCCTGCCTCTGCCTCCAAAGTGCTGGGATCAAAGACGTGTGCCCACTGGAAGTTTTATTCTTTCTCTGTAGCTCACGGAAGACTCCCACGGCCATAAAACAGCACACGAGTCTGCACTCAGCTATTCTACTTTTAGCTTCTAGTTCTATTATCGCTGTGTGTGTATGCCTGTCTGTCTGTCTGTCACTCTATATGTAGGTGTGTGCGCACACGCAAGTGTAGAGGCCAGGGGATAATCTCGGATATCATTCCTCCAGAGTCTCCCAACTTTTATTTGAGACAGGGTCTCTCACTGGCCTGACACTCACCAAATAGCCTAGGCTGGCCGTCCCCAGGGGATCCATTTGTCTCCACAGCCTCAGCACTGGGATCACAATCACAAGTGTGTGTACCAACACCTAGCTCTTAGAAAATTGTGAAAAAAAAAAAAAAAGTCGGGCATAGTGGCGCATGCCTTTAATCCCAGCACTCAGGAGGCAGAAGCGGGTGGATTTCTGAGTTCCAGGCCAGCCTGGTCTACAAAGTGAGTTCCAGGCAGGGCTATACAGAGAAACCATGTCTCAAAAAACAAACAAAAAAAAAAAACAAAAACAAAAAAAAAACAACAACAACAAAAGAAAA